>NC_074676.1:5423188-5732823 GCF_029448725.1 Salvelinus fontinalis | reverse complement strand
ATGAAATTCAGCAAATTCTTGTGTGATAGCTTTTCATGTATTTATTTTTGAACCTTTTCACCAAATTGTGTGTTCTTTCTTTTGGCACAATATAATGTGACAATGTATGTATTGGCCTACGATTGTTTGTTTAGTTAAAGGCTATTTACGCCGATAAATCACATTACTGCATGTTGGTCTATATGCAATTTTGCATACATATGTAGGCTAATATTGTCTAACTCTTCTCAGCTTTCATCCATGATACCAAGGCCTGATTCAGTTGTCATCCAGATGTTGCTGTATACACAGAATAATACGAAATCTCTGAGACCAGGTTGCATACACTAAAGGATACTGCCGACTGAGGAATGAAATACATTTGATAGGCAGGCTATGGGTGGTCGCTTCCACTAAATTGAAATGAATTACTCTGAATTTCCTGTCTTCATTCATCCATTAATTCATTCGTTCGTTCGTTCATTCATCCACTCAGCTTTGCACCCTATAGGCTACCCCTCATCGCTCCCTCCCTCCATCGTTCCCAGAGCCGCTAGCAGTTTTTTTTCTAATGTTAACCGCTTTTGATTTTGCTCTCCTTTGGGTGGAAATGTTTACTCTCCTCTGTCTCCGGCTCCGTCCGTTTTTTGTTTGTTTTGCATCAACGTTTTCGGCAAAGGTGGACTTCATCTTCGGATGAGCACTGTGACGGCGCGCTGTCGCTGTCACATCGATACAGGGAGCATCATTCATTATTATAATTGATTAATTCGGTGTGCAGCCGACGAGCTGTCATGATGAAGCACTCGGGGCGAGCAGCTGTGGCTATGATGAGGATGATAGGATGCAGTAATAACGGTCGCTTTGCGCGGAATTTTCTCCACAGCGACTGTGTTATTGACGAGAAGACGGTAGTTCTACAGAAGAAGGATAACGAGGGATTCGGGTTTGTGCTGCGAGGGGCGAAAGGTAGGAGACGGACCTTAACTTAGTGTCTGTCTGTTGCTCCCTTGTTATGTTCATGTGTCGTCCCCGGTCCACGTTGCACTATTTGTTTCCGTTGCGTCAGTGATGAGAATCACACACATATGGCTTATTATGCACCCATGCTGTTCCGAACACCCACTTACTTCAATAGAAATTCCAATACTTTTTTTTCTGTTGATGACAGTGTGACAGTTTTTGTGTTGTAGCTCATTCTCAAGTCAGCTCTGCCCCATATCATGTGTTGTGTGACCACCGTAATTAGTTTAATATTGGTGCCTATAGGAGCCTATAATGAACTGACGGAGCCTATATTAACGGAATAACTACTGATATTCTGTTGATTTAAACAGCTTCTCCATCACAAACATATGTATCTGATCGAGTAGACAATTCATTCAAATCTCATACCCAGAGGCTCTGCCTCTGCTCCATATAATAGAAATGAACACACTACTGTATCGAATGAGCAGACTAACTACCGCCTTTGGAGTTTTCTTCGAACACATGGCTGATTTACTGCAAGTGTCACTTGTCACCACCGGTTTCTTGGAGGTGCTGTGACTTCAGTTCTGCAGGAGAAAGATGCTACACAGTATTCATGTAACATCTGTAGCGATCTGCAACATCTAAACCGAAGTAAACTTTGACGTGACTTTGCTGATATTGGTAAACAAAAATCGGCTGATTGCAGAGGCGGTCAGTTTAGTTGTGTAGTATATTCATGCGATCCTGTCAGATCTGCAGTTTGTCAGTGTCTGCCGTTTGAAACACACACACACACACACACACACACACACACACACACACACACACACACACACACACACACACACACACACACACACAGCTCTCTACTGAACTGTACACAGTCAGTGCAGGTAATTTATTTGGACCAGGGTGGAGGGGTGAATGATGCGTCTCCCTAGCTCCAAACCTCTGCTGCAGCCCCAGCCCTAGCCCACAGTCTCTGTCGCTGTCCCTGGCCAGACAGCATGATTATGCCACTAAGCTGTAATTACATTGCGATTGTTTTCTACATGCAATTTTTTTCGTATCCTACTGATAATTACATTGCGTTATGATGATCCATCTAAATACAAATGCTACTGTAATATTGCTGTAATGATGGTCCTGCATGTATTACTGTATATCCTCAATGTATGTACATCTTCCATGTACATGTGTTTGTGCGTACACGTGTATGGAACACAGTTTGCAACGTCATATTGTTTGGTCCGGTAAAATATGTTTTCCATTTCCCTGATGGTGTCTGTTTTGAATGTTGACATTCAAAAGGTGTCTATGACACGTTACACTGTCGTGTTGAATTTCACGAGATGATGATTTAGTTGAATTACCTGTATTACGTATGTGTAATACTGTGCAGTAATGATGCTGTCCCAGTGACATTGCTTCCCTGCATTTCTCACCTTCTCTTCTCTCCCTCTGACTTTACCTGGGACGTTGTCTGCACCTGCTCACCCACCCCTCCAGCGGACACGCCTATCGAGGAGTTTACTCCCACCCCTGCCTTCCCCGCCTTGCAGTACCTGGAGTCTGTGGACGAGGGCGGAGTTGCGTGGCGGTCAGGGCTTCGCAACGGAGACTTCCTCATTGAGGTAAGGAAACACAGTCTTTCTCAATTCATCTCTCCGCGATTGCTTGTGTCCTCTCTCCTTGCCTCCTCCATGAAATGCATTGGAAAAGAGGGTCTTGATGGGAGGGACCTTGGACCTACTTCTCCAGTACGGTTGAGAGGGAGGCGAGGAGATAGGATGTGAGGATTCAAACGTTCCTTCCTGGACTTGGAAGATTCCTTTTCAGTGTGAAGAATTTGTGATGATATGTAATCTTTGAAACTGGATGGGAGGTCTGTCTGAATGGATTTATGAATGTGGGCCCGACAAGCTCCATAAGCGTGGGTCTCTTTTGTGGGAATTTAGGGTAGTTTACTCCATGTAGCATTTTAGAGTTTTGTTTGACCCAGAAAATCATGGCTTTCAGAACAGAACAGCCCATTCTGGCATAGTTTTCTCGGCCTTCAAGTGAACTGAACCTCCAAAAGTGAGTTATAAAAGTCTGGATAAGCTCCAGAAAGATTCCTACTGAACATACTTAAATGAGAAATCTGTGTTCTGTTAATGCTGAAATAAGGAATTCTAACTGTATTGAAAGATTTTGTTTTTTGGCTGCACCTCGTCTCATGTTGGTTGAAGTGCTGTCTGCTCTCCTCCTAAACTACTGTAATGTCTTCAGAGTTGTGCTCAGAGTCACTCCCGTGCAGCACACTGTCCAGTTCTATCTGTCAGTCTTTTTGTAAGGCGCTTGAGTTCATCCCCGAGCATCGCCTGAAATCCGAACTGATACGTTCCGCTTCACTGTTGTTTCCCAAACGTAACAGGATGAACAGTTAAATTCCAGGATAACTCAGACAGTCACTATGGATTAGATTTCCACTTGAACACAGTGCACATACTGTAGTATTTGCGTAGCACTCACCTCCTCTTAGCTGTGGATTTATCTTCCGTTTGTCAGGACAAGTACCTCGCCTAAATTCTTTATTTCTTGACTTCGTTGTCTTAACATTTGACCACAGCAGGTTGTGGTTGAACAGACCCTCTGGTTTAGTAGTTGAGATGAATGAATGAATAAATGCTTGAACAGACTGGGGAGAGGTCAGTTCCAGTTCATCTTTTTTTTCCATGGCTGTCACTTCAGTTCTATGTCAGCAAAACAAATACATTTTGCGCTTGCAAAATTCAGAACTCCAACTCAGCATACTCCGTGTGCTGTGTGAATGTTTTATATGCACGTCCTAGATGTCTTCAGTGTCGGTGTTCTTCAGTGTTACTTCAACAGAACTACAATGAGATTGCATTTCTAGGGTTCCTTCAACGGGGACAGGTGGAAGTCATTTTACAGTATACGGCAGAGTAGTGGGGAGATAATGATTGGCCATCTGTCTTCCTAGAGCATACAGACGCAGTGTTCACGGATTCATTGGGCGCTGAACAGCTTGCGTTTTTTTTAAATCAGCTGTCAGAGCAGGATGGTGATGATGTTACAAAAAAAGGGGGGAAACATCAACGACACTGTAAAAATAGACAGACTCAAAACGCAGTGATTGTGTGATGAAACCCTGAAAAGTTGTGTACCTAAACTGAGATGTGGTGTTTGGCGGTTGGTTGAACGTAAACCCAACGTGTACGTGTTCTGATACACAGAAAGTGTTTTTAAAAACAGAATAGAAGTACTCTGAAACACCCAAAGGGGTTAATCAAAACACACAAAAATATATATATTTTTTTTTGCAGACTGTCTCTCATATAGTCAAGTGGTTTAGAAATGCAAATGGTTTATAGCCAGAATATTGATTGATGATAAAGGGCCCTATGGAGAATATTTTTTTTTGTGGAATTCCACCTTAATTTTTTCAATGATTTATTGATTTAGACAGATTAGAAACAAGAGGAAACAGATAAGGAGTGAAAGTAGAACAGGTGAAAGTAGGAATTCAACCCCCAACTTCAATGGAATGTCATTGTAATTTTACACACTCAACCAGACAGCCACACTGTAAAAAAATATTATAGGGTGAATTGAAATTGACAAACAAAAAAAACAACATATAATTTATATAAATGAATGCAAGTCATCTCGATGTTTTGTTAATTTCATTTGACCCAAAAATGTATGAACAAATACAACTTATGTTGCTCCAAATGTCAGTATCTTTTATGAGGATAACCAAAGATAGAGGACATTGAACGATTTATCTCATTGAAAGTCTGGTTTTAATCTCCTGTCTTGCTCTGTTTTGAAAGTGCTGTGTGTATTATTTAAAAATGTTCAGACGTCACGATTATTTCACACAACGTCGTGTGCATGTTTTGAAGAAAGAAAAGTCTACTTCTATATGAGTTTTAAGCAGCTTGTTGTGCCGTGAGCTGTAATGGATCAGGATGAACGCATATTAAAAACGTCAGGAAAAATGACGTTGAGTGATGAGACCACCCATTCCCGACATTTCCAACTTGAAATGGTAGAGGTAATTACAGTATCCTGCCGATTGTTATGTAAACCCTCTTGTTACTGCTGGTGAAATGAGCACTGAGCTCAACAATGCCTGCCAAAATGGGATAAACTGGCAAATGATCAGATACATGAATCAATGTTAAACATACAAATTCTCCAGAAGAAGGGATCTAATTCTGCACTTGACAGGATTTGAAACACCATAGCAGTGTTCAGAAGCTATAGAAAGAGGAAACGACACCAAAAAGAGAAGGGATCTAATTCTGCATTGTTTCAAAACGTCTCAGGATGATGTGTCTCAGTACCACAGCAAAGTTAAGGTTTCATCTCCTTTGCATTGGTGGCAGCTCAGTTGCCACTAGTTTTGGTGTTTACGAAGCACTTCATTTTAACAGTGTAGAACAGAGTACAGTGGTGTATGTCTTGCAGCTAAACTAATATCGTCCTACCACTCCCCATATTACTGTATAGTCAAGCTAGAGATAGCCCCAGGGAATTGACTCTTTGCATTCAAAGTTGTTATCGTCCTATTACATTCTATTAGTCATGGGAAGCTTTACGATTTGTCACTTCTCCGTCTTTTTTGGTGATTATTCCTCAGAATATGATTTGATCTTGATTTGATGTCATCCAACTAGCCAATAATGTACAGCATTGCTCATGAAATATTACATTATTTAGCTCAACGGTAAATTCCTGTCAAATAGTATGATGACATTACAGCAAATCTGTGCCCTGGTTGGGGACAATGGCAGTCTCGGGAGTTCACAGCTTACTCTTGTGTGTTTTGATGCTCTGCTTGGTCATCCCTAACAGACCATCGCCAATGTCCTTGCAGGCTGCCAGTAAACCCCTGTTTAATGGTCCAGTCAATACTTGAGATGTGGATAGCTTTGGGGCACGGGGATGGAGGGTTTAAAGCCTGTCGGGTGTTGTGGGTGCATCTCTTGGGGATGTGTAGGTGAAGGTTTATCGGCTGTCTTCAGGGAGAGGGGGTGCTGCTCTACAGATGGGTGTGTCTGGGACCTCAGAGTGATCTGTCTCTTATTCCCTTCACTCTATCAGTGATCTGTCTCCTATTCCCTTCACTCTATCAGTGAGCAATCCAAGATGGCGTAGCAGTCAGACGTCTTTGTCTTTGTCCTGTCGTGTCCCTTGTAAATATCTTTTTTACATATTTTTCTTCGCATATCTTTTAAAAATATTTTCCTAAACCTCAATTTCTAAATACTCTCCTGCAACCCACCTCACCCAATGTGGCGTGGATCTGCTTTTTTCTAAAGTATTTTTATTTACTTCGGATCTGGAATCCCTCAACTGAAGCTAGCCAGCTAACTACCTACCAGCTATCAGTTAGCAAACCATTGCTAGCGGTCATCAGCTAACCTTTAGCTCGGAAAGCTCCTCGCCAGTTCGAACAACGTGACTCAAACCAGAGCATAACGGACCTATTTCTCTCCATATCCTCGGATTCCTACCGCAAACTCTGAATATTTTCATCTGGATCTTCGCAACTAGCTAACCGCAATCACGGGTGACCACTCCTGGCTAGCGTTTACATCCGGAGCAAGCACCAATTAGCCTGAAGCTAGCCCGGCCAGGGCTCCTGTGCTACCACCGAAGCCCACTCCTGGGCTACAATATCCGGACCCCTTCTACTGCCGGTACGGGGCACGGAACACGACTGGAATACCGACATAATCTGCCCGAGGACTCCAACAGGCCCCTCAGGCGCGACGCCCGCTGAAGGCCCATTCTGCTAACCTGCTAGCTACCTAGAGCTACCTGGAACCCTACTAATTCCACGACTGATCTATCGACGTCACCGCACGAAGAGGCAAAGACAGACTTACCCCCATCGCGACGTCCCCCCAAAGGCTAACTTGCTACCCCCGGTCTGCTAACTGCTAGCTTGCCTGCCCCAGTTTGCTAACTGCTAGCTTGCCTGCCCCGGGCTGCTAACTGCTAGCCCCTGCTAACTGCTTGCTTGCTAACAAGGTCTGCTAACTGCTAGCTCGCCAGCCCCGGTCTGCTAACTGCTAGCTTGTTTAGCCCCAGCCTACTAACTGTTAGCATCGGCCTGCTAACTGTCTGAATCGCCGTGTCCCCAGTCAGCCCAACCACTCACTGGACCCATATGTTCACTTGGCTACGCATGCCTCTCCCTAATATCAATATGCCTCGTCCATTACTGTCCTGGTTAGTGATTACTGTCTTATTTCACTGTAGAGCCTCTAGCCCTGCTCAATATGCCTTAACCAACCATGTTGTTCCACCTCCTACATATGCGATGACATCACCTGGTTTAATCGTCTCTAGAGACTATATCTCTATCATCATTACTCAATGCCAAGGTTACCTCCAATGTACTCACATCCCACCTTACCTTTGTCTGTACACTATGCCTTGAATCTATGCTATCGAGCCCAGAACCCTGCTCGTTTTACTCTCTGTTCCGAACGTGCTAGACGGCCAGTTCTTATAGCCTTTAGCCGTACCCTTATCCTACTTCTCCTCTGTTCCTCTGGTGATGTAGAGGTTAATCCAGGTCCTGCAGTGCCTAGCTCCACTCCCACTCCCCAGGTGCTCTCATTTGTTGACTTCTGTAACCGTAAAAGCCTTGGTTTCATGCATGTTAACATTAGAAGCCTACTCCCTAAGTTTGTTTTACTCACTGCTTTAGTATGCCCCATTTAGCACACTCTGCCAACCCGGATGTCTTAGCCGTGTCTGAATCCTGGCTTAGGAAAACCACCAAAAACCCTGAAATCTCCATCGTTAATGTTACGTTCCCCAGTTTCTGTGTTGTAGTTTGCATTTGAGTGTGTGTTTCAGAAGATGGCTTCTTGAAATTCTCCCCAAGCAGCTGATTGGTCGGCCCCAATTGATGATTGGAGAGCTGACCCCGCCCCCTCGTCAAGACGCAGCTGTCTCTAATTACCAATGCCTTCTGAAGCTATAAAAGCCAGTGTTCTGTTGTTCAGAAGAGAGAGATCATAGTCAGGCTGAGATCATTGCAGGCTGAGGAGATGGCAGGCTGAGGAGATGGCATAAAGATTGATTGTGATAAAGATTGCAGAGGGAGAATGGAGAGAATTTGATTGTGATATAGAGAATTCAATTGCTGAAAACTGTGTTGGTGGTTTTTCAGGGAGCTGAGGGTGATATTGTGTTGGTTGTTTATCAGAAAGCGATTTGGTATGTACTGTGTTAGTGTAACGGATGTGAAGTTTAAAGTTATACTGTTACATTAGTTTGTAGCATTATCAGATAGAGCTTATTTGATGTCCTTAGTTTGTTTGAGTAATTGTTTGTTATTCTGTTTCATTTTGTTCCCAGGGGGAAAGGGGAAGGCACCTAGGGAGTGCTTAGGCAAGAGGCCCACGGGCATACATATACCCGTAGTATATTCAATGTCTAGGCACACTAGGTAAGATCTGGGCGGACCACCCCCTGTATTTTGGTTAGTGCACCAGGCGGTGATAAGTTAGGTAAGTAGTGGGTAGGCAGGTTAGATAGGAGAGGGGGAGCTTTGACATTTACTTTCTTTGCTTTGGTTCTGTCCAGCCCCTTTTCCCCATATTACCGTGTAAAGGAATAAAGTTCTTGTAAACGGTACCACATTCTGCCTTTTTTTCATCCTTACTCGCACCTACGGTCCATACCTCTTTCACTTCACGGGGAGTTGAGTTGTAGCAGGGTGTTGCGTTCCCTCTTCTTAGAGGCATGCATAACAGTTAACTATAACATTTTCCGCCAAGATAGAACTGCCAAATGGGTTGGTGTTGCAATCTACTGCAAAGAGCCTGCAGAGTTCTGTATTACTATCCAAGTCTGTACCCAAACAATTCGAGCTTCTACTTCTAAAAATTCACCTTTCCAGAAACAAGTCTCTCACTGTTGCCGCTTGCTATAGACCTCCCTCTGCCCCCAGCTGTGCCCTCGATACCATATGTGAATTGATTGCCCCCCATCTATCTTCTGAGCTCGTGCTACTAGGTGACCTAAACTGGGACATGCTTAACACACCGGCCATCCTACAATCTAAGCTTGATGCCCTCAATCTCACACAAATTATCAATAAACCTACCAGGTACCTACCAGGTACAACTCCAAATCTGTAAACACGGGCACCCTCATAGATGTCATCCTAACTAACTCCCTCCAAATACACCTCTGCTGTTTTAAATCAAGATCTCAGCGATCACTGCCTCATTGCCTCATTGCCTGCATCTGTAATGGGTCGCTCCCTAAAACACTTCTGCGAGCAGGCCTTTCTAATCGACCTGGCCGGGGTATCCTGGAATGACATTGACCTCATCACGTCAGTAGATGATGCCTGGCTATTCTTTAAAAGTGCCTTCCTCACCATCTTAAATAAGTATGCTCCATTCAAAACATTTAAAACTAGGAATAGATATAGTCCTTGGTTCACTCCAGACCTGTCTGCCTTTGACCAGCACAAAAACATCCTGTGGCGTTGTGCATTTGCATCGAATAGCGCCCGTGATATGCAACTTTTCAGGGAAGTTAGGAACAAATATACACAGTCAGTTAGGAAAGCTAAGGCTAGCTTTTTCAAACAGAAATTTGCACCCTGTAGTACTAACTCAAAAAAGTTCTGGGACACTTTAAAGTCCATGGAGAATAAGAGCACCTCGTCCCAGCTGCCCACTGCTCTGAGGCTAGGAAACACGGTCACCACCGATAAATCCACTAGAATTGAGAATTTCAATAAGCATTTCTCTACGGCTGGCTATGCTTTCCACCTGGCTACCCCTACCCTGGTCAACTGCCCGGCACCCTCCACAGCAACCTGCCAAAGCCCCCACCATTTCTCCTTCACCCAAATCCAGATAGCTGATGTTCTGAAAGAGCTACAAAATCTGGACCCCTACAAATCAGCCGGGCTAGACAATCTGGACCCACTCTTTCTAAAATGATCTGCCCGAAATTGTTGCAACCCCTATTACTAGCCTGTTCAACCTCTCTTTCGTATCGTCTGAGATTCCCAAAGATTGGAAAGCTGCCGCGGTCATCCCCCTCTTCAAAGGGGTTGACACTCTAGACCCAAACTGCTACAGACCTATATCTATCCTACCCTGTCTTTCTAAGGTCTTCGAAAGCCAAGTTAACAAACAGATTACAGACCATTTCGAATTCCACCGTACCTTCTCCGCTATGCAATCTGATTTCAGAGCTGGTCATGGGTGCACCTCAGCGATGCTCAAGGTCCTAAACGACATCATAACCACCATTGATAAGATACATTACTGCGCAGCCGTATTCATCGACCTGGCCAAGGCTTTCGACTCTGTCAATCACCACATTCTTATTGGCAGACTCGACAGCCTTGGTTTCTCAAATGATTGTCTCGCCTGGTTTACCAACTACTTCTCTGATAGAGTTCAGTGTGTCAAATCGGAGGGCCTGTTGTCCGGACCTCTGGCAGTCTCTTTGGGGGTGCCACAGGGTTCAATCCTCGGGCCGACTCTCTTCTCTGTATACATCAATGATGTTGCTCTTGCTGCTGGTGATTCTCTGGTACACCTCTACGCATACGACACCATTCTGTATACTTCTGGCCCCTCTTTTGACACTTTGTTAACCTCTCTTGGGCAAGTGAGACGGTAGCGTCCCACCTCTTCAACAGCCAGTGAAACTGCTGGGCGCCAAATTCAAATACAGAAATACTCATTATAAAAATTCAGAAAACAAAACATATTTTACATAGGTTTAAAGATTAACTGCTTGTGAATCCAACCACGGTGTCAGATTTTAAAAATGCTTTACGGCGAAAGCATACCTTACGATTATTTGAGAACATAGCCCACTAGACAAATCATTACAAACAGTAGCCAGCCAGGTAGAACAGTTACACAATTTAGAAATAGAGATAAAATTAATCCCTTACCTTTGATGATCTTCATATGGTTGCACTCAGCAGACATTCATTTACTCAATAAATGTTCCTTTTGTTCGATACAGTCTCTTTATACCCAAAAACCTCAGTTTTGTTCGCGCGTTTTCTTCAGTAATCCAAAGGCTCAAACGCATTCAAACAGGAAGACCAAAAAATCCAAATCGTATCCATAAAGTTCATAGAAACATGTCAAACGATGTTTATATTCAAACCTCAGGTTGTTTTTAGCCTCAATAATCGATAATATTTAAACCGAACAATAACGTTGTCAGTTTAAAAGGTAAACATGAAACGCACTCTCTCGGTCTGGCGCAGGAAAAAGCTCTGTGACACGGCAGGGTCCACTCTTTCAGACTGCTCTTACTTCTTCATTTTTCTGAATACAAGCCTGAAACAATTTCTGAAGACTGTTGACATCTAGTGGAAGGCATAGAAAGTGCAATTTGAGTCCTAAGTCAATGGATACTGTATTGGCATTGAATAGAAATACTTCCTGAATGGATTTTTCTCAATCAGTTCTGTTATACTCACAGACACTATTTTAACAGTTCTGGAAACTTTAGAGTGTTTTCTATCCAAATCTACCAGATTATATGCATATCAAATATTCTGGGCCCGAGATGCAGGCAGTTTAATTTGGGCATGCATTTCATCCAAAATTCCGAATGCTGCCCCCTACCCTAGAGAAGTTAACTAACCTCCAGACGAGCTTCAATGCCATACAACTCTCCTTCCGTGGCCTCCAACTGCTCTTAAACGCAAGTAAAACTAAATGCATGCTATTCAACCGATCACTGCCTGCAACTGCTCGCCCGTCCAGCATCACTACTCTGGACGGCTCTGACTTAGAATACGTGGACAACTACAAATACCTAGGTGTCTGGTTAGACTGTAAACTCTCCTTCCAGACTCACGTTAAGCATCCCCAATCCAAAATGAAATCTAGAATCAGCTTCCTATATCGCATCAAAGCATCCTTCACTCTTGCTGCTAAACATACCCTCGTAAAACTGACCATCCTACCGATCATCAACTTCGGTGATGTCATCTATAATATAGCCTCCAACACTCTAGTCAACAATCTGGATGCAGTCTATCACAGTGCCATCCGTTTTGTCACCAAAGGCCCATACACTACCCACCATTGCGACCTGTACGCTCTCGTTGGTTGGCCCTCGCTTCATACTCGTCGCCAAACCGACTGGCTACAGGTTATCTACAAGTATCTGCTATGTAAAGCCCCGCCTTATCTCAGCCCACTGGTCACCATAGCAGCACCCACTTGTAGCATGCGC
Organism: Salvelinus fontinalis; assembly: GCF_029448725.1. Classification (NCBI taxonomy): domain Eukaryota; kingdom Metazoa; phylum Chordata; class Actinopteri; order Salmoniformes; family Salmonidae; genus Salvelinus; species Salvelinus fontinalis. The sequence continues at coordinate 5,720,604 of NC_074676.1, read as the reverse complement.
TCCAGCAGGTATATCTCACTGGTCACCCCCAAAGCCAATTCCTCCTTTGGTCGTCTTTCCTTCCAGTTCTCTGCTGCCAATGACTGGAACGAACTGCAAAAATCTCTGAAGCTGGAAACACTTATCTCCCTCACTAGCTTTAAACACCAGCTGTCAGAGCAGCTCACGGATTACTGCACCTGTACATAGCCCATCTATAATTTAGTCCAAACAACTACCTTTTCCCCAACTGTATTTATTTATTTATTTTGCTCCTTTGCACCCCATTATTTATATTTCTACTTTGCACATTCTTCCACTGCAAATCTACCATTCCAGTGTTTTACTTGCTATATTGTATTTACCTCGCCACCATGGTCTTTTTTCTCTTTACCTCCCTTATCTCACCTCATTTGCTCACATTGTATATAGACTTATTTTTCTACTGTATTATTGACTGTATGTTTTGTTTACTCCATGTGTAACTATGTGTTGAATTGCTTTGCTTTATCTTGGCCAGGTCGCAGTTGCAAATGAGAACGTGCTCTCAACTAGCCTACCTGGTTAAATAAAGTTGAAATAAAATATAAAATAAACATCTGTCTCTTATTCCCTTTACTCTATTAGTGATCTGTCTCTTATTCCCTTTACTCTATCAGTGATCTGTCTCTTATTCCCTTTACTCTATTAGTGATCTGTCTCTTATTCCCTTTACTCTATCAGTGATCTGTCTCTTATTCCCTTTACTCTATCAGTGATCTGTCTCTTATTCCCTTTACTCTATCAGTGATCTGTCTCTTATTCCCTTTACTCTATCAGTGATCTGTCTCTTATTCCCTTTACTCTATTAGTGATCTGTCTCTTATTCCCTTCACTCTATCAGTGATCTGTCTCTTATTCCCTTTACTCTATTAGTGATCTGTCTCTTATTCCCTTTACTCTATTAGTGATCTGTCTCTTATTCCCTTCACTCTATCAGTGATCTGTCTCTTATTCCCTTTACTCTATTAGTGATCTGTCTCTTATTCCCTTTACTCTATTAGTGATCTGTCTCTTATTCCCTTCACTCTATCAGTGATCTGTCTCTTATTCCCTTCACTCTATCAGTGATCTGTTACTATTAGGGGTGTGAACGTTAATATGTTTAAACAAAATTGAGATCCTTTACGTGAGGCAAATAAATATATAAAACCTGAGAGGAAGAGGTGAACTTTAGGCTACTTTGGTGAATTTGAGAAGCATTCAAGACAAGATTTTGCGATATAAAGATTACCAAATCAAATCAAATTGTATTTGTCACATGCACCAAATACAACTCCTGTGGACTTTACAGTGAAATGCTTGCTTATGAGCCCTTCCCAACGATGCAGAGTTTAGAAATAACAATACTAATTAAATAGTAACACAAGAGTAATAAAATAAAGCCCACAAGAATAGAGCAGGGAGTACCAGGGAGTACCAGATCAAAACAGGGAGTACCAGTATATACAGGGAGTACCAGGGAATAACAGATCAAAACAGGGAGTACCAGTATATACAGGGAGTACCAGGGAGTACCAGATCAATACAGGGAGTACCAGTATATACAGGGAGTACCAGGGAGTACCAGATCAATACAGGGAGTACCAGGGAGTACCAGATCAAAACAGGGAGTACCAGATCAAAACAGGGAGTACCAGGGAGTACCAGATCAATACAGGAAGTACCAGGGAGTACCAGATCAATACAGGGAGTACCAGATCAATACAGGGAGTACCAGATCAATACAGAGATCAATAGTACCAGATCAATACAGGGAGTACCAGATCAATACAGAGAGTACCAGGGAGTACCAGATTAATACAGGGAGTACCAGTATATACAGGGAGTACCAGGGAGTACCAGATGAATACAGGGAGTACCAGTATATACAGGGAGTACCAGGGAGTAACAGATCAAAACAGGGAGTACCAGTATATACAGGGAGTACCAGGGAATAACAGGGAGTACCAGTATATACAGGGAGTACCAGGGAGTACCAGATTAATACAGGGAGTACCAGTATATACAGGGAGTACCAGGGAGTACCAGAGTAATACAGGGAGTACCAGTATATACCGGGAGTACCAGATTAAGGGAGTACCCGTATATACAGGGAGTACCAGATCAAAACAGGGAGTACCAGATCAAAACAGGGAGTACCAGGGAGTAACAGATCAATACAGGGAGAACCAGATCAATACAGGGAGTACCAGATCAATGCAGAGATCAATAGTACCAGATCAATACAGGGAGTACCAGATCAATACAGAGAGTACCAGGGAGTACCAGATTAATACAGGGAGTACCAATATATACAGGGAGTACCAGGGAGTACCAGATCAAAACAGGGAGTACCAGTATATACAGGGAGTACCAGATCAAAACAGGGAGTACCAGTATATACAGGGAGTACCAGGGAGTACCAGATTAATACAGGGAGTACCAGTATATACAGGGAGTACCAGGGAGTACCAGAGTAATACAGGGAGTACCAGTATATACAGGGAGTACCAGTATATACAGGGAGTACCAGATCAATACAGGGAGTACCAGTATATACAGGGAGTACCAGATCAAAACAGGGAGTACCAGTATATACAGGGAGTACCAGGGAGTACCAGAGTAATACAGGGAGTACCAGTATATACCGGGAGTACCAGATTAATACAGGGAGTACCCGTATATACAGGGAGTACCAGATTAATACAGGGAGTACCAGTATATACAGGGAGTACCAGGGAGTACCAGAGTAATACAGGGAGTACCAGTATATACAGGGAGTACCAGAGTAATACAGGGAGTACCCGTATATACAGGGAGTACCAGATCAATACAGGGAGTACCAGTATATACAGGGAGTACCAGTATATACAGGGAGTACCAGTATATACAGGGAGTACCAGGGAGTACCATATCAATACAGGGAGTACCAGGGAGTACCAGATCAATACAGAGAGTACCAGGGAGTACCAGATTAATACAGGGAGTACCAGTATATTCAGGGAGTACCAGGGAGTACCAGATTAATACAGTGAGTACCAGTATATACAGGGAGTACCAGGGAGTACCAGATCACTACAGGGAGTACCAGATCAAAACAGGGAGTACCAGTATATACAGGGAGTACCATATCAAAACAGGGAGTACCAGTATATACAGGGAGTACCAGATTAATACAGGGAGTACCAGTATATACAGGGAGTACCAGGGAGTACCAGATTAATACAGGGAGTACCAGTATATACAGGGAGTTCCAGATTAATACAGGGAGTACCCGTATATACAGGGAGTACCAGATCAATACAGGGAGTACCAGTATATACAGGGAGTACCAGGGAGTACCAGATTAATACAGGGAGTACCAGTATATACAGGGAGTACCAGTGTATACAGGAAGTACCAGTGAATACAGGAAGTACCAGTATATACAGGGAGTACCAGTAAATACAGGGAGTGCCAGGGAGTACCAGTATATACAGGGAGTACCAGATCAATACAGGGAGTACCAGTATATACAGGGAGTACCAGGGAGTACCAGGGAGTACCAGATCAATACAGGGAGTACCAGGGAGTACCAGATCAATACAGGGAGTACCTGTATATACAGGGAGTACCAGGGAGTACCAGATTAATACAGGGAGTACCAGGGAGTACCAGATTAATACAGGGAGTACCAGTATATACAGGGAGTACCAGTATATACAGGGAGTACCAGTATATACAGGGAGTACCAGTTTATACAGGGAGTACCACTGTATACAGGAAGTACCAGTATATACAGGGAGTACCAGTATATACAGGGAGTACCAGGGAGTACCAGTATATACAGGGAGTATAAGATCAATACAGGGAGTACCAGTATATACAGGGAGTACTAGGGAGTACCAGATCAATACAGGGAGTACCAGTATATACAGGAAGTACCAGGGAGTACCAGTATATACAGGGAGTACCAGTGTATACAGGGAGTACCAGTGTATACAGGGAGTACCAGTGTATACAGGGAGTACCACTGTATACAGGAAGTACCAGTATATACAGGGAGTACCAGGGAGTACCAGTATATACAGGGAGTACCAGTATATATAGGGAGTACCAGTATCTACAAGGAGTACCAGGGAGTACCAGATCAATACAGGGAGTACCAGTATATACAGGGAGTACCAGTATATATAGGGAGTACCAGTATCTACAAGGAGTACCAGGGAGTACCAGATCAATACAGGGAGTACCAGTATGTACAGGGAGTACCAGTATCTACAAGGAGTACCAGGGACTACCAGATCAATACAGGGAGTACCAGTATGTACAGGGAGTACCAGGGCGTACCAGATCAATACAGGGAGTACAAGTACCAGATCAATGTGCAGGGGTTCGAGGTATTTTAGGTAAATTTGTACATGAAGGCAGGTTAAAGTAACTAGACATCAGGAGTAATAAGAGTCAAATAAAAAACAGAGTAGAACCAGAACAATAGGAGTGTACTTGTGTGTGATGTGTATGAATGTGTGTTTGTGTTGTGTCGGTATGCGTTTTGTGTGTGTGTGTGTGTGTGTCTTTAAGTATGTAGTGTATGTAAATGTGCGCACATTCTTTCTCCCTCCCCCGTCCTGTCTCTCCTTCGCGCTGGCTCGACTTCTCTCTCTCTTTGCAAAGGATGTGAGTGTGTGTTCAGTCTTCGGTCTGTTGCATGTAGAATATCCTAGCCCAGTAGTTACCAACTCTTTTCGGTTACTGTACCACCAACTTCTTTTTTTTTCTGCCCGGGGGGGGGGGTACTTTGAGGTCCTGTATGGAAATACTTAGAGAAGTTAAGTTAGAAGATGGTGACATTCTAACTATGCCAGGTGGAATTGTATGATTTTTTAACAGAAAACCTGTTTAAAATTGTCAATTTTTCACATTCCTAGTTACTATCCCTTGTTAATTTTCGCTATGAGAAAGTGAGCAGTGAGCATGCTAGAGCCAAGTCTAAGGGTGTTGTTTTTCTTTGGGTGGCCTCTGGTTCTGGCAGCTCCATTTATTACAGATGTTGGCCAGCCAGGACTTCATTTTTACAGAATCGGACCAATGCTGCTATGTAGTTGGTTGTGCCAGGCATGTAGCCCAATAACCTATTGTGACACTGTAGCCCAGGTTACTTTGGTGATCCACTGTTGTCCACTGTGACAGTAGCTCGAGTTGTAGATGCTGTCCACTGTGATGTGGTGCTGAATCTCTGATTGTCTCTGTCACAGTGTGTTTCCTTACTTTAGCGCTCTAGCATATAGCTGTATGCTGGAAAGAAAATACCCACACCACATGTATATGTATAGTGTATACAGTGCATTAGGAATGTATTCAGACCCCTTGACTTTTTCCACATTTTGTTACATTACAGCCTTATTCTAAAATGGATTAAATAAAAACATGTCCTCATCAATCTACACACAATACCCCATGATGACAAAGCTAAAACAGTTTTTTTGACATGTTTGCAAATGTATTACCAAAAAAAAGTATTCCCTTCACTCTCATTCATTCTCTTCCAGATAGACACATGGCATTCTGTCAAAGCCCAGTAAACAGAGCTCTGTTGTCAGTGAGCTTGTGTCAGCTTTTCATTGCTAACGGAATTATTCAACATTTGGCCCAAATGAGCATTCAAGCTGCATAAACACCAACCTATCCAGGAGGTACACACACAGCAGTAAAATGAAGTGGCTGTATATTCTGAGGTGAATGCTGAAAGAATTTTCTGAGGTACTGGAAGCGGGAAGCCCTTAGGGTCACGGCAGGTTGTAATATGGTTTGTTAATGCACATAGTGGATGTACAGTTGAAGTGGGAAGTTTACATACACTTAGGTTGGAGTCATTAAAACTAGTTTTTAAACCACTCCACAAATTTCTTGTTAACAAACTATAGTTTTGGCAAGTCGGGTTGGGCATCTACTTTGTGCATGACACAAGTCATTTTTCCAACAATTGTTTATCGACAGATTATTTCACTTATAATTCACTGTATCACAATTCCAGTGGGTCAGAAGTTTACATACAATAAGTTGACTGTGTCTTTAAACAGCTTGGAAAATTACAGAAAATTATGTAATGGCTTTAGAAGCATCTGATAGGCTAATTGACATCATTTGAGTCAATTGGAGGTGTACCTGTGGATGTATTTCAAGACATACCTTCAAGCTCAGTGCCTCTTTGCTTGACATCATGGGAAAATCAAAAGAAATCAGCCAGGACCTCAGAAAAAAAATTGAGACCTCAACAAGTCTGGTTCATCCTTGGGAGCTATTTCCAAACGCCTGAAGGTACCACGTTCATCTGTACAAACAATAGTACGCAAGTATAAACACCATGGGACCACGCAGCCGTCATACCGCTCAGTAAGGGGACACGTTCTGTCTCCTAGAGATGAACATACTTTGGCGCGAAAAGTGCAAATCAATCCCAGAACAACAGCAAAGGACCTTGTGAAGATGCTGGAGGAAGTAGGTACAAAAGTATCTATATCCACAGTAAAACAAGTCCTATATCGACATAACCTGAAAGGCCGCTCAGCAAGGAAGAAGCCACTGCTCCAAAACTGCCATAAAAAAACCAGACTACGGTTTGCAACTGCATATGGGGACAAAGATCGTACTTTTTGGAGAAATGTCCTCTGGTCTGATAAAACAAAAATAGACCTGTTTGGCCATAATGACCATTGTTATGTTTGGAGGAAAAAGGGGGAAGCTTGCAAGCCGAAGAACACCATCCCAACCGTGAAGCACGGGGGTGGCAGCATCATGTTGTGGGGGTTCTTTGCTGCAGGAGGGACTGGTGCGCTTCACAAAATAGATGGCATCATGAGGCAGGAAAATGATGTGGATATATTGAAGCAACATCTCAATACATCAGTCAGGAAGTTAAAGCTTGTTCTCAAATGGGTCTTCCAAATGGACAACGACCCAAAGCATACTTCCAGAGATGTGGCAAAATGGTTTAAGGAGTGGCCATCACAAAGCCCTGACCTCAATCCTATAGAACATTTGTGGGCAGAACTGAAAAAGCGTGTGAGAGCCAGAAGGCCTACAAACCTGACTCAGTTACACCAGCTCTGTCAGGAGGAATGGGCCAAAATTAACCTAACTTATTGTGGGAAGCTTGTGGAAGGCTACCCGAAACGTTTGACCCAAGTTAAACAATTTAAAGGCAAGGCTAGCAAATAGTAATTGAGTGTATGTAAACTTCTGACCCGCTGGGAATGTAATGAGAGAAATAAAAGCTGAAATAAATCATTCTCTCTATTATTCTGACATTGTCACGCCCTGACCTTAGAGCCTTTTTATGTCTCTAGTTGGTTTGGTCAGGGTGTGATTTGGGGTGGGCATTCTATGTTTTGTTTTCTATGTTTCTTTATTTCTATGTTTTGGCCGGGTATGGTTCTCAATCAGGGACAGCTGTCTATCATTGTCTATGATTGGGAATCATACTTAGGTAGCCCTTTTTCCCTCCATTCAGTGTGGGTAGTTGTCTTTGTTTGTGGCACTATAGCACTTAAGCTTCACGCTCGTTTTGTATTGTTTATTGTTTTTGTTGGCGTCATTCCAAAATAAAAAGTCATGTACGCTGACCACCCTGCACCTTGGTCTTCTTCCAGCATCGGCCGTGACAGACATTTCACATACTTAAAATAAAGTGGTGATCCTAACTGACCTAAGACAGGGAATTTCTACTAGGATTAAATGTCAGGAATTGTGAAAAAACTGAGTTTAAATGTATTTGGCTAAGGTGTATGTAAACTTCCGACTTCAACTGTATATTTACATAAACATGTATGTATGGCTCTGGTAGTGAAGATAATAAGACAGTGATGCTGGCCTGAACGGCCATGGCCAAACGGACCTCCGCATATTTTAAGGTGTAGTGATCACACCAGGTCTGACATGCATGCACATTAAAATGTATTCCGGCTCCAATTTAACCAATTGAAAATATACACAGAGTGTACAAAACATTAAGAACACCTGCTCTTTCCATGACATAGACTGACCAGGTAAATCCAGGTGAAAGCTATGATCCCTTATTGATGTCACTTCTTAAATCCACTTCTTAAATCCACCACTAGTCAAATTGTATTTGTCACATGTGCCGAATGCTTAGTTGCAAGCCCTTAACCAACAATGCAGTTAAAAAAATGGAGTTAATAAAATATTTACAAAATAAACTGAAGTGAAAAAAAACGATAAAAATAAAATCAAAAAGTTAAAATGAGGTAAAACGGATTTAAGTTTGCCTGCATTAAAGTCCCCGGACACTAGGAGCGCCGCCTCTGAATGAGCATTTTCTTGTTTGCTTAAGGCCTTATACAGCTCGTTGAGTGCGGTCTTAGTGCCAGCATCAGTTTGTGGTGGGAAATAGACAGCTACGAATAATATAGATGAAAACTTATCATGAGGTATACTACCTCAGGCGAGCAATACCTCGAGACTTCTTTAATATTAGACATCGTGCACCAGAGGTTATTGACAAATAGACACACAACCCCGCCCCACGTCTTACCAGACATAGCTGCTCTGTTCTGCCGATGTACGGAAAAGCCAGCTCTACATTATCCGTGTCGTCCTTCAGTCAAGTCTCGGTGAAACATAAGATATTACAGTTTTTAATGTCCTGTTGGTAGGATAGTCTTAATCGTAGATCGTCCAGTTTGTTTTCCAATGATTGCACGTTGGCCAATAATATGGGGTGGGGAGTGGTGTTTTACCTACTCGTCGGCTAATTCTTACAAGGCACCCCGCCTTCCTCCCCCTTTTCCTCTGATGATGACGGGGATTTGGGCCTTCTCTTGATAAAGCAGTATTTCCTTCACGTCGGACTCATTAAAGAAAAAATCTTAGTCCAGTTCGAGGTGAGTAATCGTCAAGAAATTGTCCAGAAGCTCTTTTTTGGTCATAAGAGACGGTAGCAGCAACATTATGTACAAAATGAATTACAAACAGTGCGAAAAAACAATTGGTTAGGAGCCTGTAAAAGGGGTGGGGTGGGGTTTGTAGACAGGCTAAAGAAGGATTTTTATGCCTTGAGACAATTGAGACATGGATTGTGTATGTGTGCTATTCAGAGGGTGAATGGGCAAGAAAAAACATGTAAGTGCCTTTGAACGGGGAATGGTAGCAGGTGCCAGGCGCACCGGACGACTCAATATTAGGAAGGTGTTTTTTCTGTTTTGTACACTCAGCGTATCATAGCTCAGATATACAATTTAACATTCATATTCACCTGACGTTCAGGTCGGATGTGAGGCAGTCACAATCAAGCATTGTTTGTTTGAACAGCCTCTCTCTCTGAGAGTGTAGATTAAAGGACTCAGGGCTGCATCCCAAATAGGATCCTATTCCCTACATAGGGCACTACTTTTGACCATTCCCTATGGGCCATTTGGGAATGCCATTTGGGACTCGGCCTCGGTGCATCCTCACAACAATACAGAAGCTCTTAGCAGCGACCCTCCAATGCTCTTTAGCTCCCCGTTGGATGAGGAGCTCTTATTTGTCTGTGTGGCTCCCTCTCCTCTCACAGAGAACACAGCAGCTGCTTGAAATAACCTATAATCTAGCTTATGTTTAGCGATGATGTTATGTTCCCTGCAGGAAGAAATTTTCAGTGTGAAAGGTCATGGTGTGTGTGTGTTTGTGTTTGTGACGGCGGGGGGTGGGCGTAAGTGTGTTTGTGAGGGCAGGTGGTGGGTGTAGGTGTGTTTGTGTGTTTGTGATTGTGAAGGCGGTCGGTCGGTGTGTAGGTGTGTGTGTGAGGGCGGCGTGTGTGTGTGTGTGTGTGTGTGTGTGTGCGCGAGCGCTCACGCGTGAAGAAGGAACGTATTTTCAGTGTTCACAGGTACAATCTGAAGTTGAAACAATAACAAAGCCTTTTCCCCCACCATTGTTTTGGTCAAAGAGAGGGAAAGTTAAAACAAAGCTCCAATTGCAACTGGCCTTTTTTGTTAAATGTTTTGTCGTCTTCAAAACACCATTTCATTTATTTAAATAAGAGGATAAGAGTTGAGCACATTCTCTCCCTCTACCTGGTACTGTATCGATATGACACTCAGCCAGCCCTTCTCAGCCCTCTGCAGTGCTCTGCTCTCTCTGTGTCCATGACCGTGACTATCTCCTGGACGGTAGCCCAGAGTGTGGACGGTAGCCCAGAGAATGCAGGGCATGCCTTGGAGGTACCTCATGGCCTAATAACCACACAACCTGTCACTAAAGTAAACATCCCTGCTTGGTGTAACCTATTTTGAGGATAGGAGGAGAGTGAATTGGTAGCCATTTACTAACATTTCCAACAGTCTCTTACAAATTGTTTATTTGTTGATATTGTAGTAAAATGCATTTGAAATAATCCAGTCCAAGCTTTTAGAAGGTAACACGTTGTTCAGTGTTACGTTGTCCCCATAGGGAAAACATGGGAGATATAGTCTGAAAAAAGGACAATGTCTTTACAGTAATCACCATTATTACCCAATAAAAACCCAGTAGAATCATTATACTTCCTATTCATTGGGTAATGGGGATTCTTGTAAATATATTCTTACTATAGAATGTAAATACAATCTCATTAGCGACGGTGGGGACCTGTTCATTCGTTCTCTACACATGCTGCTGGATGTCCAGGGTTCACGCACGTCGTAATACATCACAATGGTCACCTAGCAACCAGCTTCACATTGTGTCCCTAGGCTGGCTGGGATGGATAAAAGGGAGGCAGACAGCTGTTAGAGATTTACTAGCAGCACCCTCTCTGTCTCTGTCTCCCTGATGGGCTGGGTACTCTAATCTGAACGTGTTTTTAAAACGCGTGCGAGTGGCTGGGGTTTGGTGACAGTGTGATTGAGATGTGTAGCTGTGTGTCTCAAGCCATGAAAGTTGGCGCGTTATGTTCAGTAGTTCCAACAACATCCGGTGATTTTGCAGAGAGCCACATCAATTTGAAATACTCATAATAAACGTTGATCAAAGATACAAGTGTTATTCATGGAATTTTAGATCCACTTCTCCTTAATGCAACCGCTGTGTCAGATTTTGTCACGCCCTGACCTTAGAGATCCTTTTTATGTCTCTATTTTGGTTTGGTCAGGGTGTGAGTTGGGGTGGGTATTCTATGTTCTATTACTTGTATTTCTATGTTTTGGCCGGGTAGGGTTCTCAATCAGGGACAGCTGTCTATCGTTGTCTCTGATTGAGAACCATACTTAGGTATCCCTTTTTCCCACCTGTCTTTGTGGGAAGTTGACTTTGTTTAGGGCACATAGCCTTTGAGCTTCACGGTTTTGTTTTTGTAGTGTTTATTGTTTTGTTCGGCGTCATTTTGATTAAATAAAGAATATTTACGCTCACCACGCTGCACCTTGGTCTCCTCACTACGACGGCCGTGACAGATTTCAAGAAAGCTTTACGGAAAAAGCAAACCATGCAATAATCTGAGGTCGGCGCTCAGAGCCCAATCAAGACAAAAGATATCCGCCATATTGTGCAGTCAACAGAAGTCAGAAATAACATTATAAATATTCACTTACCTTTGATGATCTTCATCAGAATGCATTCCCAGGAATCCCAGTTCCACAATAAATGTTTGATTTGTTCGATAATGTCCATCATTTATGTCCAAATAGCTACTTTTGTTAGTGCGTTTGGTAAACAAATCAAAAGTTGCAGACGAATTCACTAGTTGCAGACGAAATGTCAAAAAGTTACGTTACCGTCCGTAGAAACATGTCAAACGATGTATAGAATCAATCTTTAGGATGTTTTTAACATAAATCTTCAATAATGTTCCAACCGGAGAATTCCTTTGTCTTCAGAAAAAGCCAATGGAACGGGAGCTACCTCTCATGTGAAAGCGCGTGACCTGCTCCTGGCACTCTGCCAGACCTCTGACTCAATCCCCTCTCATTCAGCCCCCCTTTACAGTAGAAGCCTCAAACAGACGGTTGACATCTAGTGGAAGCCTTAGGAAGTGCAACATGACCAATATCCCACTGTATCTTCAATAGGGGCTGAGTTGAAAATCGACCAATCTCAGTTTTCCCACTTCCTGGTTGGATTTTTTCTCAGGTTTTTGCCTGCCAGATGAGTTCTGTTATACTCACAGATATCATTCAAACAGTTTTAGAAACTTCAGAGTGTTTTCTATCCAAATGTATATGCATATATTAGCAACTGGGACTGAGGAGCAGGCAGTTTACTCTGGGCACCTCTGGGCACCTTATTCATCCAAGCTACTCAATACTGCCCCCAGCCATAAGAAGTTAAAGAAGGACTTTTAAGCCTTGAGACAATTAAGACATGGTGTATGTGTGCCATTCAGAGGGTGATTGGGCAAGACAAAAAATGCATGTGCCTTTGAACAGGGTGTGGTAGTATGTGCCAGGCACCGGTGGGTTTGTGTCTAGAACTGCAACGCTGCTGGGTTTTTCACGCTCAACAGTTTCCCATATCTATCAAGAATGGTCCACCACCCAAAGGACGTCCAGCCATCTTGACACAAGATGTGGGAGGCATTGGAGTCAACATGGGCCAGCATCCCTGTGGAACGCTTTTGTCATCTTGTAGAGTCCATTGCCCGACAAATTGAGGCTATTCTGAGTGCAAAAGGAGGGAGTGCAACTCAATATTAGGAAGGTGTCCATAATGTTTGGTATACTCAGTGTATATTGTCATGTGGTGTTTACATTTCAGCTATTTGGGAATACCATTGATACTTAGTTTTTCTTTACGTTTTTTTTTTATATACTTAAGTTTCCATATGCTTACCCTTCGACAATGACATCACATAGTATCTAATGTGGTTGATGTAATTCCTTTCTCTTGAATGTTATCAGTGTGTGGGGATCCCTTTCCTCTCTTCATTAGTCTCTTATCTGTGTGTGCCTGACGTACGACACCGCTACTCTTAATACATGGGCTTTGCGCTGAGGTAGCTCCAATTCAGGCCACCCAGAAAAGGCTCTAAAATGGAACGGCGATAGGTAATCACACACGGCAGCTCCTCTGTGCACTTGGTAATTAGCCTACTCAAGACAAAAGAGTTTTGCCTGCCCTGAAGACGGAAGAATAGAATAGCAGAGAGGAGATTGCACTTGATCATGGGATTGCAATGGGACTGTGGGTGATTGGCCACTGTTAACCCTCCCTCTCTGAAGTGGCTCAGTGAAACTGCAGTGAAATAGCCTGAACTCCATTGATTGCCAGCCACTGGCCTTTTCCCTCTTACACGATAACATCCCTGTCCGAAAGGGAAGAAAACGTTTGTTGGCATCCTATTCCCTATGTAGGGTTTATATTGCTCTGGTCAAAATTAGTGGACTATTTAGGGAATAGGTTGCCATTTAGAACTCATCCATTCTCTCCGAGCAGCTGGAGCTGATTGCACTGTATTGTCCATAACCACAAGACAACAGGTGTGTCTCAGAAGGATTTTTGCACATAGCCTGGATAGGTGTTGTATGCATCAGGTGAAGTGTATGTGGATTCTGTGCATTTGAGCCTGTGTACTGGATGATGAATCAAGCAATGAATAGTTATGCTGTTGTTCTGTTACTGTATACAGGCTGTATCTACTCATCTCTCTCCCTTTCCTTTAATTGGCTGTAATTGGATTGGGTTGTTCTTCTCAAGTTCTTTTCTTATCAGTCTAAAATGGATCATCTCTCTATTTCTGTGGTCTGGGCAGGGGTACCTGAGGGTCTCTATAGTTCACTGAGCAGTGTTATTTAATGATTGGGCTGGCAAACATTCAACATTATGTAATGACTGTGTATGTGTCTCACTGTGTGTGTGTGTGTGTGTGTGTGTGTGTGTGTGTGTGTGTGTGTGTGTGTGTGTGTGTGTGTGTGTGTGTGTGTGTGTGTGTGTGTGTGTGTGTGTGTGTGTGTGTGTGTGTGTGTGTGTGTGTGTGTGTGTGTGTGTGTGTGTGTGTGCGTGCGTGCATCCTTTTAGTACAGTGCACATGTTAATTCTACTGGAAGTGACCAGAAGTGACACAAAATCCTATTTATGAAAAATGTAAGGGCCCTGTAGACACTTTCACACAACCTCTCCTCCCTGGCAAATCACTCACTGCATTCCATGCTATCTGTTTTTCAAGTCACAGCCATGAATACCACATCACCATAAGATCTACTGGGTGCCTGTAGAGCTATTTAGATTAAGTCCTGGACCCATGTTGTCCAAAAGCATATACTTTTGAATTATCTGTCCACAGAACATTCTTCCAAGAGTCTTGATGATCATCCAGGTGCTTCCAGGTGCTTTTTGGAATGACACGGGTTCCATTTTGACTGGAAAAAACAAACACTACATTCCAAAGTAAGAACCTCATACCAAAAGTCAAGCAAGGTGGTGGTAGTGTGATGGTTTGGGGATGCTTTACTGCCTCAGGACCTGGATGACTTGCCTAAATAGAAAGAACCGTGAATTCTGCTCTGTATCAGAGAATTCTACAGGAGAATGTCAGGCCATATGTCTGTGAACTCAGCATGGTCATGCAGCAAGACAATGACCCAAAACACACAATCAAGTCTACATGAAAATGGCTAAAAAGCAACAAATTTGAAGTTTTGGAATGGCCTAGTCGAAGTCCAGACCTAATCCCATTTGAGATCTTGTGTCAGGATTTGAACTGAGCAGTTCATGGTTGAAAACCCACAAATGTTGCTAAGTTAAAGCAGTTCTGCATGGAAGAGTGGGCCAAAATTCCTCCACAGCGACATGAGAGACTGATCAACAACTACAGGAAGTGTTTCATTGGATTCATTGCAGCTAAAGGTGGCACAACCAGTTATTGAGTGTAAGGTGGAATACATTTTTCACACAGGGGCATTGGGTGTTGCATAACTTTGTTGATGAAATATATGAAATAAGTATGTAATTGTTGTGTTATTTGTTCACTCGGGTTCACTTTATCTAATATTACTTTTTGGTTAAAGATCTGATAACATTCAGTATAAAACAATATGCAAAAGTAGAGAAAATTAGAAAGGGGGAAAATACTTTTTCACAGCACTGTATATGTACTGTTAAAGGTACTGAATATAGGATATGAAAGTATGGGAATGTACATTTTTTATGTAGATATTTTTCTATTGATAATGAGAACTGTGATTTTCTATTTTTCTACAAAGCAATTGTAATGAACCAGATAATTGACCCTTGACACTATTGGAAAATATATGTTTATTAAATTCTATTAATAACTTTTCCTGAAACCAGCCAACTTTCTTTTGTCTCATAATTTCTCATGTTTTACAGGAAACATATCTGTTTTCCTGGTCTCAATCATTGGACCTGTAACAAACACGTCATAGGCTATGGTATATACAACAAGATGGCGTAGCAGTTGGATGTCTGTTTTGTCTTGTCCCGTCCCATGTCTATATAGTTTTCTACGTATTGATTTTGTATATATTTTTATCTCAATTTCCGTCTACTGACTGAACATACTCTCCTGCAACCCGCCTCACCCAATGTGGTACGGATCTGCTATTTTCTATACTTTAGACTCGGATCCCCCATCAGAAGCTAGCCAGCTAACTAGCTACTAGCTAGTAGTCAGTTAGCCACTGCTAGCGGTCATCACCAGCTAATTCTTGGGCTACAATACCTCTTTTGCCAATTGGCCTGGACCCTTTACTACCGACACGGAGCCCCGCCGATCCATCACGACTGGTCTGCTAACGTAACTGGCCGAGGGGGTTTCAACAGGCTCTTCCGTTGCTGGGTCCCCTGGAGGCCCATCTGCTAGCCTGCTAGCCCTGGCCCGCTAGCTGTCTGAATCGCCGTGTCTCCAGCTCGCCTAGCTACTCACTGGACCATATGATCACTCGGTTACACATGCCTCTCCCTAATGTCAATATGCCTTGTCTATTGCTGTTTTGGTTAGTGATTATTGTCTTATTTCACTGTAGAGCCTCCAGCCCTGCTCAATATGCCTTAGCTAGCCCTTTTGTTCCACCCCCCACACATGCAGTGACATCACCTGGCTTAAATGGTGCCTCTAGACACAAAACCTCTCTCATCGTCACTCAATGCCACTCCACAGTCACTCCACAGTACTCACATCCTACATACCCTTGTCTGTACATTATGCCTTGAATCTATTCTTCCGCTCCCAGAAATCTGCTCCTTTTACTCTCTGTTCCAAACGCACTAGACGACCAGTTCTTATAGCCATTAGTCATACCCTTATCCTACTCCTCCTCTGTTCCTCTGGTGATTTAGGGGTTATCCCAGGCCCTGCAGCCCCCAGCACAACTCCCATTCCCCAGGTGCTCTCATTTGTTGACTTCTGTAACCGTAAAAGCCTTGGTTTCATGCATGTTAACATTAGAAGCCACCTCCCTAAGTTTGTTGTATTCACTGCTTTAGCACACTCCGCCAACCTGGATGTACTAGCCGTGTCTGATTCCTGCCTTAGGAAGGCCACCAATAATACTGAAATTTCCATCCCTAACTATAACATTTTCCGACAAGATAGAACTGCCAAAGGGGGCGGAGTTGGAACCTACTGCAGAGATAGCCTGCAGAGTTCTGTCACACTATCCAGGTTTGTGCCCAAACAATTCAAGCTTCTACTTTTAAAAATCCCCCTTTTCAGAAACAAGTTTCTCACCGTTGCCACTTGTTATAGACCCCCTTCAGCCCCCAGCTGTGCCCTGGACACCATATGTGAATTGATTGCCCCCCATCTATCTTCAGAGTTCGTACTGTTAGGTGACCTAAACTGGGACATGCTTAACACCCCGGCCGTCCTACAATCTAAGCTAGATACCCTCAATCTCACACAAATGATCAATGAACATACCATGTACAACCCTAAATCCGTAACCATGGGCCCCCTCTTAGATATCATCCTGACCAACTTTCCCTCTAAGTACACCTCTGTTGTCTTCAACCAAGATCTCAGCGATCACTGCCTCATTGCCTGTATGCGTAATGGGTCCGCGGTCAAACAACCACACCTCATCATTGTCAAACGCTCCCTATAACACTTCAGCGATCAGGCCTTTCTAATCTTCCTGGAAAGATATTGACCTCCTCCCGTCAGTAGAGGATGCCTGGTTGCTCTTTAAAAGTGCTTTCCTCACCATCTTAAATAAGCATGCCCCATTCAATTTTTTTAAATTAAGGACAGATATAGCCCTTGGTTCACTCCAGACTTGGCTGCCCTTGACCAGCACATAAACATCCTGTGGCATTCTGCATTAGCATCAGCAAATGCCCCCACGATATGCAACTTTTCAGGGAAGTCAGGAACCATAAGAGGAACCTTAACAAATAAGAGCACCTCCTCCCAGCTGCCCACTGCACTGAGGATAGGAAACACTGTCACCACCGATAAATCTACGAGAATCGATCATTTCAATAAGCATTTTTCTACGGCTGGCCATGCTTTCCACCTGGCTACCCCTACCCCGGCCAACATCTCAGCACCCCCTGCAGCAACTTGTCCAAGACCCCCCCCCCCCCCTTCTCCTTCACCCAAATCCAGACAGCTGATATTCTGAAAGAGCTACAAAATCTGGATACCTACAAATCAGCTGGGCTAGACAATCTGGGCCCTCTCTTTCTAAAATGATCTGCCGAAATTGTTGCAATCCCTATTACTAGCCTATTCAGCCTCTCTTTCTAATCGTCTGAGATCCCCAAAGATTGGAATGCTGCCGCGGTCATCCCCCTCTTCAAAGGGGGAGACACTCTAGACCCAAACTGTTATAGACCTATATCCATCCTGCCCTGTCTTTCTAAAATATTAGAAAGCCAAGTTAACAAACAGATCACTGACCATTTCGAATCCACTGTAACTTCTCCACTATGCAATCTTGTTTTCGAGTTGGTCATGGGTGCACCTCAGCCACGCTCAAGGTCCTAAACGATATCATAATTGACATCGATAAAAGACAGTACTGTGCAGCCGTCTTCATCGACCTGGCCAAGGTTTTTGACTCTGTCAATCACCGCATTCTTATCGGCAGACTCAATGGCCTTGGTTTCTCAAATGACTGCCTCGCCTGATTCACCAACTACTTCTCAGATAGAGTTCAGTGTGTCAAATCTGAGGGCCTGTTGTCCGGACTTCTGGCAGTCTCTATGGGGGTGCCACAGGGTTAAATTCTCGGGCCGACTCTTTTTCTATATATATCAATGATGTCGCTCTTGCTGCTGGTGATTCTCTGATCCATCTATACGCAGACGACACCATTCTGTATACATCTGGCCCTTCTTTGGAAACTGTGCTAACAAACCTCCAGACAAGCTTCAATGCCGTACAAAACTCCTTCCGTGGCCTCCAACTGCTTTTAAATGCTAGTAAAACTAAGTGCATGCTCTTCAACCGATTGCTGCCTGCACCCTCCCGCCCGACTAGCATCACTACTCTGGACATTCTGACTTATAATATGTGGAAGACTACAAATATCTAGGTGTCTGGTTAGACTGTAAACTCTCCTTCCAGACTCACATTAAGCATCTCCAATCCAAAATTAAATCTAGAATCGGCTTCCTATTTCACAACAAAGCCTCCTTCTCTCATGCTGACAAACATACCCTCGTAAAACTGACTATCCTACTGATCCTTGACTTCAGCGATGTCATTTACAAAATAGCCTCCAACACTCTACTCAGCAAACTGGATGTAGTCTATCACAGTGCCATCCGTTTTGTCCCCAAGCCCCATATTCTATTATACTACCCACCACTGCGACCTGTATGCTCTCATTGGCTGGCCCTCGCTAAATATTCGTCGCCAAACCCACTGGCTCCAGGTCATCTATAAGTCTTTGCTAGGTAAAGCCCCGCCTTATCTCAGCTCACTGGTCACCATAGCAACACCCACCCATAGCAAGTGCTCCAGCAGGTATAATTCACTGGTCATCCCCAAAGCCAGCACCTACTTTGGCCGCCTTTCCTTCCAGTTCTCTGCTGACAACAACGAACGAATTGCAAAAATCACTGAAGCTGGAGACTTATATCTCCCTCTCTAACTTTAAGCATCAGCTGTCAGAGCAGCTTACCGATCACTGTACCTGTACACAGCCTATCTGTAAATAGCACACCCAACTACCTCATTCCCATACTGTTACTTATCCTCTTGCTCTTTTGCACCCCAGTATCTCTACTTGCACATCATCATCTGCACATCTATCACTCCAGTGTTAATGCTAAATTGTAATTATTTCGCCTCTATGGCCTATTTATTGCCTTTACCTCCCTTCTCTTCTACATTTGCACACACTGTACATAGATTTTTCTGTTGTGTCATTGACTGTATGTTTGTTTATGTGTAACTCTGTGTTGTTGTTTTTGTCGCACTGCTTTGCTTTATCTTGGCCAGGTCTCAGTTGTAATGACAACTTGTTCTCAACTGGCTTACCTGGTTAAATAAAGGTGAAATAAAATAATAAAAAAATATATATATATATTCATATTTTTTTTACAGGAAATGAGCTTTAAAACTGCTAAGTTTTCTCTCACAGGGACCTTGTTTATGCTATCCAGGGCTTAAAAAAATATCTAGAAATAACTACTAGACATTTACACAATTGTATTAATTTCACCTTTCATGCAACACAAAGATAAATAGAATAATTTTATCTCTGCAAATAGCACTGCTGGGTGATTTAAAAAGACAGTCAGTCGATCAACAATATAATAATACTCATAGAAAAAAAGTAATGAATTCTTTAATTTAGAAACTGTGAGAATAGAAAGGTTTAGAAATAACTTTTGTGAAACATCACAGCACTGTTGAAAAATATATGGCAAATAGCAATCAAAACCGGATGGTGTTCAGAGATGGATGGGAGGGGTATAATGGAGCTGAAGAGTGGGACTAAAATAGGAATTAGACATCACTTTGGAAGCCATCATGATGTGACTTGATGCTGGTAAATAGTCATTTAATTTCATCAGGGTTGAATGATTTATGGGATACATACCACAGAGCAACACTCTCCCCTTAATTAATATGCAAGTGTGTGTGTGTATGTGTGTTATGCCTTCTCTGTCTCAGTCTGTCCGTATCCTGCTCTCTCACTGTAGCCCAAAGGTAATGAGATTAACTAGATTAAATGACGCTGGTGAGATGGCAGATGATCATTTCCTGTTTTGGAGGTTGATTTGCATCTTGTCACGCCCTGATTTGAGCTGAGATCAATTGGCACCGGAGGGGATGGCTGCCGTCTTATTGGCTCTTAACCGACCATGCTATTTTGTATGTTTTTTCGCGTTGTTCGTAACTTGTTTTGTACATAATGTCGCTGCTATTGTCTCTTATGACCGAAAAGAGCTTCTGGACATCAGAACTGCGATTACTCACCTCAGATTAGACAAAGAGTTTTTCTTCAGTGAGTCGGACCAGATCCCCGTCAGATCCCCATCATTCGTTGGAGAAGGAAACAGAGATTTCGCGGAAAATTATCAGGGTGCCTTGTGAGGATTAGGCGAGGAGTGGCTATTCTGCCTTTGCCTTCCGTCCTGCTAGCTAATGTTCAATCGCTGGAAAATAAATTGTACGAACTGAAAGCAAGTTTATCCTACCAACGGGACATTAAAACTGTAATATCTTATGTTTCACAGAGTCGTGGCTGAACGACGACATGAATAACATACAGCTGGCGGGTTATACACTGTATCGGCAGGATAGAACAGCAGCTTCTGGTAAGACAAGGAAGGGGTGGCGGTCTATGTATATTTGTAAGCAACAGCTGGTGCAAGATATCTAAGGAAGTCTCAAATATTTTGCTCGCCTGAGGTAGAGTATCTCATGATAAACTGTAGACCACACCATCTACCTAGAGAGTTTTCATCTGTATTTTTTGTAGCGTACCACCACAGACTGATGCTGGCACTAAAACCGCACTCAATGAGCTGTATACCGCCATAAGCAAACAGGAAAATGCTCATCCAGAGGCGGCGCTCCTAGTGGCCGGAGACTTTAATGCAGGGAAACTTAAAACAGTTTTATCTCATTTCTATCAGTATGTTAAATGTGCAACCAGAAGTAAAAAATTCTAGACCACCTTTACTCCACACACAGAGACGCGTACAAAGCTCTCCCTCGCCCTCCATTTGGCAAATCTTACCATAATTATATCCTCTTGATTCCTGCTTACAATCAAAAATTTAAGGAGGAAGCACCAGTGACTCGGGCTATAAAAAAAGTTGTCAGATGAAGCAGATGCTAAACTTCAAGGCTGTTTTGCTAGCACACACTGGAATATGTTCTGGGATTCCTACATTGGCATTGAGGAGTACACCACATCAGTCATTAGCTTTATCAATAAGTGCATCGAGGACGTTGTCTCCCCAGTGACTGTACATACATACCCCAACCAGAAGCCATGGATTACAGGCAACATTCGCACTGAGCTAACGGGTAGAGCTTCCGCCTTCAATGAGCGGGACTCTTACCCAGAAGCTTATAAGAAATCCCGCTACGCCCTCCGACGAACCATCAAACAGGCAAAGCGTCAGTACAGGACTAAGGTCGACTCGTACTACACCGGATCCGACGATCGTCGGATGTGGCAGGGCTTGCAAACTATTACAGGCTACAAATGGAAGCACAGCCAAGAGCTGCCCAGTGACACGAGCGTGTGATTGTGCTCTGCACAGCAGATGTGAGTAAGACCTTTAAACAGGTCAACATTCACAAGGTCTCAGGGCCAGATGGATTACCAGGACGTGTACTCCGAGCATGCTCTGACCAACTGGCAAGTGTCTTCACTGACATTTTCAAACTCTCCCTGTCTGAGTCTGTAATACAACATTTTCAAGCAGACTACCATAGTCCCTGTGCCCAAGAACACTAAGGTAACCTGCCTAAATGACTACCGACCCATAGCACTCACGTCTGTAGCCATGAAATGCTTCGAAAGGCTGGTCATGGCTCACATCATCACCATTCTCCCAGAAACCCTAGACCCACTCAATTTGCATACCACACCAACAGAGCCACAGATGACGCAATCTCAATCGCACTCCACACTGCCCTTTCCCACCTGGACAAAAGGAACACCTATGTGAGAATGCTATTCATTGACTACAGCTCAGCGTTCAACACCATAGTGCCCTCAAAGCTCATCACTAAGCTAAGGAACCTAGGACTAAACATCTCCCTCTGCAACTGGATCCTGGACTTCCTGACGGGCCGCCCCCAGGTAAGGGTAGGTAACAACACATCTGCCATGCTGATTCTCAACACGGGGGCCCTTGGGTGCGTGCTAAGTCCCCTCCTGTACTCCAAGGTTCACTCATGACTGCATGGCCAGGCACGACTCCAACACCATCATTAAGTTTGCTGATGACACAACAGTGGTAGGCCTGATCACTAACAACGATGAGACAGCCTATAGGGAGGAGGTCAGAGACCTGACTGTGTGGTGCAAGGATGACAACCTCTCCCTCAACGTGATCAAGACGAAGGAGATGATTGTGGACTACAGGAAGAGGACGACCGAGCACGCCCCCACTCTCATCGACGGGGCTGTAGTGGAGCAGGTTGAGAGCTTCAAGTTCCTTGGCAACCACATCAACAACAAACTAACATGGTCCAAGCACACCAAGACAGTCGTGAAGAGGACACGACAACACCTATTCCGCCTCAGGAGACTGAAAAGATTTGGCATGGGTCCTCAGATCCTCAAAAGGTTTTACAGCCGCACCATCGAGAGCATCCTGACAGGTTGCTACACTGCCTGGTATGGCAACTGCGGCCTCCAACCGCAAGGCACTACAGAGGGTAGTGCGTACGGCCCAGTACATCACCGGGGCCAAGCTTCCTGCCATCCAGGACCTCTATACCAGGTGGTGTCAGAGGAAGGCACTAAAAATTGTCAAAGACTCCAGCCACCCTGGTCATAGACTGTTCTCTCTGTTACCACACGGCAAACGGTACCGGAGCGCCAAGTCTTGGTCCAAGAGGCTTCTAAACAGCTGCTACTCCTAAGCCATAAGTCTCCTGAACAGCTAATCAAATGGCTACCCAGACTATTTGCATTGCCCCCCCCCTTCTACTTTGCTGCTAATCTCTGTTATTATTTATGCATGGTCACTTTAATAACTCTACCTACATGTACATATTACCTCAATTACCTCGACACCGGTGCCCCCGCACATTGACTCTGTACCGGTAACCCCTGTATATAGCCCCGCTATTGTTATTTACTGCTGCTCTTTAATTATTTGTTATTCTTATCTCAGACTTTTTTTTAGATATTTTCTTAAAACTGCATTGTTGGTTAAGGGCATGTAAGTACGCATTTCACTGTAATGTCTACACCTGTTGTGTTCGGCACATGTGACAAATACAATTTGATTTGAGATCTCGTTATGGGGTTGTGGAATCAAAGGGTTGTGATGTTAGGGCAGGGGTTTAAAGTAGAATACGTTTCTTCCTGGGGGGGGGGGGGGCTAATCATAGAACTACACATAGAATCCCTATCAATTCAATATGATCTCTGTGGGCCTAGTTGTAAAGATTTGTCATTTCACTTTTAAAATGTATTACTTTTATTGGGGTTGTCAAACAATCACTTCAAAGGGCACCTTTACTAGGCTACCCGTGCACGTTCATCCACTCAAAACATATTTACAGCCTCCAAATTAGTGGTGAATGGAAAGAAACATCTGTTACACTAAACCCCAAGTAGCGCAATAACGTGGCGATTGTCATTAGGCTAGAATGTACGCGTCCACTGCTGCCCGTGCGTGCCTCGGTGTCGGGCCACTCTTCTCTGCCTTCGCAAAATATCATTGTTCTCGTCGAACCACATCACATTTTGGAGTGTAGACCATACCACCCGTTTTCAAGTCCATCCGCTCATTTTTCATACCTCTGACATGCGGTAATGATTAAAAGTAGTCGACGGTTTTCTTGACATTTTGTTTTCATTATTGTGATCGGCTCACGTTTTACTGTTCCAGCGTACCCCCGCTGTTTATTATGCCGGGATGCTGCACCGGACCGTACCGCCTTAGTTTCACCCCTGTTGTGTCTTTAGGGAGTTGTGGTGGTGTAGAGAAGGCAGCATTAGTGGGGTTGCGTCCTTAGGGGAGGTTTGGTGGTGGCTTGGAAAAAGCAGAGGTCACAGAGGGTAAGGCGTATTTCACCTTCCCCACGGGATGAGCATGATCCTGTCACTCTGGGACTCTTTCTGTTATGGAGGCATCATCATTATGAAACACATGAGCCGTGGTTGTAGTCTGTCTTTCTGGACACTTTAGAAGCCGGGGGAGAGGTTGCTGTGTGCAGAAGGCTTTTGAACTTTAATGCGGAGTCAGAGGTCACCTTCCCCCAAAGGATCAGCATCGTCTGTCCCACTGGGACTGCGGGACTGGCGTCATAGAGGCTTTAGCATTCTGTTACGCTCGCATAACAGCTAGTCGTGTTTTCAATAATGATTTCAACAATTCTAACTGGGTTCGAGTAACCTTCTCAGGGCAAAATGGGCGAACAAACTGACCACCCATCATCAACACCGTGTGTGAACAGCCTTCTAGCTGTTCGGTTCGAAATAAAGAGTAAAAACTCACAGACGAGGTGTAAAGCTCAAACTAAGTTTATTCACCCAATGGGTCAGACAAAAACATGTTCCCACCAGCAGTATATATACCCCAATTTGGGTGAAGTCTCCTCCTTCTCTCAAAACATTACATCTTTATTTCTAGGTAGGAAGTTAAGTGACTCCCTTAATGTGACCTGACCTGACCTCGGCCCCTATTCCTCACTAATCCACAGCTCTCCACCCTTATCAGTGACCGCAACCATGTACATTCCTCCTACAGATAACCGTTCACTTCTGGTGTAGAAACAAGACTGTGGCCCTTCTCCTTTCCATAGGAAACCTGATGATTAACTATATTTCAAATCTAGAAGTCAGAACCCATCCTAGCCATTTGGACACTTCTTTGGCAGATGGGGTTTGTGATAACCCTTGGCTTCAATACATTGCTTGCTGTCCCTATTATGATGAAGACACTCCCCTGGCTTTTGGCTTGGCTCAATAATGCAGTCCCCAGATCTCTTAATATCAGCTGTCTAACTGTGCGATGGAAACTTTAAGAGTAAATCATGATGGGTATTGAGAACTTTTACGAGTAAAAGTGTCGAGATTGTTTGGTAATATTTGGATATGATGTGTTTGTGACAGGACCTCAGATTCGAGAGAAGATTGTTGGCTTTAGCTCCCGGAGCTCGTGTTGATTCTGTGTTTTCCAGTGTCGGCCATATATGCAGAACATATCTGCTGTCCTGTGCGTTATTAGAAGTAGATGAGTGAAGGCATTGCTAGTAGCATCAGTTTTTCACGTGTGTATTCACGAGTGACACATCTCTTGTAAAATCAGTCTATTTAAGTCTTCTATTTGTCTAATTTCCCTCTGTCTTAGTGCCACTGGTTTCTGTTTAGTTTTGAACTATAATGGAATTGTAGTCCAACGCTGGATCATAGTCTTGCATGCTATTGACAGCTCCAGTATACAAAACATTAGGAACACCTGCTCTTTCCATGACATAGACTGGCCAGGTGAATCCAGGTGAAAGCTATGATCCCTTATTGATTTAAGAAGGATTTAAGAAGGATTTCAGAGGGTGAATGGGCAAGACAAAATATTTAAGTGCCGTTGAACGGAGTATGGGTGTAGGTGCCGGGTGCACTGGTTTGAGTGTGTCAAGAACTGCAAAGCTGCTGGGTTTTTCACGCTCAACAGATTCCCGTGGGTATCAAGAATGGTCCACCACCCAATGGACATCAAGCTAACTTGACACAACTGTGGGAAGCGTTGGAGTCAACATGAGCCAGCATCCCAGTTGAACGCTTTCGACACATTGTAGAGTCCATGCCCTGACGAATTGAGGCTGTTCTGAGGGCAAAAAGGGGTGCAATTTTAGGTGTTCCTAATGTTTTGTACACTCAGTGTACATGCTTATGATGCAGGTTTGCTACAGTACAATGCATTCTGGGTGTGTGTGATTAGCCTAGCTGGAAGCTGGGGGATAGATTTCTGTGTGCAGAAGGCTTTTGAACGTTATTGTCAGAGCTTGTGTTTGGCTTGTTTGGCTGGTGCTTAGGATTCTATCCAAGTTTAACCATATTTTATGGGCCCTGGTCAAAAGTAATGCACTAAATTAGGAATTAGGAATAGGGTGCCATTTTGACGCAACCATGGTTTTGACCAATTTAAACAGAAGGCTAAAACATGCTGTGTCAATAAGACGAACAGTCTCTTTGGCAAGCCTTAGCGTTTATTGCTGCATAGTTCCAGCAGCACAATCCCCTCATGATTTATGTACTTAAC
Source organism: Salvelinus fontinalis (assembly GCF_029448725.1). Taxonomy (NCBI): domain Eukaryota; kingdom Metazoa; phylum Chordata; class Actinopteri; order Salmoniformes; family Salmonidae; genus Salvelinus; species Salvelinus fontinalis. Next base: position 5,694,276 of record NC_074676.1, on the reverse strand, counting down.
AGTAATGATCTGTTTATCACCAGCGACATAAAGAGGAGATGCATTGGCCGGTTTAAATTCACAATACTGCTGACTAGATTCATTCCTCGTAGCCAAACACAGACACACATACACAAACAGTATGTCTATCACCCATAAGATACCCAGGAAAGGGCTAAGAATGGCCCAAATTAATATATGTAGCCTTAGTAATAAGGTTCATGAAATCAATAACTTGCTGACATCAGCCAACATTCATATTCTGTCCATCTCTGAAACTCACTTAGATAATTCCTTTTATGATACAGCAGTAGCAATACAAGGGAATAACATCTACGGAAAATACAGGAATGGGGGAGGCTTTTCTGTATATGTTCAGAGCCATATTCCTGTACAGCTTAGAGAGGAGCTCATGTCAAATGCTGTTGAAGTGCTGTGGTTGCACCTGCCTCATCTAAAGCCTTTGGGGTGCTGCTATTGTAACAGGTTAGCTTCCGTCCCTACCTGGGCTCGAACCAGGGACCCTCTGCACACATCAACAACTGACACCCACGAAGCATCGTTACCCATCGCGCCACAAAAGCTGCGGCCCTTGCAGAGCAAGGGGAACAACTACTTCAGGTCTCAGAGCGAGTGACGTCACCAATTGAAACGCTATTAGCGCGCACCACCGCTAACTAGCTAGCCATTTCACATCGGTTACACTATACGCCACCAAGTGCTAACAGTCAGTATTTGGATAATATGTGTGCAATGCTTGATAATGTGTGTGATGTCGACAGAGAGGTCTATTTTCTGGGTGACCTGAACGTTGACTGGTTAGCAACTAGCTATCCTATCAAGAGGAAGCTTCTAATTGTAACTAATGCCTGTAATATGACTCAGGTTATTACTCAGTCAACTAGAGTGCATACCAAATGTATTGGATCCATAGAGATCATATTAAATTACTATAGAGGCTATGTATAAACCCTCAAAGTTCCATAATAGTGCAAAAAATGGCAGCCATCTTGGTCAGGGAGAAATCCTAAACAGTCTAATTTGAATAAATGGCAGTAGACGCATAATCCAGATGTTGCATATGTAGGAAAATAATAGTACGGCATGTGATGTACCAGAAATGTTGTAATGGAATTATAGTCAACCTAGAATATTGTCATATAATTATAAATTGTCTGCACGGGTTGTATACCAATTTCCAGTATAAATAGCCTCTAAAATATATGTCAACATATGTCTCCAGATTTAGTTGTCTTGGAAAACTGGGAGTGCTATTATATGATACAACATCAGTACTTGTTACATTTACAACTTGTCGAAGTCATATCGTCAACTGATTTGAGCCAGTGTGCGGCTGTGGATTGACTGCATTGTTTGAATGGGATGTTGTCATATTGGCAGTTAATTAGAACATTTTACGGAATCATTTCTCCAAAACTGGCTGACTAGCCAGCTAAGACAAATACAGTGCAGATAAATTCTTCACATTCATTGTTTTAAACGATATCTTATGACAGCACTAGCAAACTATGGTTGACCAACTCCCTGACCAACATGGCCGACCTTTGGACCATCATAAGAAGGTGTATTCCCCATTCTAGTATTCTAAGTCCTAATTCTATGGTTAGATCTGTGACATCCACTTGTATTGATCATATCTTCACTAATGCTGCAGAGGTTTGCTCCAAAGCAATATCAGTTCCCATTGGCTGTAGTGACCATAACTTTGTGGCAATAACAAGGAAAGCCAGTGTCAAAGGTTGGGCCTAAAGTCATTTATAAGAGATTATACAATTTTTAACATTTTATTTTATAAGTAAAACATGTATGTTGGTCTGATGTGTAGAGGAAGTGAATCCAGATGCAGCACTGGATGTGTTTGTATTACATGCCAACTGTTGACAAGCTGTTAAGAGCCCCCTGGATTGATGAGGAATTGAAAAATGGTATGGTTCAAATAAATTATTCAAAAGAGGTGAGAAACAATACAGGCTCAGTAGCTCAGCAGTTTAGGTGACTTTTTTATTTCTTTTTATTTAACCTTTATTTAACTAGGCAACTTAGTTAAGAACAAATTCTTGTTTCCAATAACGGCCTACCAAAAGGTAAAAGACCTCCTGCGGTGACGGGGGCTGGGATTTTTTTAAATTTTTATTCTCAATATATTACATATAAATATAGGACAAAACACACATCACGACAAGAGAGACAACGCAAAACTACATAAAGAGAGACTAAAGACAACAAGATGGCAAGGCAGCAACACAGGACAACACAGCACAACACAGCATGGTAGCAACACAACATGACAGCAACATGGTAGCAAAACAACATGGTAGCAGCACAAAACATGGTACAAACATTATTGGGCACAGACAACAGCACAAAGGGCAAGAAGGTAAAGACAACAATACATCACGCAAAGCAGCCACAACTGCCAGTAAGAGTGTCCATGATTGAGTCTTTGAATGAAGAGATTGAGATACAACTGTCCAGTTTGTGTGTTTGTTGCGGCTCGTTCCAGTCGCTAGCTGCAGCGAACTGAAAAGAGGAGCGACCCAGGGATGTGTGTGCTTTCGGGACCTTTAACAGAATGTGACTGGCAGAATGTGACTGGCAGTGTTGTATGTGGAGGATGAGGGCTGCAGTAGATATCTCAGATAGAGGGGAGTGAGGCCTAAGAGGGTTTTATAAATAAGACGGGTATACAGAGATGACCAGTTTACAGAGGAGTATAGAGTGCAGTGATGTGTCCAAAAGGAGCATTGGTGGCAAATCTGATGGCCGAATGGTAAAGACCATCTAGCCGCTCGAGAGCACCCTTACCTGCCGATCTATAAATGACGTCTCCGTAATCTAGCATGGATAGGATGGTCATCTGAATCAGGGTTAGTTTGGCAGCTGGGGTGAAAGAGGAGCGATTACGATAGAGGAAACCAAGTCTAGGTATAACTTTAGCCTGCAGCTTTGATATGTGCTGAGAGAAGGACAGTGTACTGTCTAGCCATACTCCCAAGTACTTGTATGAGGTGACTACCTCAAGCTCTAAACCCTCAAGGGTAGTAAGCACACCTGTCGGGAGAGGGGCATTCTTCTTACCAAACCACATGACCTTTGTTTTGGATGTGTTCAGAACAAGGTTAAGGGTAGAGAAAGATTGTTGGACACTAAGAAAGCTTTGTTGTAGGGCATTTAACACAAAATCTGGGGAGGGCCCAGCTGAGTATACAGTAAGACTGTATAATCTGCATATAAATGGATGAGAGAGCTTCCTACTGCCTGAGCTATGTTGTTGATGTAAATTGAGAAGAGCGTGGGGCCTAGGATTGAGCTTTGGGGTACTCCCTTGGTGACAGGCAGTGGCTGAGACAGTAGATGTTCTGACTTTATACACTGCACTCTTTGAGAGAGGTAGTTAGCAAACCAGGCCAAAGACCCCTCAGAGACATCAATACTCCTTAGCTGGCCCACAAAAATGGAATGGTCTACCGTATCAAAGCTTTGGCCAAGTCAATAAAAATAGCAGGACAACATTGCTTAGAATCAAGGGCAATGGTGACATCATTGAGGACGTTTAAGGTTGCAGTAACACATCCATGACCTGAGCAGAAACCAGATTGCATACCAGAGAGAATACTATAGACATCAAGAAAGTCTGTCAGTTGATTGTTGACAAGTTTTTCCAACACTTTTGATAAATAGGGCAGAATAGAAATATGCCTATAACAGTTAGGATCAGCTTGATCTCCATCTTTAAATAAAGGACGAACCGTGGCTGCCTTCCAAGCAAGGGGAACCTCCACAGAAAGGAGAGACAGGTTAAAAAGGTTGGAGATAGGCTTGGCGATGATAGGGTCAGCAACCTTAAAGAAGAAAGGGTCTAAACCATCGGACCCAGATGTTTTTTGGGGGTCAAGTTTCAGGAGCTCCTCTAGCATCTCGGACTCATTGACTGCCTGCAGGGAGAAACTTTGTAGCAGGGCAGGGGAAAAAGAGGGAGAAGCATCGGGGATAGTCGCATTAGAATGGGTGGGAGATAAGGAAATGTTGGACGGGCAAGGAGGCATGGCTGAGTCAAATAGGAATACTCACTTAACCGTTTTCCAGAACTTCTTGGGTTTAGACCCACAGAGCGAGAACTGCTCATTAAAGTAACTAACTTTGGCTTTCCAGATAGCCTGAGTGCTCTTATTTCTAATTTGCCTGAACGAGAGCCAGTCAGCCTGAGTATGCGTGTGCTGAGCCTTTCGCCAAATGCAATTCTTGAGGTGGAGTAACTCTGCATGATCACGGTCGAACCAGGGGCTGAACCTGTTTTTATTTCTCATTTTCTTTATGGGGGCGTGTTTGTTAACAATACCACTGAAAGTATCAAAAAAGAAGGCCCAAGCGTCTTCGACAGAGGGGATCCAGCTGATTCTATACCATTTTACAGAGGCCAGTTCATGAATGAAGGCATGCTCATTGAAGTTTTTTAGCAAGTGTCTGTCAAATCAGGACAGGTCGTTTCACTGAGCAGCCATTTCGAACACAGGCTGTAAAACATTGATCATTAAGGTCATTACAGAAAACACCAGACTGATACCGATCAGGATTATTTGTGAGGATAACATCGAGGAGAGTAGCCTTTTCTGGGTGTTTGGAGTCATACCTTGTGGGATTGGTAATAATCTGAGAAATATTTAGTGAGTCCCATTTCTTTAGGACTTGGTCAGGTGGTTTAAGCATGTCCCAGTTTAGGTCAGCTAGCAGGACAAATTCAGACTTGGCGTAGGGGGCCAGGAGAGAGCTTAGGGCAGGTAGGGTACAGGCCGGTGCTGATGGAGAACGATAGCACCCAGCAACAGTCAACGAAGAGCTATTTGAAAGTTTAATACTTAAAACCAGCAAATCATATTGTTTGGGGACAGACTTGGTGGAGACAACCGAGCACTGAAGGTTATCCTTGGTAAAGATTGCCACTCCCCCACATTTGGAAGATTTGTCTTGCCGAAAAAGGTTATAACCAGAAAATTTAACATCAGTATTCAAAACACTCTTCCTTAACCACGTCTCAGAAACGACCAACACATCTGGATTGGAGCTGTGAACCCACATTTTCAATTGATCCATTTTAGGTAATAAGCTTCTGGTGTTAACATGCAGAAAACCCAGGCTTTTACGGGAGCAGAAATCAGTGAAGCAGATATCAGAGCACAAGTTAGAATTGGGGCTAGCAACAGTAGATGGGCCAGGGTGTGCATGCACATTTCCAGATATCATCAACAGTAGATGGGCCAGGGTGTACATGCACATTTCCAGATATCATCAACAGTAATACAATCAAGGCACGGCAGAGGACAGGGAGAGCTCTGCAGTGCTGATTTATCTGAATGTGCATCAGATGATAACAAGATCATATTGTACAGCAATTTCATCAGGTAACATGAATACAAAGCCGGCGAGAGGTGTTTAGAATAGGATGGGAGACCAAAAGTCAGTGTAACCAATAGAGAGTCAGAGTCCCGAGTGTGGGAACAAACATAGTCTGTCCCACGGTTGGGTAAAGAACGTTCGTAGTCAACAAAGCATGCAGGAGTCATGAGGCAAATAGCAAAATGCATTTACATTCTGTAAATTGAGACATTTTGGGACTAAACTTAACAAAAGGAAGAGTAAATGATATTATCAAACCAACATGAATGACATAAAACACAATGGAAAAACACTTTGGAGTACCTTAAATGATATCACGGGCAGAAAACCCACTTCATCTCCATCGTTCAGTGAAGTCGATGGGTCATTTCTAACAAAACCTTTCGATATTGCCAATGTGTTCAACGCTTATTTCACTAGTAAAGTGGGAAAAATGGACCCCAGGAAGAGTAGCTGCTGCTTCTGCAAAAGCTAATGGGGATCCAAATCAATAAATAATCAACATTGAGCAGTGAATCATCATATTTTTGTGTATAAAACATCTAATCATGAAAGAGAAGGATTGCTCTTTTGAATTTGGTGAAGTTGGTATGGGAGTGGTGGAAAAAACGATTCTTATCCATCTATAGTGATACCCACTAGGTATAGACAACCATAATGGGAAAATATTGAGAATGGTAGCAGACTGTATTACCACCCCTATGTGCTATATCTTTAACTAAAGCCTAAAGGAGTGTGTGTGTCCACAGGCGTGGACAGAAGCTGAAGTAATTCCACTTCCTAAAAATAGTAAAGCACCCTTTTACCTGGTTGCTAAAATGATAATAGTTTCAGTGTATGTGACAAAATAAGCAAGTATTGTAAAGAGAATCATTGTAACATCTAAACCGCTGTGAAATATATTTTAAATAACCCAAAATATTGTATTTTTAGCTGTTTGAAGCTGGTGTACAAAACTGAAGTTAAAAGAAGCCAAAACCAAACTTAAGAATGGGAATATAGAAATAGCGCACATAGGACCAGTCTAGCAATTCTTAGACTTACCTTCAATGCAGATCTGTAATTCATATTTCTATACTGAACAAAAATCTAAACGCAACATGCAACAATTTCAAAGATTTGACTGCGTTACAGTTCATATAGGGAAATCAGTCAATTTAAATAAATAAATTAGGCCCTAATCAATGGATTTCACATGACTGGGTAGAGGCGGAGCCATGGTGGGCCTGGGAGGACATAGGCACACCCACTTCGGAGCCTGGTCCACCCACTGAGGAGCCAGGCCCAGCCAATCAGAATGAGTTTTTCCCCACAAAAGGGCTTTATTACAGACATAAATATTCCTATTTTGGTGGCATTGTGTTGTGTGACAAAATTGCACATTTTAGAGTGGTCTTTTGTTGTCCCCAGCACAAGATGCACCTGTGTAATGATCATGCTGTTTAATCAGCTTCTTAATATGCCACACGTCAGGAGGATGGATTATCTTGGCAAAGGAGAAATGCTCACTAACAGGGATGTAAACAAATTTGTGCACAACATTTTTAGAGAAATAAGCTTTTTGTGCATATTGAACATTTCTGGGATCTTTTATTTCAGCTCATGAAACATGGGATCAACACTTTACACTTTACATGGTGTTTATATTTTTGTTCAGTGTATATGAATTTGGTCGGGTCGCCCAAAAAGTTACATATTGCAGCTTTAAATACATCTAAAACTAAATGCATTGTATTTGGTTCAGAACATTTTCTAAGACCTAAACCTCAACTGGAGTTACTAACGACCGTTAGTAGACCGTTACTAACGACCACTGCGCCACCCTGGTCTAGGGCACTGCATCGCAGTGCTAGCTGCGCCACCAGAGTCTCTGGGTTCACGCCCAGGCTCTGTCGCAGCCGGCCGCAACCGGGAGGTCCGCGGGGCGACGCACAATTGGAATAGCGTCGTCCGGGTTAGGGAGGGTTTGGCCGGTAGGGATATCCTTGTCTCAGTATGTAAAATGTAATAAAATGTATGCACTCTACTGTAAGTCGCTCTGGATAAGAGCGTCTGCTAAATGACTAAAATGTAAATGTAATGGAGTTGTGCATTAAGGGTGTGACTAGGGCTGTTATGGTGACCATATTACTGCCACACCAGCTGTCACGAGTCATGAACACAGTCAAATTCCACGTGAACGTGTAGTCACGGTAACTCGGCTTCTCCAAAACTGTGCTCTGATGCTGCTAACGGTCGTTAGTAGCCTACCAAACTTGCTAACTGCCTGTCGCTAATGACATGTCCCTCTAATCCCTCTCTAATCATTTGGCATCAATGCAAATGCAATCGAAAATGAAATCAGACACTTCATGAGAGCCCATGAGCTCATGTTGCGCAACATTTCTATAGGCTATGCGATTGCGGGATAATTTTGTTGTTGTTGATGGCCTTTATTAAAAAGAGGATCCCATCAGCTTTCTAGAGGCTAGACCTACTAAATACATATATTTATTACTCATCTTTCTTAATATTAAGCACATTGCTTTACTTTACAACAGGAGTTGCCTACCTGGCTGGCATGGAAATTTTATTTTTATTTTTATTTCACCTTTATTTAACCAGGTAGGCAAGTTGAGAACAAGTTCTCATTTACAATTGCGACCTGGCCAAGATAAAGCAAAGCAGTTCGACACATACAACAACGCAGAGTTACACATGGAGTAAAACAAACATACAGTCAATAATACAGTATAAAAATAAGTCTATATACAATGTGAGCAAATGAGGTGAGATAAGGGAGGTAAAGGCAAAAAAAAGGCCATGGTGGCGAGGTAAATACAATATAGCAAGTAAAACACTGGAATGGTAGATTTGCAGTGGAAGAATGTGCACAGTAGAAATAGAAATAATGGGTTGCAAAGGAGCAAAATAAATAAATAAATACAGTAGGGGAAGCGGTAGTTGTTTAGGATAAATTATAGATGGGCTATGTACAGGTGCAGTAATCTGTGAGCTGCTCTGACAGCTGGTGCTTAAAGCTAGTGAGGGAGATAAGTGTTTCCAGCTTCAGAGATTTTTGCAGTTCGTTCCAGTCATTGGCAGCAGAGAACTGGAAGGAAAGACGACCAAAGGAGGAATTGGCTTTGGGTGTGACCAGAGAGATATACCTGCTGGAGCGCGTGCTACAGGTGGGTGCTGCTATGGTGACCAGCGAGCTGAGATAAGGGGGGACTTTACCTAGCAGGGTCTTGTAGATGACCTGGAGCCAGTGGGTTTGGGGACGAGTATGAAGCGAGGGCCAGCCAACGAGAGCGTACAGGTCGCAGTGGTGGGTAGTATATGGGGCTTTGGTGACAAAACGGATGGCACTGTGATAGACTGCATCCAATTTATTGAGTAGGGTATTGGAGGCTATTTTGTAAATGACATCACCGAAGTCGAGGATTGGTAGGATGGTCAGTTTTACGAGGGTATGTTTGGCAGCATGAGTGAAGGATGATTTGTTGCGAAATAGGAAGCCAATTCTAGATTTAATTTTGGATTGGAGATGTTTGATGTGAGTCTGGAAGGAGAGTTTACAGTCTAACCAGACACCTAGGTATTTGTAGTTGTCCACATATTCTAAGTCAGAACCGTCCAGAGTAGTGATGCTGGACGGGCGGGCAGGTAAAGGAAGCGATCGGTTGAAGAGCATGCATTTAGTTTTACTTGTATTTAAGAGCAGTTGGAGGCCATGGAAGGAGAGTTGTATGGCATTGAAGCTCGTCTGGAGGGTTGTTAACACAGTGTCCAAAGGGCCAGAAGTATACAGAATGGTGTCGTCTGCGTAGAGGTGGATCAGAGACTCACCAGCAGCAAGAGCGACATCATTGATGTATACAGAGAAGAGAGTTGGCCCAAGAATTGAACCCTGTTGCACCCCCATAGAGACTGCCAGAGGCCCGGACAACAGGCCCTCCGATTTGACACACTGAACTCTATCAGAGAAGTAGTTGGTGAACCAGGCGAGGCAATCATTTTAGAAACCAAGGCTATTGAGTCTGCCGATGAGGATGTGGTGATTGACAGAGTCGAAAGCCTTGGCCAGGTCGATGAATACGGCTGCACAGTATTGTTTCTTATCGATGGCGGTTAAGATATCGTTTCGGACCTTGAGCGTGGCTGAGGTACACCCATGACCAGCTCTGAAACCAGATTGCATAGCGGAGAAGGTGCGGTGGGATTCGAAATGGTCGGTAATCTGTTTGTTGACTTAGCTTTCGAAGACCTTAGAAAGACAGGGTAGGATAGCTATAGGTCTGTAGCAGTTTGGGTCAAGAGTGTCCCCCCCTTTGAAGAGGGGGATTACCGCAGCTGCTTTCCAATCTTTGGGAATCTCAGACAACATGAAAGAGAGGTTGAACAGGCTAGTAATAGGGGTTGCAACAATTTCGGCAGATCATTTTAGAAAGAGAGGGTCCAGATTGAAATAAATGAACTGCTGGAAAAGCGGCCTCCATTCGCTATGCTCTTTTTCTGTACTGAAACACCAAATACTGTGCCACATGGCAGTTATGTACATATTGTTGTTTCTTTCCTTTTCCTCGTTTTCTCATTTAACTGTAGATGTAAATATTGTGTTTTTTATTGTGCTATAGTGATAACCAAAATATAGCTTTTTACATTTCTTTACTCCAGTTCCAACAGATGCATGATAATGGTCCATTCTAAATCAAAACTAATTCCACACCTATATCATTTAGTATATGTAAAGACAATATTAATAGTCTGATGGGGGACAATGTTATCACTTGTGAATGATGTATCATCGCTTGTGAATGATGCCCAGCGTGTGCAGTCTAAGGCAATAAATGTCGCATGCCTTTTTTTGTTGCTACTTTTTCAAATCAGAGTCGCATGAGGCATGTAGCCTAGCCCATAAGCCTATATGTTTTGATCGCCCATAGGCCTATAGCCCTGGGACCCCTGGAACACAGTTAGAGAGCACATAGCCTACAGAACCCAGTGAAACGTGTTCTTATAAGCCCAATTGCACAATCGCGTGTGAAAACAGAGTTTTGACTAGCCACTATTTAAAAGCGGATCCCAGCTTTCTCTTGCTGCTATATTTGTTGCTCAATTCTTCAAATCAAGCACGTGAATCCGCTTTACAACCGGTGTAGCCTACTTGGCATAGGCCTACATAGGCCTACGTAGGCCCATAAAAAATGCACCTTTATAATAAAGCATTACGTGCATCATCGCATTTGCAGACTTATGTAAGATAGCCTGCTATTCCTAATGTGATTGAGTAGATTGGATAGTCATAATTTAGGCAAATAGTATTACTCAATCACTGTTTGCAAACTATACCGCTCAATGCTTGGCTGAGCGCGTATAGTTTAGAGTAGGCCTAGGTTATAGACTATATCAGATACATTTCTTCATTCTTTGCATGGGGAAAATGTGGCCATTTATGAACACATTTCATACAATTCTACTACACTTTCGAGACATTAGCTGAATCTTTTTTAATACTACAAATGAAAGGGTAGCCTACTTCGCTGACACTGGCAAACCAATAAAAGTGACTTTTGTTCATGTGACGGACCTACGTGAAGGGGAGACACAAATATAATATGACGTCCATCTTAACTGGAGGACATTTATTGTCCAAAAACAAACTTTTAAGTAGCACTGACTCAACAATGATAAATCGTGAATATGCGCATGAGGAATCACCAGGGATATTGCCGATGCTCTCTGCTGGTGCCAGTAAGATAGGCTATACTGAATACTAAAAGACAGATTTGCGTTTTCATTGTCTTCCCTTTACAGCAATAACCATTTTCTTTCCAAACGGATTATATTTTGAAATATATTGCGAGGTGCCTGGGTTGATCTCTCTCTACTTTGCGTGCGCTGCCTTTCCTTCTCACCGTAGATTTAAAACAATCCACAACTCATGTTTTTTTAAGAAGCTAATCATCCTCTGGCCAAATCAAGCTCTAGTAGTCTATTTTGAACGATTCAATGTATTTCTGTATAGAAAGGAGTAGTCTAATTAGGTTAAATAATTTTGGCAATGTAATTCACTTTACATCAGGGAAGCGTGGCTTTCCCTAGGCTTATTGTAACCACATGTAACCTCCATTCACTATTCAAGTGCAGGCTATGGATGACATGTTTTGTTTTTGTGCACCATTAGAAATTAAAAAAGAATTCCACACATATAGGCTATTAGTAGGTTATAGGTATATAAAAAAAAAAAAGATTAAATTGAGATTAGTCTGACGGGTGAGAATATTACAAAGTACTTGTCAAATTGTGAATGAGAGACTGATGAAGTGTGCGCAGCCTTCGCAAGAAACAGAGAAGAGCACATGCCTTTCATGTGTCGCATCATGAGTCGCATCATGCAGCCTTCGAATGTATTAACAATCTAAACATGTAGCCTAACATTTGTATCACTAAAGTTGCATAAATAACTCTACATTTGTTTGTTACCTGCTCAACATAGAAAAGCCGCATGTGCTCACCTCGGAAATCGTTTGGGGGAAAATGTCCTTTCTATTTTATTCAGCTATGTTCAATTGTATTTTTCTTACTATAAAAAAATATAAAATAATGCCAATGAATACTAGGCAAATATTGTCGTCATAGCCAGATCAGGACCTAACATAAGGACAACTCAGAATATACTATTCTGTTCTTCTGAAATGGGCTGTGATGGTGTAGGCCTGATTAAATGGATTTATTAGACTTTTTAATAAAATGTAGATGTTCCAAAGGTCTGCATCAGTGGCTTGTAGGCTATGCGTGGAAGCCAGGAAATGCTAAACGTGTTTATGTTACTGAATGGCCAATTACCCTGAGACTGGTAGCTATTTACATGACAATCACCGGGTGACAAAATGTCATGACCATCACAGCCCGAGGTGTGCCCATTGAGCAAGTTGAGGGAAGCTAAACTCCTAAGTATAACATCGGATGGTCAATTATCATGGTCAAGTCATATTGACAAAGTTCTTGTAGAGATGTTATAAAAAGATGGTCTGCGTTTTTGACACCACAATCAACTGTACTAATTGTTCAGGCTTTGGTCTTGTTCCATCTTGATTACTCTCTGGTAATATGGTCGAGTGCAGCAAAGCTGCAGCTGACTCAAAACAGAGCAGCACGCCGTGCCCTGAACTGCACATACAGAACTAACATTAACAGCATGCACGCCAGTCTTTCCTGGTTGAGGGTTGACTAGAGATTGACTGCTTCTCAAATCAAATCAAATCGAATTGTATTTGTCACATACACACGGTTAGCAGATGTTAATGCAAGTGTAGCGAAATGCTTGTGCTTCTAGTTCCGACAATGCAGTAATAACCAACAAGTAATCTAACCTAACAATTCCACAACTACTACCTTATACACACAAGTGTAAAGGGATAAAGAATATGTACATAAAGATATATGAATGAGTGATGGTACAGAACGGCATAGGCAAGATGCAGTAGATGGTATAGTGTACAGTCTATACATATGAGATGAGTAATGTAGGGTATGTAAACATAAAGTGGCATAGTTTAAAGTGGCTAGTGATACATGTATTACATAAAGATGGCAAGATGCAGTGGATGATATACAGTACAGTATATACATATTGTCACGTTCCTGACCTGTTTTCTGTTGTTTTGTATGTGTTTAGTTGGTCAGGGCGTGAGTTGGGGTGGGTAGTCTATGTTATGTGTTTTCTATGTTGGGTTAATGTGTTGCCTGGTATGGTTCTCAATTAGAGGCAGGTGTTTGACGTTTCCTCTGATTGAGAACCATATTAAGGTAGGTTGTTCTCACTGTTTGTTTGTGGGTGATTGTTCCTGTGTCTGTGTATACCACATGGGACTCTTTCGTTTGTTCGTTCGTTTTAGGTAGTCTGTTCCTGTTCGTGCGTTCTTCGTCTATATGTAAGTTTGTTTGTTTCAGGTCTGTTGCCTTCGTTTATTGTTTTGTAGTTTGTTCTAGTGTTCATTAGTGTTTCGTCTTTCATTTAATAAATCAGTATGTATTCATCACCCGCTGCGCCTTGGTCCGTTCATTCACCACAAGACGAACGTTACACATATACATATGGAATGAGTAATGTAGGGTGTGTAAACATTATATTATGTGGCATTGTTTAACCTGTTTGGGCTGCAGGGGCAGTATTGAGTAGCAAGATAAAAGGTGTCCATTTCAAACGGCCTCGTACTCAATTCTTGCTTGTACAATATGCATATTATTATTACTATTGGATAGAAAACACTCTCTAGTTTCTAAAACCGTTTGAATTATATCTGTGAGTCAAACAGAACTCATTTGGCACAAACTTCCTGACCAGGAAGTGGAAAATCTGAAATCGAGGTTCTACTTCCTGCCTATAAATGGACATGATACGTATTAGTATACGTGCACTTCGTAGACCTTCCCCTGAATGTCAAGAGGCGGTGAGAGAAGAAATTTAGTGTTTATCTTGGTCTGAAGTGGAATACAAGCTCTTTGTATGACGTGTCCGCCCATTTCCTGTTTTCTGGAGAGCGCGAAGGGGGACCTGGATTTGCCTTCTGTTTAGCTGCCGTTATAGGCTACTAATATCTCTGGCTTTGATTTTATTTGATACATGTGACCATATCATCGTAAAGTATGTTTTTTCAATATAGTTTCATCAGATTATTGAAAATGTTTCGGGAGTTTTGCCGTGTTCTGTTCTCTTCCGTTTGTTGACATGGAGAGCTTTGTGCCACTTGGCTAGTGCGCTTGCTAATTCAAGAGGGAAAATGGACGTTCTAAATCCAACGATTGTTCTTGACAAAGGACACCTTGTCCAACATTCTGATGGAAGATCAGCAAAGGTAAGAAACATTTTATGATGCTATTTCATATATCTGTCGTGCATGTGAACTAGTCGCCGGCGCCCAACTTTGGGGTACTCTAGCTATACCGAAGCTGGATGTCGTAATGAAGTTATTTTTTTGAATTCTAACACTGCGATTTTATTAAGAACTAATGGATCTCTCATTTCCTATACAACGTGTATTTTTTAGTTATGTTTATGAATAGCTATTTGGTCAGAATATGTGTGTCAGAAAAAGTGTCCGAAAAATATCGTTGCTGTTTAGATGTTGTGGAAAAAATAGCTACGATAGCAACATGTATAACCACTGATTTCAGCTCTAAATATGCACATTTTCGAACAAAACATAAGTGTATGTATAACCTGATGTTATAGGACTGTCATCTGATGAAGAATATCAAGGTTAGTCCAAAAATATATATATTTTACTGGTTTGTTACGATCGCTAACTTTTGCTACTGGGAAATGGCTTGTCTTTCTGGCTATTGTGGTAAGCTAATATAACGCTATATTGTGTTTTCGCTGTAAAACACTTAATAAATCGGAAATATTGGCTGGAATCACAAGATGCTCATTTGCTGTACACTATGTATTTTTCAGAAATGTTTTATGATGAGTAATTAGGTATTTGACGTTGGTGTCTGTAATTATTATGGCTGCTTTCGGTGCAATTTCTGATTGTAGCTGCAATGTAAACTATGATTTATACCTGAAATATGCACATTTTTCGAACAAAACATAGATTTATTGTATAACATGTTATAAGACTGTCATCTGATGAAGTTGTTTGTTGGTTAGTTTGGTTGGTTCTTGGTTAGTTAGGTTGGCTTTGTGCATGCTACTTGTGCTGTGAAAAATGTCTGTCCTTTTTTTGTATTTGGTGGTGAGCTAACATAAATATACGTGCTGTTTTCGCTGTAAAACATTTTAAAAATCGGACATGTTGGCTGGATTCACAAGCTGTGTACCTTTCATTTGCTGTGTTGGACTTGTTAATGTGTGAAAGTTAAATATTTAAAAAATATATATTTTGAATTTCGCGCCCTGCACTTGAGCTGGCTGTTGTCATATTGTGGGCGGCCTCGGGCTTGCAGCCATAAGAAGTTAAAGTGGCTAGTGATACATTTTTACATAATTTCCATCAATTCCCATTATTAAAGTGGCTGGAGTTGAGTCAGTATGTTGGCAGCGGCCACTAAATGTTAGTGGTGGCTGTTTAACAATCTGATGGCCTTGAGATAGAAGTTGTTTTTCAGTCTCTCGGTCCCTGCTTTGATGCACCTGTACTGACCTCGCCTTCTGGAGGATAGCGGGGTGAACAGGCAGTGGCTCGGGTGGTTGTTGTCCTTGATGATCTTTATGACCTTCCTGTGACATCGGGTGGTGTAGGTGTCCTGGAGGGCAGGTAGTTTGCCCACGGTGATGCGTTGTGCAGATCTCACTACCCTCTGGAGAGCCTTACGGTTGTGGGCGGAGAAGTTGCCGTACCAGGCGGTGATACAGCCCGACAGCATGCTCTCGGTTGTGCATCTGTAGAAGTTTGTGAGTGCTTTTGGTGACAAGCCGAATTTCTTCAGCCTCCTGAGGTTGAAGAGGCGCTGCTGCGCCTTCTTCACAACGCTGTCTGTGTGGGTGGACCAATTCAGTTTGTCCGTGATGTGTACACCGAGGAACTTAACTTACTACCCTCTCCACTACTGTCCCGTCGATGTGGATAGGGGGGTGCTCCCTCTACTGTTTCCTGAAGTCCACAATCATCTCCTTTGTTTTGTTGACGTTGAGTGTGAGGTTATTTTCCTGACACCACACTCCGAGGGCCCTCACCTCTTCCCTGTAGGCTGTCTCGTCGTTGTTGGTAATCAAGCCTACCACTGTAGTGTCGTCCGCAAACTTGATGATTGAGTTGGCCACGCAGTCGTGGGTGAACAGGGAGTACAGGAGAGGACTCAGAACGCACTCTTGTGGGGCCCCAGTGTTGAGGATCAGCGGGGTGGAGATGTTGTTACCTATCCTCACCACCTGGGGGCGGCCCGTCAGGAAGTCCAGGACCCAGTTGCACAGGGCGGGGTCGAGACCCAGGGTCTCGAGCTTAATGACGAGTTTGGAGGGTACTATGGTGTTAAATGCTGAGCTGTAGTCGATGAACAGCATTCTCACGTAGGTATTCTTCTTGTCCAGATGGGTTAGGGCAGTGTGGTTGCGATTGCGTCGTCTGTGGACCTATTGGGTCGGTAAGCAAATTGAAGTGGGTCTAGGGTGTCAGGTAGGGTGGAGGTGATATGGTCCTTGACTAGTCTCTCAAAGCACTTCATGATGACGGAAGTGAGTGCTACGGGGCGGTAGTCGTTTAGCTCAGTTACCTTAGCTTTCTTGGGAACAGGAACAATGGTGGCCCTCTTGAAGCATGTGGGAACAGCAGACTGTGATAAGGATTGATTGAATATGTCCTTAAACACACCAGCCAGCTGGTCTGCGCATGCTCTGAGGACGCGGCTGGGAATGCCGTCTGGGCCTGCAGCCTTGCGAGGGTTAACACATTTAAATGTTTTACTCACCTCGGCTGCAGTGAAGGAGAGCCCGCAGGTTTTGGTAGTGGGCCGTGTCAGTGGCACTGTATTGTCCTCAAAGCGAGCAAAGAGGTTATTTAGTTTGTCTGGGAGCAAGACATCCTGGTCCGCGACGGGGCTGGTTTTCTTTTTGTAATCCGTGATTGACTGTAGACCCTGCCACATACCTCTTGTGTCTGAGCTGTTGAATTGCGACTCTACTTTGTCTCTATACTGGGACTTAGCTTGTTTGATTGCCTTAGGGAGGGAATAGCTACACTGTTTGTATTCGGTCATGTTTCCGGTCACCTTGCCCTGGTTAAAAGCAGTGGTTCGCGCTTTCAGTTTCATGCGAATGCTGCCATCAATCCACGGTTTCTGGTTTGGGAATTTTTTAATCGTTGCTATGGGTACGACATCGTCAATGCACTTTCTAATGAACTCGCTCATCGAATCAGCATATTCGTCAATGTTGTTGTTGGACGCAATGCGGAACATGTCCCAATCCACGTGATCGAAACAGTCTTGAAGCGTGGAATCAGATTGGTCGGACCAGCGTTGAACAGACCTGAGCGTGGGAGCTTGCTGTTTTAGTTTCTGTTTGTAGGCTGGAAGCAACAAAATGGAGTCGTGGTCAACTTTTCCGAAAGGAGGGCGGGGGAGGGCCTTATATGCGTCGCGGAAGTTAGTATAACAATGATCCAAGGTTTTACCAGCCCTGTTAGCACAATCAATATGCTGATAGAATTTAGAGAGTTTTGTTTTCAGATTAGCCTTGTTAAAATCCCCAGCTACAATGAATGCAGCCTCAGGGTGTGTGGTTTCCAGTTTACAAAGAGTCAGATAAAGTTCGTTCAGGGCCATCGATGTGTCTGCTTGGGGGGGAATATATATGGCTGTGATTATAATTGAAGAGAATTCCCTTGGTAGATAATGCGGTCGACATTTGATTGTGAGGAATTCTAAATCTGGTGAACAGAATGACTTGAGTTCCTGTATGTTGTTATGATCACACCACGTCTCGTTGATCATAAGGCATACACTCCCGCCCCTCTTCTTACCAGAAAGATGTTTGTTTCTGTCGGCGCGATGCGTGAAGAAACCAGCTGGCTGCACCGACTCCGTTAGCGTCTCTCGAGTGAGCCATGTTTCCGTGAAGCAAAGAACGCTACAATCCCTGAGGTCTCTCTGGAATGTTACCCGTGCTTGGATTTCATCAACCTTATTGTCAAGAGACTGGACATTGGCGAGTAGTATGCTAGGGAGTGGAGCGCGATGTGCCTGTCTCCGAAGCCTGACCACCTAGTTTGCCTCTTTTACGGCGTCGTTGTTTAGGGTCACCGGCTGGGATCAGATCCATTGTATTGGGTGGAAGGCAAAACACAGGATCTGCTTCGGGAGAGTCATATTCCTGGTTGTAACGATGGTGAGTTGACGTTGCTCTTATATTCAGTAGTTCCTCCCGACTGTATGTAATGAAACCTAAGATTACCTGGGGTACCAATGTAAGGAATAACACATAAAACAACAAAATACTGCATAGTTTCCTAGGAACGCGAAGCGAGGCGGCCATCTCGGTCGGCGCCGGAAGTTAGACAGTTCTCTTCTAGTTTTTATGATAAATATTACTGTGATTAGAATTCCAGATTGTCTAGATAGTCAAATAGCATACAGCTCAGACAAACATACACACCCCACAAGACATGCCACCAGGGGTCTCTTCAGACATTCATGCATACCCCACAAGACATGCCTCCAGGGGTCTCTTCACAGTCCCCATGTCCAAAACAAATTCTCGACAATGCACAGTATTTTACAGAGCCATAAGCAAACAGCAAAATGTACTTCATTTAAAAAAAAGAAAACATCTCATGGTACTATAGGGATTGGGAAATGACACACACAAACACACACACACACACACACACACACACACACACACACACACACACACACACACTGACACTCTAACACACACTATCTACACACATTATTCTTTAGTTGTATTGTTTGTATATTGTTGTATTTTCAATTTGTGTGAATGTTCTTGTCTGTCAGTCTATCAGTGTTTTGTTACTTGTCGTCTTTTATGTTTTTGTGTAGACCACAGGAAGAATAGCTGCTGCTTCGGCAAAAGCTAATGGGGATCTGAATAAATCAAATCCCACAAAAACGCACACACGCACATGGTGTGTCGTTGCCTTTGCCAGATGACAAAGTGGAATCAATAGAAGGACCCCCTCCTTCATTACTGACCAGGCCTGTGCAGTGAGCAGAGCAGTCTGTCAATACTGACAGCAGATTTAACATGGTGTTATAGGAAGAGTAATGGACGTGATTGAGTGGCTTGAAATAATGAGATATTAGACAGCAGCACAGGGTACTACAGACTGGTTGAACACCTAAGTGACCACCTCTGAGCAGGAAATACAGGTCTGAGAACAGTCCATAAACTGTTAATTAGACAGCAGCACAGTGTAATACAGGATGGTTGAAACACCAGCAGAGACCTCCAAGCAGGAAATACTGTTCTGAGAACAGTACATGAAACCTGGTTGAAACACCACAAGATACCTCTGGGCAGGAAATACTGTTCTGAGAACAGTACATGAAACCTGGTTGAAACACCACAAGATACCTCTGAGCAGGAAATACTGTTCTGAGAACAGTACATACAACCTGGTTGAAACACCTCAAGATACCTCTGAGCAGGAAATACTGAGAACAACAAGACATCACGGCTAATAGAACTGAAGATGTCTAATCACCTTTAACGTCAGTCAGACCTCAATACTTCGCCATGTTTTTCTGGGTTGTTGTATATCTATTTTAAGGG
This sequence comes from Salvelinus fontinalis, assembly GCF_029448725.1. Taxonomy (NCBI): domain Eukaryota; kingdom Metazoa; phylum Chordata; class Actinopteri; order Salmoniformes; family Salmonidae; genus Salvelinus; species Salvelinus fontinalis. Next base: position 5,674,655 of record NC_074676.1, on the reverse strand, counting down.
TTGTGGTTTCATACAGTATATCAGGCCAGTCATTTAGTCATGACGAGATGCTTGACTTCATGGCTTTGCCGTGTTCAGATCAACTTGTTGGGGGGTTGTATCCGTGTGGTTAAGGAGTTGTTACAACATACTTTAATGAACGTTAAGGGAACATGTAGATTTTCACCTAAATGGACATGCCCCAAGGTAATTATTTTTCATGACCATAAACAATATCTAGTAATGCTGCATACTTTTAGAAAGTTCTGGAACTCACCTTTCTGATAACAATAGTTATACATTGCTTAGGTGTACACACAGTACAATATATGATGTTTTGCCTACTCAACAAAAGTGGGGTAATAGGCCATGAAATGACTGGAATGCCTTCTAGATATAGTTACATTGAAATGATAAATGATTTACCATCAGATTTCACCTGTCTTACAACCTTCTAATAATTATGATCATACTTTATGACAGTACAATATTGGCGCCACGTCATGTAACTGACGACAGAGACTTTTCTCCAAAACGTCCTCTGAGTGATGCCGAGACACCATTCAAGTGGCTGCAGACTCATTACAACGTCTGCTCTAATCACACAGTAACTTGGCCCTTATGTGAACAAGAGAACGTCTTGTTTTAAATTTGACTAAATTCAATTGTATTTTGTCATGTTGAAAGCTCTAAATCCATCTGAGAACATCACAGCGAAATGAGACTGCTTTTGCTAAAATCGCTAGACTCTTCCGTTTCGTTTGTATCGCAATCGGAGCTGCGCGCTCCACAACCCGAGCAAAAATATCCTTTGTCTAGATAGGCCAGGGAATGTGACGTGTCTCTCGCCATGCAAATTAGGTGTCAGATTTCAAATACTGGATCTCGTAGGCGAGTGGGAGACAGCATTAGAAGCGGGACAACCAGACCTTTCACAGAGTGCACCGGAATGGACATTGTGTCGTTCACAGAGTGCTGTACACAGAAATGTCTGTTGGAACTGCCCCAGAACCACTCAAGGTCCCCTAAATAGTCACCGTAATGGCTCAGAGGCTTTAATTCAGGTTGTGATTTTATATTTCTGTCCAGTCATTGAGTGACGAAGGGATGTTGACTTTGCGAAGATCCTCTTGATAGTGAGTTGTTGTTAAGAGGTGTAACAGCCGTGGGAATACGTGTTGTTACACCTGCATTTCAGGGTTGTGGTGCTGTGTTTCTGTCCAGTCATTGCGTGATGTAGCGATGTAGACTGTACCCTAGGTGTCTTGTCTTCTGTGTTGCAGGTGAACCAGGAAAATGTGGTGAAGGTGGGCCACAAACAGGTGGTCAATACGATCCGACACGGGGGAAACCGGCTCATCATCAAAGTGGTGACGGTTAGCAGGAATCTGGACCCTGATGACACGGCCAGGAAGAAAGGTAAGCCTTTTATCCTCTCTCTCTCTCTTTCTCCCACCTTGCTGCTCTGCCCTACAACACCCTGCAAGCAGGATCAATGTCTGATTAGTTGGGGTGAATCCACAGTCAGGGTCCCTGCACACCCTCCAAAGCAGAACTGGGTTTAAATACTATTTGAAATGATTACAAATACTTCATATGTGTTTGACCAATAGATTGGCCCGGAACGGCGAACCCCGCAGTCTAGGCAGACTAGAGCAAACGTTCAAAGTATTTGAAAGATTTCAAATAGTGTTTGAACCCAGGTCCGTTCTAAATCGTCTTGGCCCGTCCTCGTACTGTACTGTAGTGTATCAGGGAGCTAGAAACGGACGAGCTAGAAGAACCTTGACCACATTGCAGTTTTTCCTGATGACTGTGCTGACTCAAAGTTAAGACGGTGGATTTACAGTCGGGGGCATTCAAAGAAAAATGCGTGTACTGCGGCACAGGTAAAAACATTTCAAAGCTGATGTACGTTAACTGTCAGGGGCATATTTTAGAAGGGCATTTTTAAGGTATTTTGTTAGATGATTCGCTGAACTTGGCCGCTTGCTTGGCGTCACCTTACGAGACGCGTGAAGTTGTCACAGCGACAACGCAGCGTCGCTGAAGCACATGCAAGCGTTTTGGAAAGGAACTTTTTAATACGCACAGCTGTATATTGTATATTGTAGATCTCTCATCTGGGGCTTGTTCAGGATGATGTAACGTTACAGAACGCTCACGTGGAAATGTAGGCCTATTGCATAAAGCAGAAATGACTTTCCGTCAGATAGAATAGAGAATAGTGTCAGCTCTATTCATTCTATCTTTATCTGCAACGTTCAGAACACGACCCTGAACACACCCCTGCTTTTCTGTGTTGTTGCAGTACCCACACCTCCGCGTAGGGCTCCCTCCACTGCCCTGTCCATGGCCATGCGCTCCAAATCCATGACATCAGAGCTGGAGGAGCTAGGTAAGAATCCGCAAACCATCCATACATGGGAGATTGTAATACCAAGAGGTCTAAATGCATTTTGTATCATCTTGGTTTGTTCTCTGTGTGTTTAGTGATGTTATTCTCTGGAATATATATATATATTTTTAAGTAATTATGTCCTCCTGATTTTTTTGTCAATATCTGCGACTACAGTGGACAAAGGTACGCAGCATACAGTAGCTACTGTTTGGTCACAGCTGCTCGCAACTGTCTTAAAATAGTTTTGTTCTCTCATTTTTAAATGTTCATTTCCTCCATTTAATATAGGACTATATTTACTCTACTTTGAGGGGGCATAGGCAATTATGTACTTTGCGAAAAGGCACAAAGGTGTTCTGCTCTGTAGCATTTGATCTGAAGAGAGCTGGAGAGAAAACATTTCAGCGGCAGTGCGGAATCATCTAATGTGATAAAGAGCTCATTAGAGAGCATGACTGATCATTTTGACTACTTTGAACGATCATAACAATTGCATAATTCCCTTCCATGTCATCATACATCTAATCTAATAAACTTTGGATTATTCATTTACTTAATCATTTCATTTATTGTTTGATTGATTTAACTCAGAGCCGTATAATGTATGTAAATAGCTTTGATTTAACTCACCATTTTTTTTAAAAGCTTTTACCTTATTGTTGACTCATCTGTCGCTTATAACTGTTCTGCAGTAGATGTTTTTTGAAGGGCCGGTCGTAGAAATGGCATGAAAGGGTTGATCATTCTATGTCTATTTGGCAGGTGTCATGTTTGGAAGCTTTTAAACATGTATACAATTGCTTTACGAAAATACACTATATATACAAAAGTATGTGGACACCCCCTTCAAAATTGTGGATGCTGCTATTTCATGCACACCTGTGGCTGACAGGTGTATAAAATCGAACACACAGCCATGCAATCTCCATAGACAAACATTGGCAGTAGAATGGCCTTACTGAAGAGCTCAGTGACTTTCAACGTGGCACCGTCATATGATGCCACCTTTCCAACAAGTCTGTTTGTCAAATTTCTGCCCTGCTAGAGCTGCCCTAGTCAACTATAAGGGCTGTTATTGTGAAGTGGAAACGTCTAGGAGCAACAACGGCTCAGCCGCAAAGTGGTAAGCCGCACAAACTCACACGGGACCGGCGAGTGCAGAAGCGAGTAGCACGTAAATATCGCTTCTCCTCAGTTGAAACATTCACTACTGTGTTTCTGGAACGTCAGCACAAGAACTGTTCAGGAGCTTCATGAAATGGGTTTCCCATGACCAAGGGGTAGTGAATGTTTCAACCTAGGATGCATTCCGACAGACAAATCTGGGTTTGGCAGATGCCAGGGGAACGCTACCTGCCCCAACACATTATGTAGTGCCACCTTTAAAGTTTGGTAGAGGAGGAATAATGGTCTGGGGCTGTTTTTCATGGTCCTTTACTTCCATGACATTCTAGACGATTCTGTGCTTCCAACTTTGTGGCAACAGTTTGGGGAAGGCCCTTCCCTGTTTCAGCATGACAATGCCCCCATGCACAAAGCGAGGTCCATACAGAAATGGTTTGTCAAGATCGTGTGGAAGAACTTCACTGGCCTGCACAGAGCCCTGACCTCAACCCCATCAAACACCTTTGGGATGAATTGGAACACCGACTGCAAGCCAGGCTTAATCGGCCAATATCAGTCCCCGACCTCACTAATGGTCTTGTGGCTGAATGGAAGCAATGTTCCAACATCTAGTGGAAAGCCTTCTCAGAAGAGTAGAGGCTATTATAGCAGCAAAGGGGGGACCGACTCTATATTAATGCCCATGATTTTGGAATGAGATGTTCGACGAGCAGGTGTCCATATACTTTTGACCATTCCCTAGGCTTATATTTGGCAGTGATAGTGATGAGTGATGAGTAGTGGTCTTTATATTACGCTGCTTTAAATGACAATATTCCACCATTTTTGCATAATAGCCTGTGTTGTTGTTGAGAGATACTTTTTGTTGATTTCTTTTGATCATCATTTGTTACATACGTTTTTATATTTTCTTTTTTCTAAGCCACTTTGAGGAAAAAAGTGACCGGTGGTAAGTGTGATCGGCATGCTTAATACATTACATGTTATTTGTACGTCCATGGAATGTACAAAATACTTGATGCACTTTTCACTTTTTCTCTAAATCCCTTATTTCTTTATCGACACAATTTGTACATTTTACTTGCATGCCTACTGAACTGTAAGGGGGCAGGTATGAAGGTCAACTAATGTTCGCCGTCTCAGGGTTGTAAACAGGTGTGCAAACACATTAGGAACAGAAGAAAATGCCCTTCTGAACGAGAAGCTTTTTAAAGACTTGTTAGCACATCACAACACTTGATGTGTCCTTAGCTTTTCACAACGTTCCCAGCGTACGCACTTCAGTTCAGTGTGAGAGTGCAATGCTATTGCCATGCATTATTCATTGCTCTGCCCCTCTTTTAAACACAGTTATGCAAGATCAGGGAAAAAAACAACAGCCGAGATCTCACACGCATCCCATATGGCACCCTATTCCCTCTATAGTGCACTACTTTTTGACTAGGGACCTGGTCACTAGTGCATTTACAAAGGGAATAGGGTGCCATTTGGTATGCAGCCCTCAGTTTAGCACAGATTCTTATTCTTCCGAAATAGTTGCACTGTTCTCTGTAATGATAAAAGGATTTGAAACACCTTTACGGAAAAAGAACTAGGGGCCTAGGTAATGCACAACAGTCAGCTGCCCATTTCAAAGAGCAGCTAGCTACCTTCTCAGAATACACTGTGACTTAACTTTAAGGGCACAACACTGTTATACAATGAGCCCACTACAGATGGGCTTTGACTCATACGGAAACAAGGTGTTGCCATGGAAATAATGCTGCATACAGTGTAGTGTGTCGTCCAATATACTGTAGCGGCACAGCATAGTACCTGCAAAAAATAGTCTCTACAATCCTGCAGCTTCCTACTCTTAGACACGTTCTTCAGCTGTATCGGCCTCGTTCTGTGTTCACTGCTTTACACGGCAACACTGGAGATTTGCAGGAATGCTTGGAGAATTCTAGAATGTGTGGTGACACCAGACACTGAGGTGTCCTAGAATGAGTGGCTTCATCAATCCACCAGTGTTCCTTACTGTCATAAATACTGCAACGTTACTGTAGCCAGAGGATGTGACAGTGCGAGAGAGAGAGAGAGAGAGAGAGAGAGAGAGAGAGAGAAAGAGAGAGAGAGAGAGAGAGAGAGAGAGGTTGCTGATGGTCTGGTGCTTCTGTCACCAACCAAGGAGGGCCTACAACAGCACCTAGATCTTCTGCACAGATTCTGCCAGACCTGGGCCCTGACAGTAACTCTCAGTAAGACCAAAATAATGGTGTTCCAAAAAAAAGTCTGGTCGCCAGGACCAAAAATACAAATTCCTTCTAGACACCGTTGCCCTAGAGCACACAAAAAACGACATACCTTGGCCGAAAAATCAGCGCAACATGTAACTTCCACAAGCTGTGAACGATCTGAGAGACAAGGCAAGAAAGGCATTCTATGCCATCAAAAGGAACATAAAATTCGACATACCAATTAGGATCTGGCTAAAAATACTTGAATCAGTTATATTAAATCATTGCCCTTTATGGTTGTGAGGTCTGAGGTCCCCTCATCAACCAAGAATTCACAAAATGGGACAAATACCAAATTGAGACTCTGCATGCAGAATTCTGCAAAAAAATATCCTCCGTGTACAACGTAAAATACCAAATAATGCATGCAGTGCAGAATTAGGCCGATACCCGCTAATTATCAAAATCCAGAAAAGAGCCGTTAAATTCTACAACCACCTAAAAGGTAGCGATTCCCAAACCTTCCATAACAAAGCCATCACCTACAGAGATATGAACCCGCAGAAGAGTCCCCTAAGCAAGCTGGTCCTGGTGCACACTGCCCACAAAATTAGGTGGAAACGGAGCTGCACTTCCTAACCTCATGCCAAATGTATGACCATATTAAAGACACGAATTTCCCTCAGATTACACAGATCCACAAAGAATTTGAAAACAAACCCGATTTTGATAAACTCCCATATCTACTGGGTGAAATACCACAGTGTGCCATCACAGCAGCAAGATTTGTGACCTGTTGCCACAAGAAAAGGGCAATCAGTGAAGAACAAACAAACACCATTGTAAATACAACCCATGTTTATGTTTATTTATTTTCCCTTTTGTACTTTAACCATTTCCTCATTGTTACAACACTGTATATATTCATAATATGACATTTGTAATGTCTTTATTCTTTTGGAACTTCTGTGAGTGTAATGTTTACTGTTCATTTTAATTGTTTATTTCACTTTTGTATATTATCTACGTCACTTGCTTTGGCAATGTTAACATATGTTTCCCATGCCAATAAAGCCCCTTGAATTGACTTGAATTGAGAGGCAGATATGGCTTTAGGAAGAGGGGGTGGGTGATTGGCGGGCGGGTTAGTGGAGGGGAGAGGGTCAGTGATGGCGAGAATGTTTTTAAGACAGCCTTGGGATCTTCTCCATCTTAACCACACAGCACACACATGGGCATGTGTTGAAGCTTAGTATGCAGACAGAGGGATAGCAAGATGTATCCTTAAGATGTACACTCTTAGGAAAAACAGGGTTCCACGGGGTCTTTGGGCTGTCCTGAAAGGAGAACCCTTTTTGGTTCCAGGTAAGAACCTGTAGCACCTTTTGTTCCTGAAAGTGTAGGGGAAGTAAAGGGAGGTTTAAAGAGAATATCAACCATGTGTATTATTTACCATACACTGATTCTACTGTACAGTATCTGTCAATGAAAGTCATTCACAATGCAAAAAAAAGGCAACATGCATCAAAAATCCAGCTAAACTGACATTAAAAAAAACGAGTTTACTTACTATAGAGTTGTGTAGTAAACTGTAGTGTACCATGGAATACTATACTACACACTGAGAATCCTTTGATCAGGTTTAGTTATTACTATAGAATTGTGTAGTATGCTGTAAAATACTATAGTAAATACTACAATGTTATCTGCAAAAACACGACTGTAGTTATTAATACAGTAATGTCCGCAAAAGTACTACAGTCCGCAAAAACACAACAGCTTTTTTTACTATAGTAAATACTCAAGTATTTAATTGCCTATACTCTGCCCATTCCCTTCCCCCTTATCCCAATTTGTTCCACCCATAAGTGAGAAACCTACATGCCAAGTATAGACCATATACTGGGCGGCAGGTACCCTAGTGGTTAGTGTTGGGCCAGTAACCGAAAGGTTGCTAGATCGAATCCCCGAGCTGACCAGGTAAAATCTGTCGTTCTGCCCCTGAACAAGCCGGTTAACCCACTGTTCCTAGGCCGTCATTGTAAATAAGAATTTGTTCTTAATTGACTTGCCTAGTAAAATAACAACAACAAAAAATATCTATATATTGTGTTACCTTTCAGGATAATAGAAAAGAGCAGAAGCTCTGAACTATTGGTTCAGACCCCAGTCCTACCTGCCTAGAGGTTATGATAAATGATTTGCTCTTTCAGTATTTCTCCACTAGGTTTCTTCAAGGAGAAAGACCTCCACTTCTATGTCAACGCTAATAAAACAAAAACACTATAGTAAATACCTCTGTAATGTCTGCAAAAACACTACAGAATACTAGTCTGCAAAAACACTACAGTAAATACTTTGTCTGCAAAAACACTACAGTGAATACTATATATTTATACATTAATAAACTGTACTATAGTATTTTTGAATGTGGGGACGTCTGCTCTTGGTTAGATGAATGAATAATGTGTTTCAGGAAGACAACAAAGAGGGATGTATGTAGCCTACAGCGCTCTCTCTGTTGACAGGTTTTTGACAGCAGTGACTTGAGGGAGAAGTGTGTGTGTGAATGTACTCATCACTAGCCACAGAATAAGGATGCATGTCCGTATCTGAACTGCCTTTTCTTCCACTGTATTCCTGTTGTAGATGATCAGTCTTCCGATAGTGAGAGTCTAAAGAAGAGGATCGTTTTCTCAGTCACTCTAAGTAATCGTCCCATGCATGGGAGTGCAGAACTACAAAAAAAACGCTAGCATGTTGGTTGGGCAGTGGCTGCTGAACCATAAACCTATTCCCAGATCTGTTTGTGCTATCTTACCAACTTCTTGTCACTCATTGTAAATTATTTAAGGGATGTGTCCTGAATGGCACCCTATTCCCTACACAGTACACTACTTTTGACCAGAGACCAATGGAGCCCTGGTCAGAAGTCGTGCACTATATGTAGTAGGGTGCCGTTTGGGACACAGAAGGAGTTGGAAAGAGAGCAGAAATAGACTGGCACCCAGGATAGCTAAACCATAGAAACAAAAGGAAAAGCCTGATGGAGGTATAGCTAGCGAGGGAAGCTTGCACGGCTTTGACTTTGACCAATGTCAGTGTGACTATTTCTGTTCTCTTTCTTTTCCTTTCTGCTCGGTTTGATATCAGTTCTTACTTACGGGCCTGGATTGCCATTGCCTGAGATGAAGGCTCGTTTTAGCTTAGAGACGGATGTAGGCTACAGTGTCCTGTACTGACAGTGGAGATGTGTGTTACTTTGTGTTCCAGATAAAGTGGACGAGAACATGCCTCCTCAGAAGCCTATGTGGGAGAACTCCAACGCTGACGTAAGGGTCGCTAACACAGTCAAGTCACGGCCCAACAGCAGGTGCTTCGCCATGAGCCCCGAGATGAATGTAGGTATAAGCCCTACCGTCAGTGTACGTTTTGTTGGCTGCGTGGCACAGGAGTTAGACCAGAAAGGTCTACGCTGAGTAGGGGTTGAAAAATACTGGAACATTTCCCAAACTTCCCAGGTTTTCCAAAAATTGCAGTTGGGAGTATTCCCAAAATCAGCCGGGACTGAGAATCCAACTGGGAATCAATAGCCATTTTTTGAAAAACTGAAAAGTTTCTGGAATTTTTTGAAAGTTAATGCTCAGAGAATTCTGGTGGCTGCACCATTGCCTGTTGGAAGTTACTGCTATATTCTGGCTGGTAATATAAATGCATGATTGGCTCCCTTTGTTAGACGCTGTGCATGTGCCTGATGGGAATTGCATTCCCTGATTCGCTTGGAAGAGTACATGAAGGTTAAACAGCTTCTTGCTCTTCGTTGTCCTTCATTTCTTTCACAAGTTTATCTGCAACGTTGAGGACCAACAAACACATTGTTGATTTAATGTACCTTCGAAAAGACCTCTGTAATACTATGTAGTAAAGATCAGTCCAGGCACACAGTGTCTTCTCTCTGTGTTGCAGTCCATGTGTGAGAGCCAGGATATGCCGATGCAGACCCAGACCCAGCCCCAACCCAGAGAGCCAGGCAGTCCCAGAGGTCGAGGACCCTACCTGGGGGTGCCAAACAGACAAGGGACCATGAGACGACAGAAGTCCATAGGAACATCTGGTAACTGCATATCAACATGTTTCTGTCAAGGCTAAATATTGAACCTGCATACATACTGTATGGTACACACATACAGAACCAATGTGTGGACACACTCACACACATACACACACACACACACACTCACACATGCACACATCTGTGGGTAAATCCCTGCAATCGACAGAGCAAAAAAAATCGGAAATGACCTTTTTGCACACACACCCTTGAAGGTTTCAATTGTATAATTGCCATCGATATATTGTAACTCATCATGTATTTTTCTTTTTCAGGAATAACAGAAGAGGAGACCCCTCAATTTCTGACGCCTCCTATGTTGAAATTCACCAGGAGCCTCTCCATGCCGGACACATCAGAGGACATCCCACCCCCGCCCGCCATCTCCCCTCCATCTCCCCCTTACAACAACGTCCCCAACCCCCAGGGCAGAGGCTACGGCACCATCAGACACTCTGCTCCTAAAGGCACCGCCCCAGAGCGAGGGGACCTCACCGCGGGCGGCAGCGATGGGTGGAGGGAGCAGGGGGGTATGTACTACAGAGAGCCCCAGTCAGAACAGTACCAGTCTGAGGACCACCACCACCAACAGGGAAGCCACAGCCCAGGCCAAGGCCTCACAGCCCAGCAGAGCTTCCTGAACCGCAGGGCCCAGATCCCTGAGAACCCCTACTCAGACCTGGGGAAGATGGGCAACCTGGGGCTGTTTGCCCCCAACAAGCCCCAGAGGAGGAAGGGCATGCTGGTGAAGCAGGACAAGATTGAGGACAGCCCTGAGAAGACCTGCACTATAAAAATCCCAACCATCATAATCAAGGAGCCGTCTACATCCAGCAGTGGCAAGAGTAGCCAGGGCAGCAGCATGGAGATAGAAACTGGCGCCCACGACCACCCGGGACAACTCCGGCCCGACGACGGACACAACCCCAGCAGCCCCTTTGCCACGGCCATGGCGGGCGCCGTGCGAGAGCGCGAGAGGAGGATGGTGGAGTCTCACCAGAACTCCCCATCCTACAGGTTCACCGACCAGGGTGACGAAGACTCGCCTCCCGCCCCAACCCCTCGCCTCCGCCACTCCAAGTCCATCGACGAAGGGATGTTCAGTAGTGATGAACGCCTGCGCCGCATCATGGCCCCGCCTGCCTCTCTCCTCAACATCCACAGAGGAGGAGGCAATGTGACGAACTTCAATACCTCAGAGTCCAACATGGTGAGGGAGCCACTCCACACCCGCACGGGTCACCACAGCCCGGTCAGTCTGCCAAACAAGACCTACACCTCCAGCAGCGGACACTATGTCCACCCAGTAACTGGGAAGCCTCTGGACCCTAACTCCCCTCTTGCACTCGCTCTAGCTGCACGGGACCGGGCCATGAGAGAGCAGTCCCAGCCTCTCCCACTGAAGACTGAGTTACCCAAACCTGACCTGAACAAGCCTCTGTTCATCGACACTAAGCTAAGGACGGGCATGGATGGGAGTTTCTCCGCGACTGCCACCATGGGTCGACCAGGCAGGGCAGGGCTTCGCAGGCAGATGACCGAGGCCAAGTATGAGACAGAGTCCAAATACGACCACCCGCTGGCTAAGGACCAGGACAAGAGTCTATCCCGGCCTGAGAGAGAAGAGGAGAAGAAGAACATGTTGATAGACATCGTGGACACGTCTCAGCAGAAGTCTGCTGGTCTGCTGATGGTTCACACCACTGACGGAGCCCGGTCTGAGGAGAACAGTCTGTCTGAGGGAGACAGGGACGGGGCAGTGAGTTCAGACAGCACCCCCAGCGAGCTCCGGGATCCCAACCAACCTAACACCTCCAAAATGTCCTCCCCTAACCCACATAACTCCCACTCTATGGGCCCTGGACCCAGAGGTAGTAAGACCATGATCACCGTCACCTCAGTAGATGAGCCGGTCAAACTCCCCTTCGGCATCCCCCCTCCGCCCTGCGTTCCCTCTGTTGACATCGACGATGACTTCTTCGCTGACCCACTGCCGCCGCCGCTGGAGTTCGCCAACAGCTTCGACATCCCAGAGGACCAGAAGGGGGCGATCGCTGAACTGCTCAAACAGCATCGAAACGCTGGCAGAGCCCCATCGTCTCTAGCTCCCTTCTACCCCCATCATGGTAACACCCCAAGCCACCCTGACCAGACGATGATCAAACGGCCTGCAGTGCTCACTAACTGTATGCCCCCCAGCTTCCCCCCCAACGCCCTGGAGAGCTACGAGCCTATCAGTGACTCTGGGATCGATGTGGAGCCAGACAGCCGCAGTAGTGGAGACCCTCAGATGGAGACTACGAGCACTGTATCCACTGTGTCCAGTATCTCTACGCTGTCGTCAGACGGTGGCGAGGCGCTGGACAACACATGCACAGTCTATGCAGACGGACAGGCCTTTCTGGTGGACCGGACCTCAAAGCCAAAAAACAGGCAACCTGCCGCCAACAAGAGTAATGCACTTTACAAGGACCCCGCCTTGATGGATAAAGAAGAGAACCTAAGAACTTTCGGGACGCCCTCCTCTGTCCCGCCACCTCCCCCCGGGGCTAGCGTCCTCTCAGAGCCCCCCAGAACACCAACGCAAAGGACCTCGAAGCTGTGGGGAGACCCGCCAGGCTCTAACCCCTATGACATGCAGAACAAGGACAAGACACCAAAGCCAGGGGACGGGATAGACTCTTCTTCCTCGGGATGTAGGACCGTTTTTGGATCAAGGTAATCTTTGTTTTTGCTGTGTGTGTGTGTGTGTGTGTGTGTGTGTGTGTGTGTGTGTGTGTGTGTGTGTGTGTGTGTGTGTGTGTGTGTGTGTGTGTGTGTGTGTGTGTGTGTGTGTGTGTGTGTGTGTGTGCCGTGCACGTGCACGTGTGTGTGTCAAAGCATGCTTGTGTGTGCGTCCGCGTTTTTGTGCGTGCATGTGTGTGTGTGTGTGTGTGTGTGTTCTACCGGAGAGCAGAAAGAGTTGCCTAGCAACCCAATAATGAGAGCAGCAGCCTTGAGGAGTAGATGAGCAACAACGTCATGTCAGTCTGATTATCATAGAGACTAAACCGCCACAGCGCTCTCCTCGGAAGGAAGGGGTGAGCCATGTGTCACTGTGTGTGTCACATGCAGCACGGTTCAAAATAGCACAGAGGCTACGTCCCAAATGGCACCATATTCCCTATTTAGTGCGCTACTTTTGATCAGGGCCTGTAGGGGGAATAGGGAATAGTGTTCAATTTGAGACTCACCCAGAGTCTCTTTAAACCGGGGTGGATGGTGTGTGTAACCTGTCTCTTTATCATCTATCATTTCAACAAACCCAGACTATGTGAAATATGAGCAGCCGGGGCTCTCTCGTCAGTTAACCCTCCTCTTCATTCCTCTACCTGTCACGTCAGATTACTAAAGTAGGCATTGTAGACTAGAAGTGTGTATACATTGATACATCCCGTGTTGTATGTGTGGGATGTATGATTGTAGCCTGTAATTGTGTGGTCGGTTTTTGCCAGTATGGAAACATATGTCTGTGTGTGTATTTGTGTCACCCGCTTTGTGTAGGCTATGCAGGTTTCTCTTTGTATGTTTTGTTCATTTGGTGTGTGAATAGTTGCTGTTTGTCCATTTGTGTAAATTGCATATGTCTGTTTTGCACAGTAGGCTACCTAAGCCTGCGTGGCATTTCTTAAAGACACGGCGTGTTCCTCACCACAGCAATCCCCTGTGATAGCAGCACTTATTATGGAAAGCTGTCGTTATTTACAGAGGAAACCAGGAGAGGCTAACCCTAAAATGCATGGCTATACCAGCAATGTTCTGCTGGTGGTGGCTACAAGCTGAATATGCTGCAGAGCACATCCCTGTCGTGTGATCTGAATGAGACAATAGGTTAACCTGATTCGACCTGATTCATAGTGTGAATAGATGAATAGCGTCGAGATCTTCTGACCCTTTCAAAATAATGGCTGTCACTTTATCTGGGAAGAAAAACACAGTTCGTTCATGTTGTATTTAGAATGAATTCCCCACTTTCCTACTTACAAAGGAGTGAATATCTCTTTTGTTTTTATTCTTAGCTTCCTTTACTTCCCTCTCCTCTGACACACACACGCACACACACGCACACGCACACGCACACGCACACGCACACACACACACACACACACACACACACACACACACACACACACACACACACACACACACACACACACACACACACACACACACACACACTGTAGCCTACTCCTAGTCTGCAGTTTTGCAGGAGTTGGTGTAGTATATTCTCCAGTAGGTCTGTTAGGTCAAGTAGACTACTTCTTCCCTTCCCCTCGCAGGAGGAGAGACATCAAAGTTTCCGTCTCTTACTGGCCCGTCAGAGCAGTCAGGGAGGGATGTGGCAGGATTAGGGAATGAATGTATATACTGCAGGGGTTATGTACTGCGTTTGTTGGCATCCAGGTGTAGTTGTGGAATATTTCAGTTTGTTTGTCAGGCTGACTTTGCGTCTCTGACTAATGTTTAAGTTCAATATTTTCTGATAAACAACACCCCTCTCTCTCGTCCTCTAATCTGGTGCGTTCTGTACTTTCTGTAGGGCTCCAGACGGTGGGTCCCTTGCCTCAGGTACACAGCGGAATACCACAGTCACTTTTGCTGCCCAGCTCGGCCCGAGCGTGCCGGCCCCATCTCCGAAACGAGAGACAGAGAGTCTCCCCCACCACCGAGCCCCCAGCCCCATCCTCTCTCCTCCAGACTCAGGCCTCGGCTGTGCCTCCTCCCTCCCCGCAACCTCCCCCACCCTCTCGGATGTGTTCGGCCTGCCCACCCCCCCTCTCAGCCTGGGCACGGGGAGCAGCCGCTCACCGTCCCCTCTCACCCTCATGCAGGCCGCCTCCAACAAGCCTTTTGCCACCAAGCCGGTTCTGATGTGGAGCAAGCACGATGTGGCCGACTGGTTGGAGAGCCTAAACCTGGCAGAGCACAGAGACACCTTCATGGACAACGACATCGAGGGCTCCCATCTGCCCAGCCTGCAGAAGGACGACCTCATAGATCTCGGGGTGACCAGAGTCGGACATCGGATGAACATAGAGAGAGCTTTGAAACTGCTGATGGACAGATGAGAAGAGAGGATCGAGGTCTCTCAGTCTCCAACACAACAACTTCACGTCACCGTTTTATTTTACGTTGACTTATTTCAACTATACCTACTGTATAATTCTTATGATGATGCTTGTTTTGTTGACACTTAGAAATATCCTCATGTATCCTGAAGAAAGTGCAACTTGAAACAGCACTGCAGTTTCCTGAATAAGCACAAGAGCCCCCCCCCCCCAGAGTGGGATAGAGCGGTCCCAGGTGAGACAGAGCCGCGCTGTCAGTAGAAAGTAAGGAAGCCTGGGACCTGGCTGGGACCTGGCTGCGATGTGGAATACACTACACTATCAAACAGAACAGCAGCCTAATCACTACGGGACTTAAGGACTTTTGGAGTCAACCTCATTTGAATGCAAAACCAGAACCAGCTTTGCAGGGGTTTCATTTTCTATTGTATCTCTGTTAGAAAGTATGTGACTACTGATCTCTGCAGGAAAAAAGGGTGGGAATCTGCACTGCACAGGGCCGGCGCTAGAACAAATCAGTTGGACGGGCACTTTTTTTTTCACGGGACCTCCTATGTGTGTACGTGCTTGGCCTCAAGGTACCCCACCCCTTCAAGCTAATCAAGCAGCCAATCTGACTGCAACGTTCTAACAGTGTAATTAATACATTTAATATACGCTATCGCCAAAATAATCATTTGGTTGTGTCTATGAAGGTCTTACGTAACATTAGAATACAACAAATATATTTCAAAAAACACACGAGCATTTTCATTAGTTTATGTTCCGGTAGGATGCGGTATGTAAAAGCTGAAAAACACAACAACAAAAACACCCAAATTCAAGTGTTCAATAAATTGTATTCGTGGAGTGCCTTTGTTACAACTATGAAACAGAAAGCATAGGTGTGGGAACTCGGTAACAGCTTTTTTTTTATAGCAACAAAATAAAAAATACCCCAACCACCAAGACGATGAAAACGTCAGTAGCCTAAACATATAAGCGCCAAGTGTGCTTGATAAAATAGTGAAGATCATCACCAAGCAATAATGGCGTTATAATGAACATACAGTAAGTGTCGATGACAGCCGTAAGAAAGTTGGAGAATGTCCATCTCATATAAACAACGAAAGCGCTCGAGGCCTGCTCTTTCAGTGGTGACATTTTGTGCTGATATTTGGCCTGTAGCATTGTCACCGGCTTTGTTCTAGCGGTGCCATCCCTTCCTCTCTCCTGTCTCACCGTTTCATTTGTCGGTCCATTCTGGCCTTTACGCCTCGGAGGTGTAGATTCAACCCGAGGCTCAGAACCAGAAGAAGAATCATCAGAGATTTCATCACGATTCATTTCTTCCCCACCATCTGAATCATTTTTCATTCAGATTTTGTAGCAACGCTTGCCATGTTAAATTACGCACGCTCTCACTGTCTACTCCAAGTAGGCCAGAATAGACGGAAAAGACTGCTTGGTTTCGGGGAACTGATATTGGGTACATACTATTTTGAAGTTATAAATAGAATAGATCAATACAATAGAATGTCCGCACTGTTCTTCATTCGCAATTGGTCGATTATATAATTATGTATTGTTCGCTGCCCCTTGCTTATCAACTCACCCATTCCCCACATCATACTCTACTTCATTTATTTAATCTGTTGTTGTAAGTGTGAAATTAGTTTCAGTATAGTTTAGGGTCAGATTCGAGACAGTTATCGGGTTGGTTATCAGCTGGGCATGGCACTATCAGGAGAAGAAGGGGAGCTGTCGGCAGGACAGTAGGCAATTGGGTAAAACCATTATAAAACTGGTTCTGTTTGATTCTAACAACAACAACAGTGTGTTTTATAGACTTATTTAGGCAAGGTCAAGGACGAAAGGGGGCATAACTTTATAAATGGCAGAGTAGTGCATGTTTTCAATGAATGAGCAGTCCAGATGACTGCTTTAGCGGTTCTAGTGTGTGCTTTATAGTAAAGACATTCAGCTGTAAAAATGTATTACCTTTTAATGTGGCATGAACACAACCAGTCATGATGTTTTCATCTGATTGTCCAGCAAATCACTTCAAGAAATAGGTTACCTTCGTGCATTCGTCCAAAATAGCATCCGAGCGAGCGAAACAGCGCCCCTCTGTCTTACTATATGTAGCCCATGTATCTGATGCCGTCTGGCCAAAAGGAGTATGACATGCCATGCTCTTTAATTCCAGACACTGTCACATACATGGGCTGCACATACTGAGACAGAGGGGCGCTGTTTCGCCTGCTCGGATGCTTTATCTGAGATTGATGCCGTCTTTATGTCGGCGCGCGTCTCGGTCAAATAAATGATACGCCACAGTGGACACGTTATAATACCCATAAAAACACGGAAATACTTCCAATGGTTATTACGACTTTAATTTTATCACGTCGTGAATTTGACAGAAGATACGAATTCATTGTGTTTGGTGTAGGCTTACCTTGTCGTGACGTTTTGATAGCTGTGTAATTCTCTCACGGACAAGGTGAGTTTTATCAATATATTCACCTCGATTTTAATATAATCAATGTGCAAAGCTAGTTATTGATAAACATTTACTTGTCCGGAGGGATTTGCGCGGCTATCAAAACGTCACTCCAAGGTAAGCCAACACAAAACACAGACCTTATACGAAGTAGTTCTGACATCACAGACACAAAAATGAATGGGGGAAAAAATGATTTCAACCATTTCCTGGTTTTATGACTCGTACCGTGTTACTCAATAGTGCAATTGCCCATAACGCCGGCCATGGCACTGCAGTGTGTGGAATTCATTTTTCTTTCTCTCCCTTTTTACCGGGATGTAGTTTGATTTGAGGGACAGTACAGTGTTTTCTCAGACAAAGGTATTGCACATTTCTACCCTGAAAGGGAGATCACATCAGATGGATTTCAAAATAGGTACAGTAGCAAGTTGTTGCCCTTAGATTTCACTTGCCATGTTTTCAACATACTTTCAAGTTTTAATATTTGTTTGTAGTTATGTTTACTTGAGGATGGAAAGTGGAACACAATACATATTGAAAATGTAAATTCAGTTTATAAATCATTATACTGTCTTCCACAGGAAGCTGAAATGTGTGCCAACAGCTCTCCCTACTGTTGTCTTCTGAACATGACATGGCAGAGAGAGCAGAGCTTGGCAGTCAGGGCTTTCCAATCGTTATCACCAACCATCATCCTTTCTTTCGCAGTCTTCTATGTCCTCTGAGAGGAATAATACACACACTATCACGTTAGGTTATTACTATACTCTGAACTGATGTTTAGGGCTTTGGGATTGAAGACTCAGGAATGGGGATGGGGTCAATTTCATTTCATTTCAGGAAGTTAACTGAAATTCCAATTCTACATTTTTTTCTCATAGAGAAGCATTGAATAAAATGTCCGTTTACTTCCTGAATTTAAAAGGAATTTACCTCAACACTGCAGAATAGGCATGTTTCTGAAGACGAATATCAGTCAAGTTTATGCAACGATGAGAATAAGTAGACGAACAAACACTAAAGCTGGAATTTCCTTTTCCCCTTCCTCTAGAACAGGAACAGTTCAACTTGTTTGGCAATCGAAGAGAGGCAGATACCTCAAAGAATCAAGTTGCTAGAAATGTTGTATGATTATTGAAGTATTAGAGATGTATTTATTCTACGATGGTGTTTTGTTGACGGGGAAGAAAGTTGTAGATATCCACAGAGCTCAACATGATGATAGCTTCTTTGTAGAATTAGGTAATGCTTTTAGGGGATTTTTTACTCCCAGCGACTGCTGTTCCGGAACACATGGAGCTACAGGACATTTGCTAAAAACCATGTGCCATTGGACTTCTTTGACAGGTCTCTTTTATACGACACGTCTGAAACCGGGCCAAATCCCAAAACGTTATCACCAGAATACGAATGTCCTGAAATGCAGCGTCATTTCCCTCCATGTCCTCAAGGCGAAGTCTCCTCCTACCATCACCAGTCTAAAAAAAGGCAGGGATTCACTCATCGTAATGTCGACGAGTTGAAATGTAGTTTACACTCTCCACTGTGTTTTTTTTCTGAAACGGCCTGAAGTGGTATTTTCCACTCAGTTTGCTTTGGGTTTATATCCATGACCTTAACAGTGTAAACTTCTTGATATTTGAAATTACCCCCAAAAACTAAATGAGGGCGCTAGCTAAAATAACATCAGTATTTCATGAAACATTCTTTTGGATTGACATCATCAGAGCACAACAAATTCAGTGTATGGGTGGGGTGTGTGTGTGATCTAATGGTGTGACAGGGGGGGACAACATACCTTGATATGACTAATGACTGTCTGATGACTTTGTAAAAAGAAAAGGTGTGATGGTCCACAATCAACAGGATGTTGCCTAAAGCATACTTCATTTGTATTTATCTACGACCGTCTGCTGACTGTAGTATGACCTCATAACAGAGAAGTGATAGTGTGACAGACTGCAGAGTAGTGCTTTGTCACCTGTCAGTTGTCACCGTTGACACGCGGGCACACTTTGAGATGAGATCTTATGTTAAGAACCACAGGAACAAGAAAGACCACAGTATTTTTGGATTACGTAGAGATATTTTAATATTAGGGTATACTCCTGTCCGTGTTGTTCGCCATATCAACCCTGAGCTGTGGTTAGGTTTTCCTAAAAGAAGAGAAATATGGTTAAGAAGCAATATAATATCAAATCTGTTTCAAGTTGTTGTTTTTCTTATTCTTTTCCAGGGGAATAATTATACATGTAACAGGATTTCAAGTCTCTGTATTTTTTAAAATTGACATAAATAATTGTGTTACAATCCATATTCCTATAGAGCATATTTGAAACGTTTAGCAATTGATAGTCATGTATTTACAAAGCCTCTGTAATTATTAAAAGCTGATATCAACTGATTTGCATAGTTTTTGCATCATGTGTGTATAAAGGAAGATTCTCAGGCTGTGCATTTCTACACCATTTGCTATAGAAAGTGTTATATGACCACTATATGACCAAGAGAAAAACACACCACTGAATGTGACTGTTGATGTACAGTAGAGTTGATGGCTGCACGTGCACTGAGGTCATGTACAGGCCTAAAGGCTTAGTGGTGAAGCTGACTAGACCTATATACTTACTAAGGCATCTGAAGCTCAGAGGTTCAAGGAAATACAATTAATCAGGAGATGGGGCTATGCTTCTGTACCTTGGCAAACATTTTAAAAGCTACTTTTCCTTGTTACTTTTTCCCGTAGGGCCACCGTAGTATGCTGCCAATGGAACGTAGCATAGAAATCCAGACTGAATTCTGCTCTATTTCTAGGTTTATTTCACTCCACTGGGAAACAATAGTGAAATGGAGTACGATGCAGTCTGGCTACATTGGACATGTTAAGATGCCGTAAACTGACAGGTATCAGCTCCAAACTTGATGTCCTCTTGTTTTATTCTTCATAGATACAGAATCACTCTGCTTTTTGTCAATGTCATTTTCATGCTATCTATGTTGCTGTAATTTTATGCTACAAATAATTCATTTACTTTAGAGAAAAATTTATATTATTGAGATCAAAGGAAAATAAGTATTTGTAACTGCACTTTCCCCTAAGTTCACAAACCAACATTTTATGGAGGTTAATAAATATAATATTGCGCAATATTTGATCACATTGATGTTGTATTGTTTTTTTTGTCTTGAAAACACATGCCCAACGGTGCTTCATGTTTGATTGACACCTGACAACTGTTGCAATGAGTTCTAACGATGTGTTCAATTATTCTGGTTCCAGATGTGTTTTGTGCTGTCTTGCCAACGCCTATGGTAAATCATGTGGTCGCTTGTATCTCTCAATAGTCCTGTTTATACCTGGTTCTAACTTGTCTCCTTTGTCCTGATTTTGTCCACATTCTGATTGTGCCTACATTTTTGGACCGGTGTAGACAACCAGAAGACACGTTGTGATCTGATTGTGATCGGATCAACCTGCCCACCTCCGGAGGTAGTCAGACACGCATTGTGTCTGGATATCTTACGAGTGTAGACAGAGAAACCCTTTAAATCATCATTATTCCGCCCTCTAAAATCACTTACAGGTGGCACCATTAACTGATTACATCAATATGGGTCTAACAATAAATAAATAAATATTATTTTGAGAAATAGCTGTGAAATAATTTGCATACAGGAAGGGACCAGGATATCTGGCCAAACTGCAGACACAGTGGACGGATAGCAGACATGCTAATACCATGTGTAGACACATTTCTGGAAATGTGGGCACAATCACAATGTAGACAAGATCAGGACAAAGGACCCATATTAGCAACAGGTATAAACAGGGCTAATGTTTGGCTTGAAAATGATTATTGGAGTTGGCAAGACAGCCGAAACAGATCTGAGATCAGGCCAGTGTTTAATCATTTAGATATATGGGTGTGATGCAATCCACAGGAGGTTTGGACATACGTCATCATCTCTATACAGTGCTCCACTCACCCAACCTAATCCTGTGCCAAAGTTATACCTTCTCATATACTAGGCTGTTGCTATTGTAGTTCCTCTCCAATGATGCCTTTTAAATCATCTCAGGATTACACTTTTGTCCAATATTGAGCTATTATTTGGCAGCAGGTGTGTGTGTGTGTGTGTGTGATCTAATATTATTTTGTAACATACATATACATTTTAGTGTGACATTTGTTGATTTATAATCATTTGAATTGAGGGATAATTACTCTTTGTGTGAGCACCTGGATAATCGTCCATTTGGAGCCAACAGAATCATCATATTCTGAACTCTATCCTACTAGAATTAGGTGCCCTTTATATAGATGGAGAATCCTGCCCTCTAGTGGTTATCATGATTCTGAGAAATGGCCCCTGAATGTCCTTTAATCCATCATTACATTTTCGCACAAATTAGGAGAGAAGAACTCAGTCCTAACGGAAGATGTCGCCAAGATATAGGCTACACTCAAGAATAGGAGATTGTTTTTCCTCACAAGGCATTTACTTTGAAAGTACATTCAAATTCAATTGTAATTACACGGTAATAACCTGTGAATGTAGCTTTTTTGGGGTGAACCTCTTGGGCCACTGGATGGTTCCAATCAGGGACCTGAGTGTCCTTGGTCAGTGGTTCTGCTGGCACGAAGTACACACACATACACACAAAACACACACACCCTGCAGGCCAGTCATCCCTCAGTGGTCATCAGGTCTCTAAGGACTGCTGCACGTCCAGCTGGGGTTCATTAAACTGGACGCCAATTGTGATACTGTGAGAAAGTGCCTTTATATACCCGATGGGTGTACATACACACACGTACACATATACACACACGTATGCATGCACAAATGCATACACAACTATGCATACACACACATACAGTAACGGTCAAAAGTTTGGACATACCTACTCATTACAGGATTTTTCTACATTGTAGAATAATAGTGAAGACATCAAAACTATGAAATAACACATATGGAATCATATAGTAACCAGAAATTGTTAAACAAATCAAAATATATTTTATATTTGAGATTCTTTAAAGTAGCCATCCTTTGCCTTGATGACAGCTTTGCACACTCTTGGCATTCTCTGAACCAGCTGCATGAGGTAGTCACCTGGAATGCATTTCAATTAACAGGTGTGCCTTCTGAAAAGTTTATTTGTGGAATTTATTTCCTTTTTATTGCGTTTGAGCCAATCAGTTGTGTTTTAACAAGGTATCGTTGGTATACAGAAGATGGCCCTATTTGGTAAAAGACCAAGTCCATATTATGGAAAGAACAGCTCAAATAAGCAAAGAGAAACGACAGTCTGTCATTACTTTGAGACATGAAGGTCAGTCAATGCGGAACATTTAAAGAACTTTGAAATTGTCTTCAAGTGCAGTCGCAAAAAAACATCAAGCACTATGAAGAAACTGGCTCTCATGAGGACCCCCACAGGAAAGGAAGACCCAGAGTTACCTCTGCTGCAAAGGATAAGTTCATTAGAGTTACCACCTTCAGAAATTGCAGCCCAAATAAATGCTTCAAGTTCAAGTAACAAGAAATATCTCAACATCAACTGTTTAGAGGAGACTGCATGAATCAGGCCTTCATTGTTGAATTGCTGCTAAGAAACCACTACTAAAGGACACCAATAGGAAGAAGAGACATGCTTGGACCGAAAAATAAGAGCAATGGACATTAGACCGGTGGAAATCTGTCCTTTGGACTGATGAGTCCAAATATGAGATTTTTGGGTCAAACCGCCTTGTCTTAGTGAGACGCAGAGTAGGTGAATGGATTATCTCAGCATGTGTGGTTCCCACCGTGAAGCATTGAGGAGGAGGTGTGATGGTGTGGGGGTGCTTTGCTGGTGACACAGTCTGTGATTTATTTAGAATTCAAGGCACACTTAACCAGCAAGGCTACCACAGCATTCTGCAGCGATACGCCATCCCATCTGGTTTGCACTTAGTGGGACTATCATTTGTTTTTCAACAGGACAATGACCAAACACACCTACAGGCTGTGTAAGGGCTATTTGACCAAGAAGGAGAGTGATGGAGTGCTGCATCAGATGACCTGGCCTACACAATCACCTGACCTCAACCCAAATTAGATGGTTTGGGATGAGTTGGACCGCAAATGGAAGGAAAAGCAGCCAACAAGTGCACAGCATATGTGGGAACTCCTTCGGGACTGTTAGAAAGGCATTCTAGGTGAAGCTGGTTGAAAGATGCCAAGAGTGTGCAAAGCTGTCATCAAGGCAAAGGGTGGCTACTTTGAACAATCTAAAAAATATTTTATTTGTTTAACACTTTTCTGGTTACTACATGATTCCATATGTGTTATCTCATAGTTTTGATGTCATCAGTAGTATTCTACAATGTTGAAAATAGTAAAAATAAAGAAAAACCCTTGAATGAGTAGGTGTGTCCAAACGTTTGACTGGTACTGTAGATGCGGACAGACATATACACACACACACACACACATGCACACATGAACACACACACACACACCCTGCAGAGGAGAGGAAAGGAAACATATTACCAAGACTAATCTGTAATGTGTGTACACAAGAGGAGGGGAAACCAATTAGTGTGCATTTATGTAGAAATTATAATAACGGTTGAAACTGCATTAAACAGCTGTAGGGCTAATTTGTGATTCAAATGAACCAGTCTCAACCATAGAGATCTCGTTTTTCACCTATAGGATATTCATGGGCTCAATGTTCTCAACGAAATGAAAGCACTGCCTTTTAATTCGATTAACCCGGTTTTTACTGTGTATGTTGAAACCCAAAAAGTATTTTACTTAAAGATCCCTAGACTGTTTAAAAATAGCAGAAAGCCTACAGTTTGTTTTGGTGAGAGAGCTGTAGTCTATCATGGGCTTTGTCCCAAATAGCACTCTATTCCCTACATAGTGCACTACTTTTGACCAGCGCTGGTCAAAAGTAGTGCACTATATAGTGAATAGGGTGCCATTTGGGACACAGTCCCTGATGTGCGTGAGGAGGTGGTCGCAGAGTCACGCTAGCATTGGTCATTCTCAGTGACCTTTGACCCGAGGCTGGCCCGGCAGTCTCTGGAGGCTGGCTGAACTCTGCTAGATCACTCTGTGTGTTCCTACATCCACATCCAGCTGTTTCAAAGGTCTCACTTCATCACTAACCCATCCTCCTTCAGAGTCCTTTGGGACAATGACAGGGACATAGAAACCTCTCAGAGTTAGCTCACTCACTGCGATGCTGGTTTTTATAAGGCTGTAGGTTGTAAACACGGAGTTTACAATTCCATTTGTCAAAAAAATGTATATCATCAGTAAAAGTAATGTGACTGAAGCAATATCCTAATGCAGGGTTCCCCAACTGTTGGACATAAAATACTGTAAAAAATGCCAGCAAATCAGCTCTAAGTGATTTCAATTTTTGGAAATTGGTTCCAAGGTATTCCCTCACATAATAGAGAGATATACTGTATGTGGTCGTATACAAATGTAAGCAATGTTTGAAATGATTATGCTTTCGGCAAATATTATATATGTTCGGGCGGTCAATTTGCTGTCTACAAACCATTTGTAATTATGATCCAGCTCAAGAACAAAATCGGCCTGCGGCTGAGTCCTGTTGATGATCCCTGCCCTAATGTTTCCACTTCCTGTGTTTCTCATATCAGCCTTAAAACTCTCCCACCCCAACCCATTTTTACATTTACATTTTTGTCACTTAGCAGATGCTCTTATCCAGAGCGACCTACCTTTGTGCAGTTCTCTTAAGATAGCTAGGTAAGAAAACAATCGTTGCGAGAACATTTTCCCTCCAAAAAGGTACAATAGTTATCAGCACACATTGACACATCCCCTCCCTTGACACATTCACAACCACCGACTATAACATGTTTCAATATAACTTGGAGACAATGGAACAATCAACATTCAGTCTGTAAAATTGATTTTGGTTTTATTCAGTGAACTACAATAAAAACGTTGAAATATATGGGTCAGCATATTCACATTAAAATCTCAAAAACAAACAGCTGATAACCGAAAATACTCTACTGGTAAACATGATCCCACGCCACAAGTTCAGACAACAGATGTTATTTAGTATCCGTTAAAAAAAAGAAGGGGGGAAAAAAGGAGTTATTAGTCATTTATATATAGCATCCCATGCTTCTATTTCCAGGCCGTGAAGCAAAGACTGGTGGAAAATAAACCGACTGGATAGAGGTTTAGGAAACAATATTTATTACGACGTTATGGGGTGAATTGAGGAGTTATTTGGACATATTAAGGAGAATAATGTGTTGGGTGGTAAAGGTGGTATACTTTATTTTGAAAATCGGTCCAAAGTATACTGCGTGAAAGAGCCACGTGTGGTTCTACTCTTGTTCCTCAACTAAAAGATGAAAGAGTATTATGATTAAAGGGAATAACTTCACACACAGGTAACTGACTGCCTGCTGGTCCCAGCGTGTCTAATTTCAAATGTTCTTTAATCACCAACACAATGTATCTATTATGAATTAGGTTTTAAAATCTAATTTAAATTTAAATTTAAAACCCCAAATTATAATAAACCTATAGTCTTAGCCATAAATCATGGATCTAACTTTCAAAGGCTGCGTTTGTTTACACTGGCAGCCCAATTCAGATTTTTTTGCCTAATTATTGCCCTCGTTTCCGAGACCCTTCCTAGCATTAAGATCATCGTTAGAACCTTCTTACGATGTATCTTTAGAGGCGGGGGTCTTTCCCAGAGCTCTTAATAAAAAACCTTTGCACATCTACAAGTGATTTTTACCCTATCAGGATCAACACATGGTCAAATGACCCACTTAGCGAACGTTCTCTCCACTTGCTTCTTTGGGAAACACTTAACAAGTTGGCGCGTAAATAACGACACACTTTATTCATAGAAGTTATCCACTAAAGATATAATCAAGATTTGTTTATGCTATCTCTCTGACTGTTACTACCGATAACTCCAGAACGAAGTTGACTACAAATTCAAAGTTCCCAAAGTATTTGCAATTGTTACAAACAAGTGAAGGGCAAAATTATGTTTCAAATGAAAACCGAGGTGATTACATCAAATATAGGCCCACATAGGCAGTTGAGTTCTATTTTGGGACTAGGCTACTTAAGTGTTTTTGCCTAAATGTATTTCATGAGGTGTGACAGCATGTGCGCAATGATGTGCCCAATCTGTGATTTAGTGCACTATTATTGGGTAAGCATAATAAACCACCTCAAAAGACATAGGTGGTAATATCTCTCTAGGAGCTGATCCGTCGTCAGCATTTTGGAATAATTTTAATGTTACTGTAAGATTTGAATGGAGAAAGCTGCTTTTCTTTCGATCCTATCAGTAACGACATATGTCTAATGATGCACTTTGCGAATGTTCTCCTCGTGCTTGTTTGGGAAATACTCTTAAAAAGTTGCTTCGTAAATAAGGATGCATCTGGTACGATCATCAATTACGTCGCAACTGGGAAACACGGCCTGGATTTGATTGGCCAAAAGACCAATTAGTGGAAAAAGATCAGATTCACGTTGAACCGAACAGGGAGATTTTGTCGAATCTCAAATCTGTATGAGTTAACATTGCTCAACCACATACAAACAATGCATTCTACCTCTAAGTTGTTTTACTGATTATATCTGACCTTACAGTTGACCTTCGTGGCTGTAGAATGTGTGCCATTAAACATGAACTATTTTAACTTTCCTAAGGCCTCTGCGATCTGTTTATCGCCACAGCAGACCAGGGTTCAAATACCATTCGAAATTATTTCAAAACTTGAGCTGTGCTTGATTGAGCATGCCTGGCACAATAGAACCAATTGGATAGTCAAAAATGTGTAACCCCTCCCACTCTGGCACTCCTGGCAGGCTAAAGCAAATGCTAAAAGTATTTGAAAGATTAAAAATAGTATTCAACCCAGAGACGTAATTGCATCTTATGGTGTTTTTTTGCTGGCAGCCAGACAACCCCAGTGGATTTTTTCAGTTCAGTTATATCAATGCCATACCATGGACCATGAAATACTGTTAGACTGACGTTTGTTGGCTTCAGTGGATGGGCAGTTCATAATTTTTACAAGGGGTTAAGGTAGCAGACAGTAACTCTACACAGTCTCTTGAACCAGGGTCAATCTCAAACTTTGTTGCACAGTGGTGCATTGTGGACAGAGAGTGGCAGGGCAGCCACATAGACTACTATATCTGTATTTATGTCAATCAAAGACAGAAACACCTTCTAGTCAGGAAACATACCGGTTCAAAAAAAGGAAACCTATGGAACTCAACTCACAAGAAGCTAGATGGTTAGATGTTGATTTGATTTTGATTTGATGCAGATGCAGATAAACCAACTAAAATAACATGTTTTTCTCAACCAAACGTGGGAATTGAATGCTCTAAATGTGTTATGGTTCCTCCTGGCACCAGAAGGCAGCAGAGACTGCCCTAGAGACTTTTTATGGTACTCAGGTGTGTCTTATCATTTCATTATTGTTTCCCCTTTAAGAGAGGTGTGCTTTCTGTTTCCCTTTGTTAGCTCTTGAATTTAGCTCCCTGTATGTTTCCCCCACGTGCGTTTTCGAGTGTTAGTGTTTGTTGTTTCGAGTTTTTTGTTTCCCTGTGTTGTTATGTTCTCCATTTTAACCTCCGCCAAGGGGCCAGACCAGTGGCTGACTTCGCCATTGAATTCTGCATCTTCTCCGCCGAGAGTGGTTGAAAATCGGAGGCACTGGTTACCGCTTTCCACCAGGGACTGTCTAACTCCATCATGGATGAACTTGCCGCTCGGGAACTGGGAAAGGATCTCGAGTCCATGATAACGCTGTCAATCAGGATTGGCAACCGCATCCGAGAATGGGTGAGACAGCGTTCTTTTGACACCACTCCAGCATTCTGGTTTCCTGAGCACCCCAAGCCCACCGGGTCCAGCATGGAGGATCCCATGCAGCTGAGTCGCACACGTCTGAGCCCACAGGAGCGTGACAGGCGCATGTGCGAAGGCTGCTGCGTCTACTGCGCGAAGGCTGCTGCGTGTACTGCGGAGGTCTCGGCCATCTCCGTGCTACATGCCCAGAGCTGACGGGAAACGCCAGAGCTCACCAGGACCGGGAGAGACCCTGACGAGCTGTGCAGTTACCTCCTGGCAACCCAGTTACCATCTGTCACTACCTGCAACCCTCCACTGGGACAACCGTCAGCACCAGATTCAAGCCTTTGTGGACTCCGGGGCCGCAGATAATTTCATGAATCAAGACTTCACCAGAGATGTACAAATCCCCTGCGTGAAATGTCCCATCCCTCTG
Organism: Salvelinus fontinalis; assembly: GCF_029448725.1. Lineage (NCBI taxonomy): Eukaryota > Metazoa > Chordata > Actinopteri > Salmoniformes > Salmonidae > Salvelinus > Salvelinus fontinalis. Next base: position 5,645,900 of record NC_074676.1, on the reverse strand, counting down.
CAGATTCAAGCCCTCGATGGACGCCCCATTAGCTCCGGTCAGGGGAATATCAGATCAAGCCCATTCTACTGCAGGTTGGGGTGAACCACTGTGAGGCTCTTTTTTTTAAAGTTGTGGATCAGCTTTAATATTGCAGATAGATTGTTGCTTCCATCAATGAAATTGTCTGCATCTTTTCTAATGCCCCATATATTTTTGGGGTAAATATACATGAATACAGTTGAAGTCGGAAGTTTACATACACTTAGGTTGGAGTCATTAAAACTCGGTTTTCAACCACTCCACAAATTTCTTGTTAACTAACTATAGTTTTGGCAAGTCGGTTAGGACATCTACTTTGTGCATGACACAAGTCATTTTCCCAACAATTGTTTACAGACAGATTATTTCACTTATAATTTACTGTATCCCAATTCTAGTGGTCAGAAGTTTACATACTCTAATTTAACTGTGCCTTTAAACAGCTTGGAAAATTACAGAAAATTATGTCATAGCTTTAGAAGCTTCTGATAGGCTAATTTACATAATTTGAGTCAATTGGAGGTGTACCTGTGGATGTATTTCAAGGTCTACCTTCAAACTCACTGCCTCTTTGCTTGACATCATGGGAAAATCAGAAGAAAGCGGCCAAGACTTCAGAAAAAAAATTGTAGACCACAAGTCTGGTTCATCCTTGGGCGCAATTTCAAAACGCCTCAAGGTACCATGCTTATCTGTACAAACAATAGTATGCAAGTATTAACACCATGGGCCCACGCAGCCATCATACCACTCAGGAAGGAGACGCCTTCTGTCTCCTAGAGATGAACGTACTTTGGTGCAAAAAGTGCAAATCAATCCCAGAACAACAGCAAAGGACCTTGTGAAGATGCTGGAGGAAACGGGTACAAAAGTGTTTATATCCACAGTAAAAAGAGTCCTATATCGACAAAACCTGAAAGGCTGCTCAGCAAAGAAGAAGCAACTGCTCCAAAACGGCCATACAAAAAGCCAGAATACGGTTTGCAACTGCACATGGGGACAAAGATTGTACTTTTTGGAGAAATGTCCTCTAGTCTGATGAAACAAGAATAGAACTGTTTGGCAGTAATGACCATTGTTATGCTTGGAGGAAATAGGGGGAGGCTTGCAAGCCGAACAACACCATCCCAACCGTGAAGCAAGGGGATGGCAGCATCATGTTGAGGGGGTGCTTTGCTGCAGGAAGGACTGGTGCACTTCACAAAATAGATGGCATCATGAGTCGGGAAAGTATGTGGATATATTGAAGCAGCATCTCAAGACATCAGTCAGGAAGTTAAAGCTTGGTCGCAAAATGGGTCTTCCAAATGGACAATGACCCCAAGCATACTTCCAAAGTTGTGGCAAACTGGCTTAAGAACAAAAAAGTCAAGGTATTGGAGTGGCCTTCACAAAGCCCTGACCTCAATCCCAAAGAACATTTGTGGGCAGAACTGAAAAAGCATCTGTAAGCAAGGCCTACAAACCTGACTCAGTTACCCGAGTGTCTGTCGGGAGGAATGGGACAAAATTCACCCAACTTATTGTGGGAAGCTTGTGGAGGCTGCCCGAGTGTCAGTTTTGTCTACCCCCCCCCCCCCCCCCCCCCCCAAGACGCCGAAGCAGAGGTGCCATCAGCCTTGGCGTTCATGCGACGATGTCGCCGAACTTGGTCAGAGCGCGATCCTTCTTACTCCGCTCTTCTGCTCGTCATCAGCATCAGGCAAACCGGCACCGAACACCTCTTCGGCTCCTCCAATTGGGTCAACAGGTGTAGCTAACCACCCGTGATCTTCCCTTAAAGGTGGATTCGCGGAAACTCGCTCCTCTACATAGTACCATTCAAGATCCTGAGTCACATCAACCCGGCCACCTATCTTCTCCAACTTCGCAGGTCCATGGGGGTCGTCCGTCCTTCCATGTCTGCCGTCTCTCCCCCCACACCTGCTCTTCCACCCCCTCATCTTGTGGATGGCCGCCCAGCCTACACTGTCCGGTGTCTGTTGGAGGCTCGTCGATTCCGAGGGACCCTGCAGTACCTGGTGGATGGAGGGCTACGGACCCGAGGAGCGGGCGTGGGTGCCTGCCCGGGACATCCTTGATCCGGGTCTTGTTAGAAACCTCAACTGACTATGTGGTGGTCGTCAATGCTCCGCGTCTGAAGCTGCTCCTAGAAGGGGGGGTTCGTCATGGTTCCTCCTGGCACCAGACGGCGGCAGAGACTGCCCTAGATACTTTATGTTACTCAGGTGTGTCTTATCATTTCATTATTTCCCCTTTAAGAGAGGTTTGTTTTCTGTTTCCCTTTGTTAGCTCTTGAATTCAGTTCCATGTATGTTTCCCCTACATTAGTGTTTGTTGTTTTGAGTTTTGAGTTTTCCTGTATTGTTACGTCGCTGATTCTTGGTCTGGTTCATTCTCTGCTCTTGGGTTCACTCTACCATGTCACAAAATGTCTTTCTTCGTGTGGTGTGGCTCTATTGATTGTATTACCACTTAATATTGCACAAAGAACAAGAAACTATCAGATTGCTTCACTCTAAAGTGTTAAAGTTCCAGTCTAGTCTTTAATTTATTATTTGACCATGCTTGTCACTTATGAACATTTTTGAACATCTTGGCATAGTTCTGTTATAATCTCCACCCGGCACAGCCAGAAGAGGACTGGCCACCCCTCATAGCCTGGTTCCTCTCTAGGTTTCTTCCTAGGTTTTGGCCTTTCTAGGGAGTTTTTCCTAGCCACCGTGCTTCTACACCTGCATTCTAGCTGTTTGGGGTTTTAGGCTGGGTTTCTGTACAGCACTTCGAGATATTATCTGATGTACGAAGGGCTATATAAAATAAAATTGATTGATTGATTGAATAATGTTGTGGCATGGCCACTGAGTTCTTGTTCTAATTGTTCACTTGTGTTTTGTCTGCTTGAACTGCGTATGTGAAGGCAAATCATATTATTCAATTGCCATTTAATTGTAAGAATGTTGGCCAAAAGCCTCAGGCCTTGTGGATAACCATTTTAGGAGGGAATCTCCCTTATTTTTTTAGCTTGAAGTCATTTGAGTTTAATGACAACTCAAATACTCAGGTAGAGTTTTACCTGGTCAGGTCGCATGGACAAGAAAAGCTCTATCGTAGTGTTTGAGGTGAACTCGTATAACTAATGTCAAGCAGTAAGCAAGTGAGATTCTCTACTAACAAGGACGGCCTTAAAGATGATGATTATCATACGATTGATGTCATTATGCGTGACTAACAAGGAAATGGTTGAAATGGTTGATTCTATCACACCGAAGGTTGAGGTGACAGATCTAGTACAATCAATTAGAGTTGAGTGTAGGAGTTGAATGAAGGACCTACTAGATAGTTACCCTTAATGGAATGCACTTGAGACAAATACCAAAGGTGGGGGGAATACGTCAGGGTTCTCTTGTAGGGTGCACCTGTTTGATAGAGATTAAGAGAGATCTAAATACAACAGTCACAGCTAATATTTGCTTATTACATTTTACAAAGGAGGAGTACCTAGCTATCAGTGGATCGGTTAGGCTATTGTTCACTGTTAAAATAAAAAGACTCAAAACACCATCATTGTGTAGACAAACCATGAAAAGTAGTGCACCTAAGCTGAGATCTGGTGTTTGAATATAAGGGTGTTTTAATGTAAAATGAGAGTTGGTGTTTGGAAGGTGTTTGAATGTAAGTGGTATGATACGCAGAAAGTGTTTAAAAAAGAAACCCAACTTCGTTCTTCAATCTGATAAGTTGTGTTTTTAAGATTTTTCTTTTTTAGTGCATGTAAAATACTGGTTTGGCAGACTAGGTCTCTTACAATGAAATGGTTTTAAATTGCCAATGGTTTAAGATGTAAATATTGATTGATGATGATTTTCAGTCAATATTGTGATTAACATTTTAAAGAGGGTAGGGTAGAAGATGCCACTAATTATAGGCTAGAGTTGCAGGCCCATTGTGAGATCATACATAATGTTACAGTAGAAATGTTAAGGGCTATGTAAGTTATAGCGGAGGTAACGTATAAAGTGGGCTTTCATGTGAAAGGTGGATGTGAACCCTGGTCTCCCACTTGTGAAAAATATGCCTTAGTCTACTCGGCCAGTGTTCAAGACTGAACTGCTGTGCTCAACCACCCTTGTAAAACTGAGCAAATGGAGCCCGATTCAGACTTGAGATACGTAGACTTAAACAGGGACTCAATGAAGCATAGACTTAAGTAAAAGCATTTGTAAAGTCTATATTAAATTAACTTATCGCAAGTCTGAATAGGGCTAAGGATAATATTTTTCTGTAAAATTCCACCTTTATTTTGTCAGTGCTTTGTTTAGACAGATAAGAAACAGAGAAGGAATGAAAGTTGGATGTGGGAATTGAAACCCAGACTGCTGGAGCAGGAAGTAAGATGGCACATTTCTTCAGAATTGTAATCCCTTCAACCACAGCCACATGCCATATGAAGAATGTGGGCCCCCGTATCAGAAGACAAATGTTTAGATTATAGGAAAAATGTGAACTTCAAACATTGTGCTGCGGTACTGTTCAGAATTACCCCAGTCTGAGGCACGGAGGTGGTAACGTATAGAACAAGTTTGCAGACACCTCCCCTGTGCTTGAGATCTTCCAGAACTCATACAGGTGAGAGCCCCAAACGCTCAGACCAAACTCTCCAAAGCAATCCAAGAAATAATGCGTAAAATAAAACGTGTGCTAATAGTCAAAGTCAAAACGAACACTTTGATTCATTGATCAGTTTTCTTGATGCTACGTGTAGTTGTTAATTGACACATGCCATTGTTTGCGCCTTTCGTGCACTTGTTTTTTATGCAAATGTAGCTGTTTAGTTAAAAGTGCTGGTTTGTTCGCCTACTAACTGTATAAGCTTCACCTAGTGTTTGATGATGTATGCCACACATGCTGTATGGTACACTAAACAGCCACTACCAACTTAGCCTGCTCTAGCTTTGGTCTTGCAATGTATTAATATTATAGAAGTTAATAACCTAATTATGCATTGATATACTATAATTATTGCTTGTTATTGTTTGCTATTTCTCTGTCTCCCTGTAGAAAAACGTACATACAAACTACTTTACACACGGGCTGGCCAATTCTGACCAAAGCCAATCAAGACAATAATCAGACTGTCAACTGAACTGTCAACTGTCAATCATATAATCTAACTCAACTGTACTGGGATTCAATCCATCAGAACAACCTTCCATGCCATGTAACCTCTTCTGAATATAAAGACTCTTTTCCGGGTTAGTGCTCCCAGTCTCTGGCAAGGTGTTGCACAACTCTTTATTAAGTGCTGTTACAACCAGTGGAGGCTTGTCAGAAGAGGAAGGGGAGGACCATCCTCCTCAGTGAATTTCATAAAAATAAAAATTGCTAAACATTTTAAAAGTTATCCTTTTTAGATAAAACTATACAAAATATAATCTCATGTCACCAAATAATTGATTAAAACACACTGTTTTGCATTGAAGGTCTAGAGTAGCCTCAACAGCACTCTGTAGGGTAGCAACATGGTGTAGACGGAGGACAGCAAGCTTCCGTCCTCCTCTGGGTACATTGACTTCAATACATGGTTCTCCCTTCCATAGACTTGCACAGTAATTATGACAACTTCCGGAGGACGTCCTCCAACCTATCAGAGCTCTTGCAGAATGAACTGACATGTTGTCCACCCAATCAAAGGATCAGAGAATTAATCTAGTACTGAAAGTGAAAACTACAGTTAGCTAGCACTGCAGTGCATACAATATTGTGAGTAGCTGACTCAAAGAAAGAGCGAGACAGTAGTTGAAAAAATGTATTTCTTCCAAAATGAAGGAGAAGCAAAATAGAGAGATTTCATAAATTTTTTCACTTTTAGTTTAACTTACTTAGCTAGCAAATGCAGCTAGCTAGTTTACCCTGCTCAAACAGAGGGATGATATGTCAGCTAGCTGGCTATGACTATCCAACACAACACTGTAACTCTTCCAAGTCAAGGTAAGCTTTTGGTTTTACTAATTTATTGCCACCAGGGCCCGCCGGTGTAAGTGCTAAACTGCTTACTGGCTGAACACTAACGTTACTGCATGATTGTAGCTGGTTAACTAACACAGTAGTTATATTAGCTATGTTGACCATGGCATTACTTTAGCTAATATGGGGACAACGATGTAGGCTGTGTGTAGCGGTTATGACATGATTTGGCTTGGAAAGGTTTTTTCGCCTGGTCTCATACAGCTGATGTGTTGTTCATTGAAGTCCACAATCGAAGGGAAAAGGTGAGGAGGAGAGTGCATTGATGTGAGAAGGAATAACATGTGGCTGCTATGAAAGTGAACTGTGTTTACGCTTGATCAGGGGTGTATTCATTCCGTCGAATCTGTTGAACAACTTTTCTTAAACGGAAGCAAACGTAACAGGGACAAACATACCTGAATTTTTCCAATAGAAACTCTCATTTGCAACTGTTGGACTAATGATTATACCCTAGATCAGCTAGATGTAGGAGAGTGTGTCACTGTATTGAATGTGTGACTGTCAGTCACTTCAAATCTTTCTCTCGACCTGTGTGCACCTACTTTGTAAACTTTAATTCGTAGGCTAGGTTGTAGCAACCTCATGATGGGTATAGGGAAAATGTGAGTTTCATGTAATAGCCTAAACCTATCCCTGTTACATTGAAATGGGCGAATGTAATATGAATGACAGTCATCCAATATGCTGTAATAGAAATAAGGTCATGAAAATATGTTTTGTCCTCCATCATCTTAAACGGCACCGACCACCATTGTTTAAAACACACCTTGTCATGTTTCAGAACACCTCAGGGTGAATGTTTCAGTACACCTTAAATCTGTCCCACTACCCTCACACCCATATGTTTCAATACTCCAGCAAAATGAAGGTTTTGTCTCCCTTAATTAAGGTGGTGGCAGCTCAGTTGCCACTAGTTTTAGTGTTTCAAAGCACCTCATTATTACATTGTGGTAAGTTATGGTATTTGTGGGACAGAATAATGCCCAATCAAGTGAAGTATTCTCATGCATATGGAACAAACCCCGAAGGATAATCCAATACAGCCTAAATATATGGCCTGCCTAAATGTATTGGCGAATTAGATTATTGAGTTGGGCTAGTTTGGCTCCTAAATTAAATTTGGTTTATTCTACGCCATAAAAAATGGGCTGATACTTCAATGGCAAAGAGGAAAAGAGGGACTGCCTCAGATATAGATCTTCATGCATGTTCCTCTGCCTCACACTTTTCGCGCGACTCGACGAAGGAGGGCTGACAAGAGCACAGCGCGCACTGACTGTCCTCGGGAACAACGAGGAGAGGCTGACTGCTTGATGGTCACTATGGATTTAAATTCTCTGTAAACCTCAGCAGGTTGGACCGGAGGCTTTTTATTTCATCCACTGCAGGTATAAAGTTGCTGATACATCTCTGTACAATGTTTTTCAGTTGGTATGGTAATGTGGGGATGGTGAAACAATGACAAGACATTGTCACATTGTCACAGCAAACTATTATATTTTGTGTTTAAATGCATTTTTCAAAATTATACATGTCAACTCAATTTCTCACGCAGGACAATAACACCCTTTAATCTGCATGCGTAATAACGATGTAATAAACATACAAAGAGACGTGTATCTATTTTTCGATTGTTTTGTGAATTGATACAATGGTGTAATTATGAGTGTGATAGAAAATGCAGTGATTTAATTATTTACTTTGGTCTTTTGCATCTTTAACTTGCACTGTAAAGAGAGCTGGTTAACCTGCAGCGCTTTGCATGGGTCGGACTCCGCTAGATGAAAGGGAATTCAAGCAGCGAGAACAGGAGATAATCGTTATATTTCTGAGTCTGAGCAAGCGTTAAAAAAGTTTTGTTATACAGACACAGACATGAAACTAGGCTTCAGTATGTATCTGTACAAAATGTGAGTATATGATTTGGTATACAAACATTCGGCAATCCCATTGACAGTTTAAAATAAGGAGCTACAAAGGTCTAATTTGGAGCGCATTGTTTCGGCCAAAGCGTTAAAAAAAAATCTTTATTTAACTAGTGAAGTCAGTTAAGAATATATTATTCTTTACAATGACTGCCTACCCCCGGCCAAACCCTAACGACGCTGGGCCAATTGTGCGCCGCCCTATGGGACTTCCAATCACGGCCAGTTGTGATACAGCTTGGAATTGAACCAGGGGCTGTAGTGACGCTTCTAGCACTGAAATGCACTCAGAAGCAGAAACATCCACTTGTACCTTTCCTATTGTTTGGATGTGATTTAGTGACAGTCGAGCTCTAGGAGGGGAAGCCAATTCCTATTCTATGGTGTCAGGTGTACAAACTAATCCAGGACTATGAAGATCATGTTGTGAGAGAGGAGTTTGTCCTGTCGCAAAACCCTCACCTGTCTTTGTCAGTCAGGTCGGTGTGCGCTGTGCAAGGCTGTCAGAAGGTCATTTTGTCGATGCTGCATGCATTGCGTGTTCAGTCATTACACACTGTAAGACTTTTCTGTAATTTCAACAGTAAAACACTGTAGAACATACAGTAAAATACTTTATAGGTTTTACAGAATTAAATTGCATTGCATTATGGGTAAAATGCAGAAAAATACTATTATTGGTAGCCTCTTGTGAAAATTACTTTATTAACATACTGCATTTCAGGGATGGGCCCTCTGATCAATTTCCACCAGGGGTCTCAACTACTGTTACAAGTTAGAATAGTAGAATACACAAGGTGCAATATGTAAACTTGGTTGTGGATCAGCAGTTCTCTTGTTTTGTCAGTCGCTGATAGTCAGTCAATTAGCCTGTCAGCTAACATTTTTTAGATAGGATTTTGATCTGCACCCTATTGCAAAATGTGTATAATTGTAGGAAATGAGCTGAAATGTGTTGTACAATCTTTCTGTAGAATTGCAGAAAACTTGCTTTAAAACTGCAACATTTTCTCTACACCCCATGCCAAAATGTGTAGAATTGCAGGAAATTGACTCCAAAACTAAGTTTTACTGTCTAAAACTAATCTCTACTGTCAAGAAGGGGGCCACAATTTTTTTTTCTTACAATTGGGGACAGGGGCGGATATGGATATTAGCAATTGCGGTCCCTCATGATAAGTTCAGGTTTTTGGTGGCCCCCACCCCATCAAAGATTCCCATCTCTGTATTGCTTTACAGTAATAGCTTATGTATACTGTAGACAAAAAATATCAGTTTCAGGGGCCAACCTCATGGTGTTAGGTGAGACGCATGAAGCTCAGACCATTTTAGTAAATATCTTCTTGAAGCGGCGGTGAAGTGGACAAATATTTTCAGCACCTTCTGTGTACACTGTTAAAATATCTTGTTGTTTTTACACTATTATACAATACAACTAGCATGTGATTTTAGGTGGAACTGGCCAATTATACCTTGATTATACCTCCAATTAAACCTCCAACTAAACATTGGTTTAACAGTATATATTTCTGTAAAGATCTACTGTATTTCAAATGGTACTCTAGTTACAACCGACAGAAAACAGTACCCTACCGTATTTTTGGTGGGTGCATAGTATTGTTATTTCTGGCTCATTAACATATTTTGAGGTGTGCCTTGCAAGAGGCTACATCTGTTGTACCCGTGAGTGAGAATGCTGTACCAATGTAACTGATATGTGCTAGTAGTGTCCCAACAATGAAATGTGTATAGGGGGCATAGTAGAGGAGCAGCAAGTCTCAAACCTTTAATGGTTGAATGTTTGCCATGCTCTTGGTCTGTTTAATCCTGTAGTCACTGCAGGTTTGGAAGCCTTTGTTAAGGCCTCTAGAAGTGCAAGTGATATTAAAAACCAAATATTGATATACACTGAGTGTACAAAACATTAGGACCTGCGTTGCAGTTCTTGACACAAGCCGCCTGGCATCTACCATCATACCCCATCCAATGACACTTACACATTATGTCTTGCCCATTCACCCTCTGTCTTCTACCGTAAATCTATAGTGATAATCTAAACTGATTGAAGTGGATTTAACAAGTGACATCAATAAGGGATCATAGCTTTCACCTGGATTCACCTGGTCAGTCTATGCCATGGAAAGAGCAGGTGTTCTTAATGTTTACATTTCATATGCTGTAATATGTAAACACATTACCTGGCAGCCAACCTGCTTGCACCAATCCCATGCTATTACAGTAAAACTGTAAATTGCAAACCCAGCCTCCCCTCAATGAATTTCATCCATCCATTAATTAATTCATTCATTCAATACAATTACCAAAAAATACTACATAAGAGTATTAGTACCATAAAACGGGTTTCGGTAACATGCTGTACTGTAAATTGACAGCATTATCCTGGCATCAGAGTTGCCATCATATTACTATAACTGTATTAGACGGCACTATTTTTTTTTATTGTAAAACATTATACAGCATCCCTGCTGTGAAGCAAATTACAGTACCTACCTGGCAACTCTGCTGCCAGTATAATGCTGTAAATTATGAGAGAAAAGTTTTACAGTGCAGCCTATCAAGTTCGTATTGTAGGTTAAGGCTATCCACACTGTAAGTGAGAGACTTGAGTAACTTGTAACTGATAAATGTGCTTGGTTTATCATGTAAGACAACAAGTCTGTTCTTCTTTTCAATATTTCCTGTACAATTTGACTAATATGTACTCACACATTACACATTTTCTTAAACTCAAGGGCCCCCCTCAAATCTGAAGTGTCAAAAGGTCTGGGCCCTATGAGCTGTCAATGTGCATGTGGTACATTTTGGTTTGGTTACATTGGGATTGTTACATATGTTCAGTCCAATTACTTAAAAATGCACTCCTGTGTCTTAATTACAACAAATTTATAAGATATTGCACGAATTGGAACATAATTTATACCATTTCACACAAATTGGAAAATTCGCATCAGATCAAAATCAAATCAAATGTGATTTATTGGTCGTGTACACATATTGAGCAGATATTATCGCAGGTGTAGTGAAATGCTTATGTTCCTAGCTCCAACAGTGCAGCAATACCTGACAATACAAAACAATACACGGAAATCCCAAAAAGAAAAAGAAAGGAATTAAGAAATATATACATTTTTTGAACAAACAATTTCAGAGTCCGGAATATAAATATAATATACAAGTATATGATGGTGTGTATAGACATTATGGACAGTATATGAATAGAAAAGATGTGTACAGCCGTAGTAACAGTTGAAGTCGGAAGTTTACATACACTTAGGTTGGATTCATTAAAACTCTACCACTCCACAAATTTCTTGTTAACAAACTATAGTTTTGGCAAGTCGGTTAGGACATCTACTTTGTGCATGACACAAGTCATTTCCCCAACAATTTCACTTATAATTCACTGTATCACAATTCCAGTGGGTCAGAAGTTTACATACAGTAAGTTGAATGTGCCTTTAAACAGCTTGGAAAATTCCATAAAATAATGTCATGGCTTTAAAAGCTTCTGATAGGCTATTTGACATCATTTGAGTCAATTGGAGGTGTACCTGTGGATGTATTTCAATGCCTACCTTCAAACTCAGTGCCTCTGCTTGACATCATGGGAAAATTAAAAGAAATCAGCCAAGACCTCAGAAAAAAATTGTAGACCTCCACAAGTCTGGTTCATTCTTGGGAGCAATTTCCAAACACCTGAAGGTACCACGCTCATCTGTACAAACAATAGTGTGACAGTATAAACACCATGGGACCACGCAACCGTCATACCGCTCAAGAAGGAGACGCGTTATGTCTCCTAGAGATGAACGTACTTTGGTGTGAAAAGCGCAAATCAATCTCAGAACAACAGCAAAGGACCTTGTTTCCGCCAGCATCTTCACAGGTACAAAAGTATCTATATCCACAGTAAAATAAGTCTTATATCGACATAACCTGAAAGGCCGCTCAGAAAGGAAGAAGCCACTGCTCCAAAAACCGCCATAAAAAAGCCAGACTACGGTTTGCAACTGCACATGGGGACAAAGATCGTACTTTTTGGAGGAATGTCCTCTGGCCTGATGAAACAAAAATATAACTATTTGGCCATAATGACCATCGTTATGCTTGGAGGAAAAGGGGGACGCTTGCAAGCCGAAGAACACCATCCCAACCGTGAAGCACGGGGGTGGCAGCATCATGTTGTGGGGGTGCTTTGCTGCAAGAGGGACTGGTGCACTTCACAAAATAGATGGCATCATGAGAAAGGAAAATTATGTGGATATATTGAAGCAATATCTAAAGACATCAGTCAGGAAGTTAAAGCTTGGATTTTCCAAATTAACAATGACCCAAAAGATACTTGCAAAATGACTTAAGGACCACAAAGTCAAGTTATTGGAGTGGCCATCACAAGCCCTGACCTCAATCCTATAGAAAATGTGTGGGCAGAACTGAAAAGCGTGTGCGAGCAAGGAGGCCTACAAACCTGACTCAGTTCCACCAGCTCTGTCAGGAGGAATGGGCCAAAATTCACCCAACTTATTGTGGGAAGCTTGTGGAAGGCTTCCCGAAATGTTTGACCCAAGTTATACAATTTAAAGGCAATGCTACCAAATACTAATTGACTGTATGTAAACTTCTGACCCACTGGGAATGTGATGAAAGAAATAAAAGCTGAAATAAATCATTCTCTCTACTATTATTCTGACATTTCACTTTCTTAAAATAAAGTGGTGATACTAACTGACATAAGACAGGGAATTTTAATAGGATTAAATGTCAGGAATTGTGAAAAACTGAGTTTAAATGTATTTTGCTAAGGTGTATGTAAACTTCCGACTTCAACTGTATGTAGGATGATCCTTGACTAGAATACAGTATATACATATTAAGTAGGTAAAACAGTATGTAAACATTATTAAACTGAGCAGTGGTCAATGACTACAGTATGTACATAGGGCAGCAATCTCTTAGGTGCAGGGTCGAGTACCGGGTGGTTGCTGGCTAGTAACAGTGACTAATGTTCAGGGCAGTGTACAGGGCGGAGGCCGGCTAGTTGTGACTATTTAACAGTCTGATGGCCTGGAGCTAGAAAGTTAGTTTTTCAGTCTCTCGGTCCCAGCTTTGTGGCATCTGTACTGTCTCCACCTACAAGACGGTAGCGGGGTGAACAGGCCATGGCTCATGTGGCTGAGGTCCTTGATGATCTTCTTGGCCTTTCTGTGACACCGGGTGCTGTAGATGTGCTGGAGGGCAGACAGTGTGCCCCTGGTGATGCGCTGGGCTGACCGCACCACCCTCTTGAGAGCCCTGCGGTTGTGGATGGTGCAGTTGTCGTACCAGGTGCTCTCAATCGTGCATCTGTAGAAGTTTGTGAGGGTCTTAAGGGCCAAATGGAATTTGTTCAGCCTCCTGAGGTCTTCTTCACCACACCCTTGCTTAGTGAAGTTTTTCATCCTCTCCATTGCGGCCCCGTTGATGTGGATGGGGGCGTGCTCCTTCTGCTGTCTCCTCAAGTCCCTCACCTCCTCCCTGTAGGCTGTCTCGTTGTTGTTGGTAATCAGGCCTACCTACCACTGTTGTGTCAAACTTGATGATTGAGTTGGAGACATGCGTGGCCAGGCAGTCCTGGGTCAACAGGCAGTACAGGAGGGGGCTGAGCATGCACCCTTGTGGAGCCCCAGTGTTGATGATCGGCGTAGCGGAGTTGTTGTTGCCTACCTTCACCACCTGGGTTTGGTCCCGTCAGGAAATCCAGGACTTAGCGAGCCTAGCGGTGTTAGTACCCAGGGCACCGAGCTTAGTGATGAGCTTGGAGGGCACTATGGTGTTGAAGGCTGAGCTGTAGTCAATAAACAGCATTCTTACATAGGTATTCCTCTTTTCCAGGGCAGTGTGCAGTGTGATGGCAATTGCATCATTCATGGATCTGTTGGGGCGGCATGCAAATTGTACTGAATCTTGGGTGATATCATATAAATTGCTAAATGTGTAACATATCACATGAAATGGATGACCTAGTGTACAACTGGATGACACAGTAAACAAAAAACAGGGACCCGTTTTGGCTCGTGAGCACCACTTTCAAAACAACTGTTTGAAATGATACATAGGTTAGAGACTGCGTCGTTAACTCAATATCTGCTTTGGAATTACTATGTGTTTACACACATCACATGCTAGTTTAACTGTAGGGCCCCTGAAACCCTGCAATGTCATTAGCTCAGGGTCTCCTGAAAGATTCGCTGCTACACCACCCTTCCACTTCCTGCCTTGGGGACCGTCATGTGGCAGATGCTTTTTGGGATGTGGGATGAAATGCAGTGTCTTTGTAGTGTCAACACACCGTGGTCACTTTCACTTGCTAGGTTGTCTTATGACCTATGGTGTCCCATCGAATCATTCAATCAATCAATAAATCAATCAATCAATCAATCAAATGTATAAAACCCTTTTTTTGTCAGCAGTTGTCATAAAGTGCTTTTACAGTAACATAGACCACAACATATTTCTAGAAGGAAGTCCTGGAGAGGAACCAGGCTCTTCTGGCTGCACCATTGCGGCAGTAGGCAGATTATGCAATAGTCATGTAAACACCTTACTGTGCTTATCTTAATTGAAGCCGATTTAAACACCTTGTTTTCTGAGCAATCATTCAAATTATTAGGCCGTGTAAACACCTTAATTGGCGTTTCAGCTCTGTATTTGATCTGCGCACGTCCTCCCCCCAGCCGAGTGAGTCTCTGTCTTTAGCGCTAGCGAAGTGAGTTCGGGACAACTGAATGTATGCGTCTTAGAAATAGTTTTCAGGTATAAACTTTATATGTCCGAACTCAGAATCAAATATACTTCCCAAAAATAACATGGTCGGGTGCCTCCCGAGTGACGCAGCGGCCTAAGGAACTGCATCGCAGTGCTTAAGGCGTCATTACAGACCTGGGTTCGATCCAAGGCTGTGTTGCAGCCGGCCGCGATCGGGAGACACGAGGCGGCGCACAATTGGTCCAGTGTCGTCCGGGTTACGGGAGGTTTTGTCTGGCTAGGATTTCCTTCTCCCATGTCGCTCTAGCGACTCCTTGTGGCTGGCCGGGCGCATGCCCGCTGACTTTGGTCACAAGTTGTACGGTGTTTCCTCTGACACATTGGTGCGGCTGGCTTCCGGGTTAAGCGAGCATGTATCAAGAAGCAGTGCGGCTTGTCAGGGTCGTGTTTCGGAGGACACATGGCTCTCGACCTTCAACTCTCCCGAGTCTGTACGAAAGTTGCAGAAATGGGACAAGACGGTAACTACCAATTGGATATCATGAAAAAGGAGTACAAAAATAAGGTGTGCGTAATGATGTTGGCAGGTGTGCGTAATGATGATAGCAGGAGTGCAACATAGTGTTTTGCAACAAAACCCATTTTAATACACATGTAAAAATCTATGAATTAAACATCTGAGAACAGTAATATTTTACACACAAATTAAGGTACCGATGACCAATAATTTCTGATTAAAAAAACACAAATGTGAACAATTTGTGGATATAGCGTTTTGGAACTAAACTCTTCATATGTTTGTCAAACTGGAAGAGTCATGAACATTGACCTCAGGACTGATTAGGCATTTGGCTCTCAGTCAACACCTGCTTTACTAATGAAAATATATGCATAAAACATATTTCATTACCCCACTAGCCCATGATGTCATCATCTCTGGTCCTATATGGATCCTATACATCCCCTTCCATTGTCTTATAGGGACTGGGATGTAGCTAGACACACACTTTGAGTAGGGTTTGGTGTTGGATTACAATTTGGTTTGTGGTGGAAGGATAACCTGATTCTGTGTCTAGTACTGTGTGTGTCTAGAGAGATTGTTGTGAGATTGTTGTTGACTTTGCAAGGTTGTTCTAATTGGAGTACCATCGGGTCTGGTCTAGTCTGGGAGATCTAAGAGTGCACCTCTGTTGAGAGTCTACTGATTTCTGCGGAATAAGCATGCTTTTTGTTTAAAAAAAATGTATAACCTTTTCTCTCTCTATGAATAACTTAGTGTCAAACTTTTTCAAAGCAGGTCAAAGAGAAATCTGGCAATGTTTAAGGACTTTTCTTTTAGGACTGGGATTTAGAACTTTACTTTCGAGTTGAGTGTTTCAGTTTGAGTTGAAGAGATACTGTCGTTCTTAGAGTTTTAGAGTTCAAGAAGAACAGAATGGATGAGAATGGGACTGGACACAACAACAAAGGAAATGTTAAGGATGAATGATTACAATGAATTTACACATTTTATTAGTACGAATATTTGTCAGTGTAGTCCATTGTTCATTTAAAGGCATGTTTAATATGTTTTAGATAACCTATAACATCATGACATTATCATAACAAAACCACCCTTCAGCAATATTTAACAATTTATTAAGTTCACTTGGATACAATCTATAGGACTTTAGATGTGTGGGTGTGTTTGTGGACCCATTATGGATATCATTATATCTCCTTTATTCTGATTTGTAAATGTAATATTAAATGTATTTCATTTTCATTAGGTTATTGAACACAAATTGTGAATTCACAGCACTTTGGTTCCACTTTTATTCAACATTTCTTTAGTATCCTGTGTAGAATGATTGACCTATGGTCAAATTTATATTAATTGAAGTGTAGCTTGTCCAAATTCCACAGAGACCATTCTAATATTAGAACGAGAGGAAGTTATTTTTTTTCCTTTTTCTTTTCCTCTTCATTCTTTAAAAAAAAAAAACAATGATTCCCACGGAGACTCCTTCTAATCCTCGGGTCTGCTTATTTAAACGGCCAAACACACAACTGGGTGGAAGCCCAATGTTTTGGAGCTAACAGATAATTCATGTTGCAGAGAAGTGAGCCCTGAGTCAGAGATAGTCAGGGACTTGATGGAGACCAGCTGGACAGTAGCTTATGTTAGTGAAGATGCACGCACATCTTCCCTTTGAGTTGAGGAAAAGCACCATCCGGGTGAGGTTCAACAGAGGTCCAAGGAGCCATTCACATAGTGCAGTATGTCTGAAAAATAAACACCGCTCAGCTGCAAACTCTCAGATGTCATCTGAGTCGGACCCTGGCCTGCCTGGGCAGCTAGCGGGAGATTGAGAGGGATGATTTCACAGATATAAATGTTGCTTTTGGATGCGTTAGTTATGGATGAACATGAAAAACAAACAATAGCACTTTACACTTTTATAACCGTTTTGTTATTGCATAGATTATTAAGCAAATGAATTACACAAGGGGGATGAAAAAGCTTTTGATATTTCATATTATTTAGCCAGTATATCCTTATTTTATATTATTTAGCCAGTATATCCTTAATTTATATTATTTAGCCAGTATATCCTTACTTTATATTATTTAGCCAGTATATCCTTATTTGATATTCATGCACATCCGGTTAGAATTGGAACAATTGATTTAATTGTCACCCCGCAATGATATAATAATACAAAATAAAGATGTTTAAAAACCACATTGTGGCCCACTCAAATTGGTGTTTAAAACACTAAAAACAATCATATAGCCAAACATCCATGAGCTAGATCATTTCTGTGATATGGCCCACTATATGTACAGTACATCTGCTGCTTGCTGTCAGTGTTGCATGTGATAACTCACAGTTGTAACGTTGAAACATGGCCTGAACCAGATGGGAACATGCATAAAGAATGCCTGAAGGTATGCTCCAACATTTTTAGCACCAGAAGCATATCATGGACACATACTCTACATTATATGCGCCTATACACTTGAACTCATGTAGGCCTATTTTATAGCCTACAGGAAAAAGCTTATTCATCATCTATGGTACTTTACAACCAACCCAGAATTTATGTGTTGAGACTTGAGAGGTGCACCTTGCTGTTTGTCTCCCCAGGTAAAGCCCACCTGACCCAGGACCCGGACCCGTCAGGAGAGCCCCAAGAGACTGGCCAGCAGTTTGGGGAAGCCATGGAGAAGAATGAGAGGTCCACCACCATCCCTGGCAAAGAGAAAGAGGTGGATATCATCAATATCAAGGGCATCGAGGACATAGGCTACGTCCAGCCGGATTCCATAGTAAGCCACCTTTACTTTTCAGCAAGTGGCAAATCACAGTCCACAGCACATAGTAGCTAGCACATAGCAACATCTGATTCCTGGAAAGAACATCCAGCACAGTAAAACTAGTGTTGACAGTGTAGAACACCCTTGGAAGACTAATTGGTTGGTTTGCCCGATGAAAAGTTGAGATTACAGTGGGGATACCTCATTCCTGCATTGTTTGTTTCCTTTTGTATTGATGGCCTTTTTATTAACTGACTATTTGTCAATTGTTGTACACTATATATACAAAACCATGGGGACACCCGTTCAAATGAGTGGATTCGATTATTTCAGCCACACACTTTGCTGACAGGTGTACAAAATCGAGCACACAACCATGCAATCTCCATAGACAAACATTGACGGTAGAATGGCGTTACTCAAGAGCTCGGTGACTTTCAACGTGGCACCGTCATAGGATGCCACCTTTCAAACAAGTCAGTTCGTCAAATTTCTGCTCTGCTAGAGCTGCCCTGGTTAACTGTAAGTGCTGTTATTGTGAAGTGGAAATGTGTATGAGCAACAATGGCTCAGCCACGAAGTGGTAGGCCATACAAGCTCACAGAATGGGACCGCTGAGTGTGTAAAAATCGTCTGTCCTCAGTTGCAACACTCACTACCGAGTTCCAAACTGCCTCTGGAAGCAACGTCAGCACAATAACTTTTCAGAGCTTCATGAAATGGGTTTGCATGGCCGAGCAGCCGCACACAAGCCTAAGATCACCATGCGCAATGCCAAGTGTTGGCTGGAGTGGTGTAAATCTCGCCGCCATTGGACTCTGGAGCAGTGGAAACATTCTCTGGAGTGATGAATCACGCTTCACCATCTGGCAGTCTGACGGACGAATCTGGGTTTGGCGGATTCCAGTAGAACGCTTCCTGCCCCGAAGCATAGTGCCAACTGTAAAGTGTGCTGGAGGAGAAATAATGTTCTGGGGCTGTTTTTCATGGTTCGGGCTATGCTCCTTAGTTAAAGTGAAGGGAAATATTAATGCTACAGCATTCAATGAAATTCTAGATGATTCCGTGCTTCCAAATGCGTGGCAACAGTTTGGGGAAAGCCCTTTCCTGTTTCAGCATGACAATGCCTCCGTGCACAAAGTGAGGTCCATACAGAAATGGTTGTTTGCTTTTGGCTTGATGGCCTTTTCCATTAACCGACATCATCTGTCAATTGTTCTATGTCACAGGTGTACATATGACAAGTCACGAGATGTTTGTCTTAGCTAAATAAAAGATCTTAGTGTCACACATTTTTCTCATCTATCTGCATATGTCCTACTCAACACTGTGACAAGAGTTTGGACTGGACTGACTGATACTGTATAATGTAAACCGATGTCTGCTATGTGTTGGATATTTTGGGTCTATGTAGAGAAGGAACAGTTCCGTAACAAGCCGCTTGGGAAATGCTGGCTGAAGAATTGAATGAAGGTAGAATTTACATTTGGAGATTTACATGTATCCCTCTGGTGGCCGAGTTGACCCATTTTAAGAAATGCCATTGGTTTCTGGAGAAAAAAAATAATATCTTTAATAGGATGATGAGGAATTTCTTACAGGAAATATTCACTGCCACCTGTTGAGGTTAGCATATGGCTAACATGTGCCATGTTATCTGATGGGACCAGCTACAATGTAGCGTTCTATCACGTAACACTACGTCAATGATTTTAATTGGCTGATGCTTAAACCATTTTCTGATGTGTTTAATGACCTCTTGTTCAATACTGCGTATCCATTGCCACATCTGAAGCGGTGATCCATCTCTGTGTTGCGATGAGAAATTATGTCACCGAGGACCCTCTCAGGGGAATGTTTGTACTGGTTGGGCAAAGGCCGCCGGGAAAACGTGTGGTGAGGCGGCATTTGCCACAGCACTTTTCGATGATTCGTCAACTTGCGAAGAATTTCTTTGTCCTTCATATCAGAGTGCTGTTGCAGGCCGTTTGCGTGTCTTGGCAAATCAGATTCACGGAAATCGCCGGTCATGTGCACTCTCCGCTTTCCTCCGGTATTTATTTAGCAACCATGATAACACATCACTCCGACAAACACAAGCAAAAACTCTTCAATAAATGTAGCAGCCTATACACCTAAACATTAGCGAACTTGCATGCTGTATTGCATGGACAAAAGAAAACATTTCTGATCTGTAGGCTGCTAACAGCAGCTCTATGCGTCCTGTCCCTCTGGCCAGGGTAAACAAAGCAGTAACATTGTGTATTTATAGCCCATTTGTGAGAAAATGTGAGCGGGATCAAATTTGTTTTATATTAAAACTTGGGCTACCTAGACTTTTTCAATCCAAAATGATTAACTGGAATGAATCAATAAAAACAATAGCTGACATAGAGCAGGACTAGGCGACGCAAACCTGCAGAACGCAAGCTCAACCCTGTGAGTTTTATTGTCCAATCATGTTGCTTTCTCTGTGTCTGTGTAAAGGTACCACCTCTAGGCCTTCTTTAAAATATAATGCATGTGAACAAGTACAAGGCTGCTGCAGCTTGACAAGGTTTTCATCCCCCCCCAAGGCTTTTTTTAAACCAACCTGATTAGAAAAACTCTGGTCCCATCATAGCCTCATAGCCTATATTAAACCTTGTTACAACAGATTAATCACACCATACCGTATTAGGTCAGTTTTAACTGGTTAGGTTACCAGATCAGGAAACATTACAGCTCCAGAATTATTTTTCTACCAAACCACCCTGGGACCTGTGGAGTCGCCTCTGGGTTGGGCCAATGTTTACATTCTAATTAAGCAATAAAGCACGAGGGGGTGTGGTATATGGCCAATATAACACGGCTATGGGCTGTTCTTAGGCAGACGCAATGCGGAGTGCCTGGATACAGCCCTTGGCCGTGGTATATTGGCCATATATCCCTAACCTCCAAGGTGCCTTATTGCTATTGTAAACTGGTTACTAACGTAATTAGAGCAGTAAAAAGACTTGTTTTGTCACACGGCCATTCAGGGCTCAAACCACCCAGTTTATAATTAAATGTATTGCGGCTTAACCTTGACCTCCGAATGATTAGCAGCCCCTGAAATAATGCAGAATGTTGCTTCTATATGTAATGAGGGTTTGAGATAGGAGAGGGCACCTTGTCGCGTTCACATCAAGGCTAATATTAGCTACTTGGCGTCTCAGACTCTTCTCAAGTAACAAGTAGTGGGTCTTGTAGCAGAGAGGCGTCGGGCTTGTTCACCCCTGTGGACGGTGACAGAGAAAGCTGGAGAGAGAACGAGAGAGCGAGGGAAAGGGAGAGAGAGAGCTCTGTTTAATAGCAGTAGTCAGCGGTGGCGCTCGCCTAGTGATGGGAAGATGGCAGAAGAAACACCAGAGAGCTCAGGGACTTCACTGCTTCATAACTCAGCAGACACAGCTAGCAAGCCCAGGCACTTCTTAAAGGATGTGGTTTTTCATGGCAAATTTCAAGTGAGTGGAATGACGAAGATACAGCATGTGTGGATTTACATCACGTGTTAACGTACTAGTACGTCAGTCGAGACTGAGACTAACTATCTCAGGGGGACTGCTGTTTTGTTACAGTTTGGTATTTGGTTTTTAAAGTGAAGATTCATTTGGCAGTTATTTCACTTTGCTTATGATTTGAAACTTTGATTTGTTGGAAAATAATACTGTAGGTGGAAGTCAGACGTATGATTGTTTTGTGGAAATTTCCACTTCAGCTTGGTTAAGTAATGAGTACATTCATTTTGTCTGTTGTAATCCCTTTTTAGTAACTTTCGTGCCAGGATTTTTTTATGTTTGACCTGGTTTGACAGCTTGCAGAGAGAAAATTATCACGTAGCCTAAATTAGAGAACAAGTATCTACCGTACACGTCTGACACTTTTTATTGTCTGTCTCGTTCCACATTACACATGAAGCTCTGTGAAGACTTGTACTATGTGTGAAATGAGTGAAATGTACTGTATATATCCGATAACGTCATCACTCATCACTCTTTTTCAACTCCCTTATCATGTTGCGGTCTGTGACCATGTCTATGTAGTTTTACACATAACGTTCGGCTAGTAGCGAGTGGTTCCTAAAACCGTCTCAACCAGTGTTGCAAATAGAACAGTGTATTCGGTTTTCCTTGCAGTCATGTGAGGGTAGAATGTGGAATTGTCAAATGAGGTCAAAATGATTGTATGAAGTGTATGTGGGGTGGGCCACAATCCACTTTTTAAATATTGTGATTAAAAATAGAAAATCAGTTGGGTCAGTCAGTGCTATTAAAATAGTTTGCAGGAATATTGGACAATATTATTCCAACTGATAAGTCACACAATTTGAAGTATGCTGGTATGGTCAATGGGCTGGACACTGTGAACAGCAGCTTGTAGTTAGCTGGACCCAACCAATCCAGACCTCTCAAGATCATCAGTATATGCTTAGCATGTAGTCTTGTGTGCACCCAAACACCCAAACACCCACATGTCTACACACACACAAACAATCATCAACCATTTTGGCACGCTTACCTGAAGTAAAATAGTTCAAGGGTGTCTTGAAGGTGCCCCATGCAACTGCCTTTAAGGTAAACAATACTATATTGATAGTGGCACACAGAATTCCGGTATGTGCAGTTCTTCGTCGGTCTACCAAAACAAAATACTTTTCTGTCTTTGAATAGTTACTGATTTTTGAGAGACGAGACTGTTGGATGTCTCTAATGATAATATCAACTATTGCTACAATAAAAGGCCACCAGATCAGGAATAAGCTATGTGTTTCGGAGTCACCCAAACTTTCCTGGTCAAATAAGATTGATGTCCGATAGCAGTTGTTGACTCGCCGATCCCTCTGAAAACTCCATGGAAATGTCCAACTATAACCGGATCAAACATATATCATCAACCTAGAATTGTGACACGAATATTCAGGTGGACGTATAGCAAACTTAGAGTAGAGAAACCACAGGAATTTGAATGATCTACCGTGTAAACAATGTGAAGACGATACAATAAACCTATTGTGCTAAAACATTACGGACTAGATTTCAGTTTGTTGGAAAGAAGAGCTTTCTCTCAAAGATGGACTCTATACTGGTTGGCAGGCCGACAGTAAATTAGAAATCTGGCATATTACAATAGTATCATATTACAATAATGTCATATTACAATAATTTCATATTACAATACTGTCATATTACAATACTAAAATCCAAAATGTTTTTTTAAAAGGTGTTTATGATTCTGTATTGTATTTCCACTGTTGTGATAGATGTTCAGCAAAGCCTATTGAAGTTTGTACAATAAGATATTATAATATCATACCTATAGATGCCATTCATATAAATGAATGATATATCATAAAATAAAGAATCAGGTATGTTTGGTTAATCGTTTGTACGCACGCATACAGAGTAGCAACACAAGCCTTTTAGTTGGATGCAAAAAAAATGTTTTAAACTTGTTGTTTACTAAATAATTATCAGTACTGCTTGCCTTGCAAACCAGCATTCAGTCACTAAGTGGTCACTTCTCCCAAGGGGAACCAGAAATCCACAGGAACCCCATTGGGACGAGGTGACTCTCCCAACTTGGCACCTGTAGTCTATCAGGCTCACTGACCAGTCGAATAGGAAAAGCCTCACAGCACACACACATGAACATGGTCCAGATAGGTAACTAGCCCTCTCTAATGCACAGCCCTCCCCTCTCTCCCCAGTTCCTGAACTCCCTGACACCTGAGGAGAATACCCAATGCCAGCACGGCCTATACTTCGAGGATGGAGAGAGGCGGGTGGACTACATCCTCACCTACCACATCAAAAAGCCCAGCAGTTCCCGCTCTAACCGACAGTCCTCCCGCTTCACCGACAATGCCTTCACACGGAGCCTCCGCCGCGGGACGGCCAGGCTGGGACGACCCCCGCCCCCGCAGCCCAGAGGTGACCCGGAAGTGGCCTCTCAGGACCACAGCATGGACTACCACGAGGACGACAAGCGCTACCGCCGGGAAGAGTTTGAGGGCAACCTGAAGGATATGGGCCTGGAGCTGGAGAAGGATGAGGATGTGAGTTGATTCTCTATGGCTTCTCTGTTCTGTTCTTTTTGACAGCCCCAAACCCACCCGATATTATTACCTATGTCCAGCCAGGTCTAGCATTAGCTCAAATCAAATCAAATCAAATTTCATTTGTCACATACACATGGTTAGCAGATGTTAATGCGAGTGTAGCGAAATGCTTGTGCTTCTAGCTAGTGTTAGCCGAGCGTTAGCTTAGGGAAGAGGGGAGAACATTGCGTATAATACTGTTGCCCCTCTAGAGTTTTCCAGCAGGCTGGTGGATCAGGGTTATTCTTGTCCCCACCATGCAACATTACACAAAATATACATTGTATTTTGGCACAGCACCAGCTGAAACCGGCCTATAGAAGGCTAGCGGGACTAGCAGGGGGGTGGGTTAACTGAGGCAACCTGTCTGGCTCCTGTCATTGGTTTGTTTGTTGGAATCATTTGGAACCGCATCACGGAACCAACTGCATCGTCAGTCTGTTTTCTGAAGAGGGTTCTGTTTCTCACACCTGACAATGTGTGGCCGTCTTTGAAAATGCCACGCTAGACGTCAGAATCCTCAGTCATTTCAATGTAATCTTATTTTTCGTCATTCAAAGCCAACACATTTTGAAATCCAAATCACTGATCAGGATCAAGAGATTCATCAAATCAACTTTTTGGACTAGATGTCATGAGAGTGAATGAAAAAAAGGGAAAACCCTGTGCACTTCTAGTGACAGCCTTCAGGAGGCTCGTGGTGTGTTGACCAACTGTAATCTGTAGTAGAGAGTAAGAGGGACATGAGGGAGAAGTCTCAGTAATCTGAGACTATCAAGTTGGTCCGAGTGCTGATGATGGCAAGATGACAGCTGCCATGGTGGATCTCTTTACCCAGACAGGGCAGGGCAGGATAGGACAAGGCAGGACAGGGATGGCCCAGTGGAAGGATCACACCATGCCCACCCACACACACACACACACACACACACACACACACACACACACACACACACACACACACACACACACACACACACACACACACACACACACACACACACACACACACACACGCATACTCCAGGCGAGCAATGTGGCAATGCCAGATAGAAGATAACACCTTGACTGTACATACACTCTTGCACACTCTCACACACTCTCACACTTACAAAGGGCACATTTTTCACAAGCTTGTTGTCCTATTGATTTCATTAAAGTAAGTGTGTGAGAAAAAGAGACATATGTCGTATGTCAAGTGTTCTTTGGGACTTTGTGACAGACAGTGTACACGCGAGAATTGGTTCTGGGTGCCAAGATGAATTGTGATTCATCTATAAACCATCCGGTTATAATTTCCACTTTGTCCCCAAATTGCATTCAAGCCACCATTCTATTATTGAAGCTTTCCCCTCATAGATACCGTGGTTATTACATCAAACTGTTTGTGTTCTCTGTGGGGGGAAAACATACTGAATAATCTTTTTCTTATCATGTTAGTGGAGTGGAGAGAAGGGAGTAATGTTTAGGTATTTTATCGTTTCCTCTCATCGACCGTCCATTGTAGAGTTAGTTGATTAAAACAGGCGCCCTAAGTATTATAGATCATTAAAGTGCTGTTGACTTAAACTCATCTGTATATAGAAGACACTTAGTGGATCTAATACTGGGACGGGACTGCAGTGGGAAGGGAGGAAGCGGAGGTGGTAATGGGATGTGGAGGAGTGTGAATGTTTGAGACTGAAACAGTGATGGAAACTTCTGCTAGGAAATCCATTACCTAAATCTGACCACAACCGCTCCAGAATGTTCCAGGTTTCTCAGACTCCTTGAACGAGAATGCAGGGTAATATCTGGCAGCGCAACACCTCATAATACCTGACTGGACGTCTTTTAGTTCCGCAGGCCTAAACGCATTACTTGTTGAAACATTTATTTCATGTTTCATGAAACGTGAATTCCAAGATGGCGTAGCAGCTGGTGTGTTTGTCTTGTCCCGTCTTGTCCTGTGTAAATAAGTCGTTTTTTTTCCAATTTTTTCGTATATATTTTAATCAAACTTTCCATCTACGAACTGAATATACTTTCATGCAACCTGCCTCACCCAATGTTGTAAGGATCTGCTATTTTGATACTTTATAATCTGGAACCCCTATCAGAATCTAGCCAGCTAACTAGCTACTAGCTAGTAGTCAGTTAGCCACTGCTAGTTGTCTTCTCCGTTAGCTCGGACACCAGACAGCTTTAGCTCGGTCAATTCCTGCCAGTCTGCACAGCGCGATATCAACCCAGAGCATATCAGACTGCTTTTCTCTACTACATCAATGGATTCCTGCCGCAAGCTCTGGACCATTACACCGGATCATCGCAACTAGCTAGCTTCAACCGAGTGGCTATTTGCTGGCTAACGCCTCTGTCCCGAAGCACCAGTTAGCCTTGAGCTAGTCTCAAGCTAGGCCCATCTCCCGGCTAGCCGAAGAGGCATACCAGCTAATTATTGGGCTACAATATCTCTTTTGCCAATTGGACTGGACCCTTTATTGCCGACATGGAGCCCCGCCGATCCATCACGACTGGTCTGCCGACGTAATCGTCCAATGTGGTTTCAACAGGCTTTTCCGTTGCGATGTCGCCGAAGACCCATCTGCTATCCCCGGCCCGCTAGCTTTCTGAACGCCGTGTCTCCCGCTCGCCTAGCGTAGTAGCGACTACCGAACGGCTCCCTGTCTCACCTATTGCTGCTCATTGGACCCTATGATCACTCGGCTACACATGCCTCTCCCTAATGTCAATATGCCTTATCTACTGCTGTTTTGGTTAGTTATTATTGTTTTATTTCACTGTAGAGCCCCCAGTCCCACTCAACATGCCTTAGATAGCTCTTTTGTCCCACCCCCCACACATGCGGAGACCTCACCTGGCTTAACTGGTGCCTCCAGAGACACAACCTTTCTCATCGTCACTCAATGCCTAGGTTTACCTCCACTGTACTCACATCCTACCATACCCTTGTCTGTACATTATGCCCTGAATATATTCTACCACGCCCAGAAACCTGCTCCTTTTATTCTCTGTTCCCAACGCACTAGATGACCAATTCTTACAGCCTTTAGCCGTACCCTTATATCCTACTCCTCCTCTGTTCCTCTGGTGATGTAGAGGTTAACCCAGGCCCTGTAGCCCCCAGCACAACTCCCGATCCCCAGGCGCTCTCATTTATTGACTTCTGTACCCATAAAAGCCTTGGTTTCACGCATGTTAACATCAGAAGCCTCCTCCCTAAGTTTGTTTTATTCACTGCTTTAGCACACTCCGCCAACCCTGATGTCCTAGTTGTGTCTGAATCCTGGATTAGGAAGGCCACCAATAATACTGAAATTTCCATCCCTAAATATAACATTTTCCGACAAGATAGGGGGAGGAGTTGCAATCTACTGCAGAGATAGCCTGCAGAGTTCTGTCATACTATCCAGGTCTGTGCCCAAACAGTTTGAGCTTCTACTTTTAAAAATACATCTTTCCAGAAATAAGTCTCTCACTGTTTCCGCTTGGTATAGACCACCTCAGCCCCCAGCTCTGCCCTGGACACCATATGTGAATTGATTGCCCCCATCTATCTTCAGAGTTCATACTGTTAGGTGACCTAAACTGGGAAATGCTTAACACCCCTGCCGTCCTACAATCTAAGATAGATGCCCTCAATCTCACCCAAATTATCAAGGAACCTACCAGATACAACCCTAAATCCGTAAACATGGGCACCCTCATAGATATCATCCTGACCAACTTGCCCTCTAAATACTCCTCTGCTGTCTTCAACCAAGATATCAGCGATCACTGCCTCATTGCCTGTGTCCGTAATGGGTCCGCGGTCAAACGACCACCCCTCATCACTGTCAAACGCTCCCTAAAACACTTCAGCGAGCAGGCCTTTCTAATCGACCTGGCAAGGGTATCCTGGAAGGATATTGACCTCCTCCCATCAGTAGAGAGTGCCTGGGTGTTCTTTAAAAGTGCTTTCCTCACCATCTTAAATAAGCATGCCCCATTCAAAAAATGTAGAACTAAGAACAGATATAGCCCTTGGTTCACTCCAGACCTGTCTGCCTTTGACCAGCATTAAAACATCCTGTGGCGTACTGCATTAGCATCGAACAGCCCCCGCGGTATGCAACTTTTCAGGGAAGTCAGGAACCAATATACACAGTCAGTTAGGAAAGCTAAGGCTAGATTTTTCAAACAGAAATGTGCATCCTCTTTTCTTTGTATATATCAATCATGTCACTCTTGCTGCTGGTGATTCTCTGATCCACCTCTACGCGGACGACACCATTCTGTATACATCTGGCCCTTCTTTGGACACTGTGTTAACAAACCTCCAAAAGAGCTTCATTGCCATACAACACTCCTTCTGTGGCCTCCAACTGCTCTTAAATGCTAGTAAAACTGAATGCATGCTCTTCAACCGATTGCTGCCTGCATGCCATTCAACTGACCCACCCGGCCGACTAGCATCACTACTCTGGACGGTTCTGACTTAGAATATGTGGACAAATACAAATACCTAGGTGTCTGGTTAGACTGTAAACTCTCCTTCCAGACTCCCATTAAGCATCTCCAATCCAACACTCCAACACCTCCAACACTCTACTCAGCAAATTGGAGGTAGTCTATCACAATGCCATCTGTTATGTCACCAAAGCCCCATATACTACCCACCGCTGCGACCTGTATGCTCTCGTTGGCTGGCCCTCGCTTAATATTTGTCACCAAACCCACTGGCTACAGGTCATCTATAAGTCTATGTTAGGTAAAGCCCCGCCTTATCTCAGCTCACTGGTCACCATAGCATCACCCACTCACAGCACGAGCTCCAGCAGGTATATTTCACTGGTCATCCCCAAAGCCAACACCTTCTTTGGCCGCCTTTCCTTCCAGTTCTCTGCTGCCAACAACAAACGAATTGCAAAAATCACTGAAGCTGGAGATCTATATCTCCCTCTCTAACTTTAAGAATCAGCTGTCTGAGCAGCTTACCAATCACTGTACCTGTACACAGCCCATCTGTAAATACCACACCCAACTACCTCATCCCCATATTGTTATTTTTGTTGTTGTTGCTCTTTTTCACCCCAGTATCTCTACTTGTACATCATCATCTGCACATCTATCACTCCAGTGTTAATGCTAAATTGTAATTATTTCGCCACTATGGCCTATTTATTGCGTTACCTCCCTAATCTTACTACATCTTACTACATTTGCACACACTGTACATTGATTTTTCTATTGTGTTATTGACTGTATGTTTGTTTATCCCATGTGTAACTGTGTGTTGTTGTTTTTGTTGCATTGCTTTGCTTTATCTTGGCCAGGTCGCAGTTGTGAATTAGAACTTGTTCTCAGCTGGCAGATCACTTGTTAAGGGGTAGTGTATACACACACGATTGGTCCTCCACAAACCTTTAACTTCTTATGGCTGCAGGGGCAGTATTGAGTAGCTTGGATGAAAGGTGCCCAGAGGTGCCCAGAGTAAACTGTCTGCACCTCAATCCCAGTTGCTAATATATGCATATTATTAGTAGTATTGGATAGAAAACACTCTGAAGTTTCTAAAACTGTTTGAATGATGTCTGTGAGTATAACAGAACTCATACGGCAGGCAAAAACCTGAGAAGAAATCCAGGAAGTGGGAAATCTGAGGTTGGTCGATTTTCAACTCATCGCCTATCGAATACACAGTGGGATATGGATCAGTTTACACTTCCTATGGCTTCCACTAGATGTCAACAGTCTGTAGAACCTTGTCTGATGCCTCTACTGTGAAGTGGGGCCGAAGGAGACAGGAATGAGTCAGGTCTAACATGACCTGACCATGCTCTGACCATGCACGTTCACATGAGAGGGAGCTCTGTTCCATCGCACATCTGAAGTCAATGGAATTCTCCGGTTGGAACGTTATTGAAGGAACGTTATTATCGTTTGACATGTTTCTACTGACTGTTACGGGACTTTTTGACATTTTGTCTGCTTTTAGTGAACGCGCTTCCTAACTTTGGATTTGTTTACCAAACACGCTAACAAAAATAGCTATTTGGACATAAATGATGGACATTACCGAACAAAACAAACATTTCTTGTGGAAGTGGGAGTCCTGGGAGTGCATTCCGACGAAGATCACCAAAGGTAAGTGAAGATTTATAATGCTATTTATGAGTTTTGTTGACTGCACAATTTGGCGAGTAACTGTATGGCTTCCTTTTGTGGCTGAACGCTGGTCTCAGATTATTGAATATTGTGCTTTTGCTGTAAAGCTTTTTTAAATCTGACACAGCGGTTGCATTAAGAACAAGTGTATCTTTAATTCTATGTAAAACATGTATCTTTCATCAAAGTTTATGATGAGTATTTATGTTATTTGACGTGGCTCTCTGCAATTTCTCCGGATATTTTGGAGGCGTTTCTGAACATGTTGCCAATGTAAACTGAGGTTTTTGGATATAAATATGAACTTTATCGAACAAAACATATATGTATTGTGTAACATGAAGTCCTATGAGTGTCATCTGATGAAGATCATCAAAGGTTAGTGATTCATTTTATCTCTATTTCTGCTTTTTTTTTACTCCTGTCTTTGGCTGGAAAAATGGCTGTGTTTTTCTGTGTTTTTGCGGTGACCTAACATAATCGTTTGTGGTGCTTTCGCTGTAAAGCCTTTTTGAAATCGGACACTGTGGTGGGATTAACAAGAAGTGTATCTTTAAAATGGTGTGAAGTACTTGTATGCTTGAGGAATTTTAATTATGAGATTTCTGTTGTTTGAATTTGGCGCTCTGCACTTTCACTGGCTGTTGTCATATCGATTCCGTTAACGGGATTGCAGGTCAGTTGTAGGATCTTCATTTGATCTGTATTGTAGCAGCAACAAATCCTGCAGCAACAGGATTTTAATCCATAATGTTGCTTGATCGGTGGTTAGGCTATTAGCAGGTCAAAATGAGGCTACATGAAAAGTGTAATACTGCTAAAATAACCGTATGCTACACTTTTAGAAAAAAAAAGGGTTCCAACAGGGTTCTTCTGTTGTCCCCATAGGAGAACGCTTTTTGGTTCCAGGTTGAAACCTTTTGGGTTCCATGTAAAACCCTCTGTGGAAAGGGTTCTACATGGGACCCAAAAAGGTTTTACCTGGAACCAAAAAGGGTTCTACAAAGGGTTCTCCTATGAGGACAGCCGAAGAACCCTTTTAGGTTCGCAGGAAAAGTCTCGGCAACAAAAGTGATCAAATTAAGATCCTATCTGTACACAACTACATTTTGATCCAAGACTGGCTCTATCAAAAGCCCAAATGTTGTCCAGGAGGGGTCTGTATGTTTTGCTATGTGATGGTGGGAACAGGAGACATAATGCAGTCTCACAGACTAGCTTTGCATTCCAAAATAATTCTGGGTCCGAGTACTCCCAGACATACAGCCGTTTGATAGCAACGACTCCACCATGTCTTGAGTTGCAGGAAATGTCAATTCCTCATGTTTTAGATAGTGTGACATCTGTGTTTTGACGTACAGAACACAGTACAGAGGCACGTCAAGTCCAAGGTACTTTGACAAGATGTTACACAAAGACCGATGATCTGTATCAAAAACAAAACAAAATGCTGGCTCTGAAATGGAAGGGAACGATATCTTAAGAAGTGACAAAGCTGTTAAGACAGTCAGTTGTTCCAGAGTTCGAGATCCAAGTAAGAGACGGTGTTTTGTTTTATGATTATGCGCCCCTTGTTACTAACGATGCTCGTCACAGCTCAACTGGAGGCGATGTAAACCGAGAAAGCCTGTTACAGTTGGTTGTTTAGAATTTGAGATCGAGGTTAAAGGTCGTCCCCTGCTGCTGGCGATGGTTGCCTTGTCACAGGAGTTGCACATTGAATCAGATATGCTGTGCTGTACCATGTATGATCATCTCAGTAACCAATGATTCCATGTAAACAAACATCTAACTAACCACAATATCCTATGGGTCATAACTGGGTAACTGGGTGACAGCAGCATCGAAGTCTTCACAGTGAATCCCTCCTGTGTGGATGTTCATGAACATACACCCAGTGAAATAATATTTGTGTTGGTACTACTTTTCACTTTTTTTTGTCATTGCGTGTTATACGTCCTGCGATCGCTCGCTGACAGGTCGTCATTGTAAATGTATAATCACGTATGGCGGTGAAATAAATTCAAATCAACTTGAAACGCTTACATTGAGAGACTTGTTTGTAATGATAATGATGACGTGTTTCTAAAGAATGGTAGCGTATTTCTCTCGTGATTTCCCATGGTGCCTTTCCCTCTGTGTCTCGCATAAGTAGCCTTCCGTTCCCAGACGTTGTTTTGATTGAAGTTACTATAGAGGAGGAGGGATTTGTTTGGAGAGTCCCACTTATTGTTTACCCAACTGTTATCCGGATGAATGTATTGCTTCCTTAATGACACGAGATAAATGCATGCATTTCTTTAATCCTTTCATTCGGTCACCTTTTTGCCTCTGATGTTTATCTACGTCTTCCTGTCATGTACTGTCTCTTGGTCTAGCACAGAAAGGGTAATATGGGCAACGTGTTGGACCCTCAGAAGTATTTCCTTTTAACAAACCTTAAACGTACATTGTATCGTTTAAAAACGGATGTTGATTTTATGAAATGAATCCGCTCTGTTTATTTCAGACTAAAACTCCAGGTGTGGGCTTCGTGAAGATCCATGCTCCGTGGCATGTGCTCTGTCGAGAGGCAGAGTTTATGAAGCTCAAGATGCCCACGAAAAAAGTGAGTCGACTGTTGAATGATATGTAAAGGTTACCAGCTGTCAAGTCCTTGCTTCCTCCGTCCCTGTTTTCTCCTGTGGACCTCCTTCTCCCATCAGCTTTGAGAGGGAGACGAGGAATCAGAGGAGACAAGGACGGAGGAAGCAAGGCTTTGACAGCTAGTAACCTTTTCAGACACCGACTTCGTGCTCGTCATTTTTGTCACCGATGATCTGTTCCATAGTGCCCTGGTTAACCTCCTGGTGGTTTTCTTATAGGTATATGAAGTGAAACAGTGTAGTGGTGTTGGGGCGAAGATCAACACGCTGGTAAACAAAGCCACTGAACCCCTTCATCCCAACGTGGAAGAGAACAGGGCACAAAACGTTAAGCATCTCTCCTACGCGTTTTCCAGAGAGAAACAACACTTGTGAGTTTATACTGTATGTCTTACGATGATATACAATATACAAGGCTGTATAGACTGTATACATGTACGGTAACATATGGACTTCAATTCCTGCTTGGTTTCAAGGACATTTAATGCACTTTTAATGTATACGTCTAGTGGCATATGGTATGGCATGTGGTGGCATATGCCTGTTGGCACACATTGAGGACAGGCAAGAAAAACAACTAAAGGCTTGTATACGTGAGTATGTAAGTATTACGATTATAAATAGAAGATTGTTCTCTAAAGCCCCAATTGCCGCTCCTATCCATCTTTGTTTAATGAGCATTTCATGAACTTCCTGAAATGGACTACTGTAGCGGCATATGGTATAACATGTGGCATACCTATTGCCACACACTGAAGACCGAACAGAAAAATAGAAAAAGGCCTGAAGGTTTGAGGGCTTGAACAAAAAAGAGACTATCAATATTAACTGTGACACAGTTTAGGAAGAACAAAAAACAAAAAGGCTAGTTATAAATAGTAGCCTAGCAGTTCGGAGCGTTGGGTCAGTAACCGAATGGTTGCTAGGTTGAATCCTAGATAGGGGGGGGGGGGGGGGGTCTTGAGCAAGGCACTTGACCCTAATTGCTCCTGTAAATCGCTCTGGATGAGAGTGTCTGCTAAAGGACAATAAACGTAAAGAGATGGTATGGTGAACAATTTCCTGAAAAGATGGTTACTCTACTCTCTAGTTACTCTACTGAGAGCTGAAATTGAACCCATTATTCTGTAACTCTTCCAGGAAAGAGTTACCAGGAAGGACAGACATACCAGCTCACACATGATCCTAGCCCGGAAGCAGAAGTCAAATAAACATGATGTTGATGTTGTGTTTAATGTAGAAAAAAAAAAGCTTTTACTCTTACTCAAACAACACGCAACAGTATTTGTCTAAGGGCATAAGCTATAAACAGGGTTATTTCTGCCTGCGGTTGTTGTTGATTTGTTTTGTCTAGAGATCGGGTGGGAGTCTATCGTGAGCTGCTGGCCTACTGCTGGAGGCTATGCTATTCCATCCATGCTATCTGTGCATCTGGTGTGATGTACCTATGCTAACCGAAACAATCTCCCAATGGGTTATCTATTACAGGCCTGTAAGACCTTCAAAGACCTTTAGGCCCTCTAGTCCCTGGATGGGCAAGCCTGGTCCCAGATCTGTTCCTGCGGTCTTGCCAACTCCACGTCGCGTGACAATAACCATGGGAGTTGGCAAGACAGTAGGAACAGATCTGGGACCAGGCTTTGTCCGGGGTGACATCCTCTCTATAATTGGTTTCCTTCCACGTCTGTGTGTAAATAACTTCTGGGAAGGTCTTTATTGTGTGCTGGTACAACATTAGGAAAGAGTGTCTCTCTTTATAATGTGGCTATATGACTTCAAAGACCAACTGCCTATACGTCCCCAGGTAACACAACCGTCTCTGTGTGTTTTCTGTAACAGGTTTGATTTATCAGACAGAGACTCCTTCTTTGACAGTAAAACAAGAGCCTCGATAGTAAGTGTTTCTTCATTGCGCCGGCCAAATCCTCCATTACAGTAGACTCTAGACTGCAGTCATTATGACCGTTAGTCCGATGGTCTCAGTTTATTAATGGGAAACGTAACAGGAATGTGCTGTTCTGTATCCGCTTATTCTTCACTTCTTATCTTATCAGGTTTTTGAAGTATTGAAACGTACAAAATGCACAAAGGCTAAGTATAGTATGGGTAAGTCATAACAGTCTGCCTTGTTTTATATACCCGTTGTCGAGGAGGGGTTTTCCCGTCACTGGTTAGTTGGAGTGTTATATCTGTGCTTATGTAGTACATATGTATCATGCACAGGAACGCAGTAAGTATGCAGAATGTAGACAATAGCCTGTTCTTTGCGCACGTGTGTGTGTGTGTGTGTGTGTGTGTGTGTGTGTGTGTGTGTGTGTGTGTGTGTGTGTGTGTGTGTGTGTGTGTGTGTGTGTGTGTGTGTGTGTGTGTGTGTGTGTGTGTGTGTGTGTGTGTGTGTGTGTGTGTGTGTGTGTGTGTGTGTGTGTGTGTGTGTGTGCTTTATAACCTATATGCCTGAACAAAATGCTGATTCTCAAATTGTCCTTTAGACTGAAATGGTACCTCTGAGTTGTCACTAGTACCAGAGGTGCAACCCCTTTTAAGGGCATTTGCTCATGTACTTGGATATGCCAAAAGCAGTGACTAAAGATCAACAGAATGACCTGCTATTTCATTTGGATTTGAAACATTTTTTTCCCCCCCTGCCTGTAGGGATCACCAGCCTGCTAGGTAGGGGAGTCTACACAGCTGCCTATCCACTACATGATGTGAGTACTCATTGCAATCAGCATGTGTGTTTACAGTAAAACTAGATTGTAGAATTTGTATCTGAAATGTGTCTTTTTGCAGTATTATGTTATTCCCAACCAGCTGGACATCACATATGTTGCTGTTTTAATGACTTTTGAGACATCGGCAGTCAATTCAACTCTTGAGTGCTGACTATATGCTACGTTTAACTTCCAACTTGACTGTCTATGGATGGGATTGTTCCTATTTGAATAGGCGTTGTTGCGTCCAGTCGAATAGGTCATGCGTTACAGGCCTAGGCTTGCAGTAAATTGAGGTACAGTGGGGTCCGACATTATTGACGCCTTTGATAAAAATGCGCAAATATGACTGTATAAATAAATGATTCAAATACTGAGCAATATTGTACTTTTTTTTTTAATACTAATACAAATGAAATATATTTTGTTTAATACGTTGTTGTTTTTTATTCTCAAAATGCTAACGGTCAAACTTATTGACACCCCTAAAGATTCTTATAAATAAAGTAGTCAAAATGTTGGATTTGGTCCCGTATTTCTAGCATGCAATGACTACAGCTTGTGGCTCTACAAACTTGTTGAATGCATTTGCAGTTCTTTTACCTTGAGTTTCAGATTATTTTCTGCCCAATAGAAATGAATGGTTAATAATGTATTGTGTCATTTTGGAGTCACTTTTACTATAAATAAGAATAGAATATGTTTTTAAACACTTCACATTAATGTGGATGCTACCATGATTACCGCTAATCCTGAATGAATCGTGAATAATGATGAGTGAGAAAGGGTCAAAGATCCCCAAGAAATGCTAACCTCTCACTGTTACCAATAAAAAGGGAGGTTAGTATGTCTTGGGGGTGTGATCTTTGACCCTATGTAACTTTCTAATCTGAAACACAACAAAAACGAATGAACTGCAAATGCGTATGACAAGTTTGTAGAGTCATTGCATACTGGGAATATGGGACCAAATACTACACTTTTGACTACTTTATTTATAAGAATCTTTAGGGGTGTCAATTTTGACCACTACCTTTTTTGAGAAACACAATTATTACTTGTTGAATAAAATCTCTTTCTCTGAGAAATTGTATTAGTATAAAATAATTTAATTTCCCAATTTTTGGGGAGCAAACAATATAGCTCAGTATTTGAATTGTTTTCACATTTTCATCAAGATGTCAGTAACCCTAATCTGGACGAATCACAAGACAACTCTGTTTTATTTGTCGTGCAGGGAGATGTGGATGGTGAAAACGTGGAGCCCAATGATAGGAAGGTGAGTGACATAAATATGACCACACTGAACTTCTACATTTTTTTAGGGAGACACTGATGTTAATATACCACACTGCAGCCATGTTTCTGCTGCTGTGTTAATTGATTGGAGTACAGCTGTGTGTGGTTGTGAAAACCTAAAAGCGCCAACGTATTTTTGGGTCATTTTTTTATCCCAAATTGGTCATGATTGTAAAAGAGACACTTTAGTTACATGAATTATTGGTTTTAATCCCCCAAAATAAGCATATATTTGAAAATGTTCATTCACTTATAGTCAAATTTGATATTTAAAAAATAGACCTTTTTGTATGTTTTTCATGTTTTTAACAGTTTTTTTTGATCAATTTCATCCATAGCAACTTGTCATGAACATGTTTCTGTTTCAGTGTTGATTCTGTGATACTCAGAGTCTGAGAAATTGGCAATTGAGCTGACGTACCGGTACAACCTAAGATGGCCGCCAATATGAGCTTTATGAGCGATATACAGTAGGTGCCAGTGCCATCAGACGTTTAGTGCCATCAGACTCTAACTTTGGAACTCTGTGGGCTCCGACTGCATCTGAAATATGAAACTCTCAGCTTAGTATAACGACATTGACTGGAATCTAAATATGTGGATTTGGAACAGAGTCCAGCACAGATAAAATATATAAAGTTTAAAAAAAATAGTATTTGAACACAGTTTTAGTTTAGAGCAGACTCAAGGTTTGTTTGGCTTTTCCTGTTCTTCAGCTCCTTCAGATTTCTTGGTCCTCTGTTCTTAATGGGCTACGTCCTTGAGTTTACACCTCAGGTGTCGTATGGACTTAAGGTCTGGACCGTGCTTTGAGGTCTGGAAATTGGCTAGTCAAGAAGAGTGCTTTGTCTTTACCAATCTGGTAAAGGGCATTTCTGATGCCCTAAAACACAAGAAAGCAAAAATGCATCATTTTGCCTATAAATGAGTTAAAACAACATGACAAGTAGGAAATATCCAGCATCTTCATAGCTGTTTAGCCAGGCTGCTGTGTGTGTTAATGGTGGTGTGGTGCTGTATGGGCCATCTGTTGAGTGCTAAAAGGATCCTATTGGCATCCCCATCATTGAAACAGAGAATCACGGCATGTAATTGAGGGAATTCTCTCTGAATGCGGACGTCTCAAAGTCTCTTATCTTCCTCCCCCTGGGAACGATTACAATAAGCTCAGCTTGGCAACAGAGGGAATCTACATAGCTCCTAGTGTGTACGTGCGTGCGTGTGTGTGTGTGTGTGGGGGGGGGGTGGCGGGGGGGGGGGGGGCGGTGTGTGCTACCACATCCTCAGCCAGATGCCTTTTCATGTTTCATCACTTATCACCACCACCATCTGTCTCATCCCCACGATAACCAAAAATGTGTCTAATTATCCAACTGTTTACACTCTTATAGCTAGCATAATCATGCTGATAAAATCAATGCAAGCATAATATAGTTCAAAAAGGATAAGTGTCTCTCAGAAAGGAGAGGAGGAAGAGGGGGGAGGAGGAGGGTAGTTTTGATTGGTGACAAAACAAGAGAAGAAGCTGCCTGTCTGTAGCCTGTTGATTAACTAGGCTTTGTGGAGAGAGAAGTCTAGTGTGTTATTTTGACATGGCCTCTACAGTATTTCAGTAGGATGGTTTGTGGTGGAAACCCTGCCTGTTAAGGATGGAGGGTGGAGAGCCAGAGACCCTGCCTGAGAGAGAGAGAGAGAGAGAGAGAGAGAGAGAGAGAGAGCCTTCTAAAGGCTTGTAGGTGAAGACAGTGATGAGACTCTCCCTGAGGCTACTCATTGTTTTCTTCATTAGTTGGATTATCTCTACAGGTATTGTCTGAATGTGGTATAAATGATATGCTGGCCACATGATGGCTTGGTTTCAGAGTACCTTGCCTCACCCATAGTGACACTGAGGTGTTGGGGACGGGAGTGTTAGAAGGAATGTTTATTTGTGTTCTGAGACTTGAAAACTGGGTCGCACGCACACAGATCACTTACTGATGTCTGCATGGCTGTGAGATCCACTATGTGACCCGCCTAGGCGCAACCCGATACCAGGGGGCCTCATCCATGAGGGCATATACACTACCGGTCAAAAGTTTTAGAACGCCTACTACACCTACTTTCAAGGGTTTTTTCTTTATTTTTACTATTTTTGACATTGTAGAATAATAGTGAAGACGTCAAAACTATGAAATAACACATATTGAATCATGTAGTAACCAAAAAAGGCTAAAAAAAATCTAAATATATATTTTATATTTGAGATTCTTCAAATAGCCACCTTTTGCCTTGATGACAGCTTTGCACACTCTTGGCGTTCTCTCAACCAGCTTCACGAGGCAGTCACCTGGAATGCATTTAAATGAACAGGCGTGCCTTGTTAAAAGTTCATTTGTGGAATTTCTTTCCTTCTTAATGCATTTGAGCCAATCAGTTGTGTTGTGACAAGGTAGGGGTGGCCATACAGGAGATATTTGGTAAAAGACCATGTCCATATTATGGCAAGAACAGCTCAAATAAGCAAAGGGAAACGACAGTCCATCATTACTTTAAGACATGAAGGTCAGTCAATCTGCAAAAACCATCAAGTGCTATGATGAAACTGGATCTCATGAGGACCGCCACAGGAATGGAAGACCCAGAGTTACCTCTGCTGCAGAGGATACGTTCATTAGAGTTAACAGCCTCAGAAATTGCAGCCGAAATAAATGCTTCACAGAGTTTAAGTAACACACATTTCAACATCAACTGTTCAGAGGAGACTGTGTGAATCAGGCCTTCATGGTTGAATTGCTGCAAATAAACCACTACTAAAGGGCACCAATAAGGAGAAGAGACTTGCTTGGGCCAAGAAACACGAGCAATGGAAATTTGTCCTTTGGTCTGGAGTCCAAATTGGAGATTTTGGTTCCAGCCGCCGTGTCTTTGTGAGATGCGGTGTGGGTGAACGGATGATTTCCGCATGTGTATTTCCCAACGCAAAGCATGTGGGGGCGCTTTGCTGGTGACACTGTGTGATTTATTTAGAATTCAAGACACACTTAACCAGCATGGCTACCACAGCATTCTGCAGCGATACGCCGTACCATCTGGTATGGGCTTAGTGGGACTATCATTTGTTTTTTAAAAGGACAATGACCCAACATTCCTCCAGGTTGTGTAAGGGCTATTTGACCAAGAAGAAGAGTGATGGAGTGCTGCATCAGATGACCTGGCATTCCACAATCCCCCGACCTCAACCCAATTGAAATGGTTTGGGATGAGTCGGACTGCAGAGTGAAGGAAAACCAGCCAACAAGTGCTCAGCATATGTGGGAACTCCTTCAAGACTGTTGGAAAAGCATTCCAGGTGAAGCTGTTTGAAAGAATGCCAGGAGTGTGCAAAGCTGTCATCAAGGCACAGGGTGGCTATTTAAAGAATCTCAAATATAAAATCTATTTGATTTGTTTAACACTTTCTTTTGGTGAGGAGGGGGCTGAGAAAGAGAGAAACAGAGGAGGTCTTCTGGGGACAGCATGTCTTCTTTACTCTAAAGACAGCCTCTCAGATTTACATCAGGAGAACCGTTGTTTTTTGGGGTTGATAAAATGATCGAGGATACATAAGAGGCTCGACAAGATTATGAATTAGACGAAAATGAATGAGACGTGACGGAGTCAAAAACAAATCAGCCTTTCAGTAGAAAATAATGACATTGTTGCGCTAGGATGTTCAGCTTCACAGTTCTACTCTAGCGCTTGACTAAAGCAGTCACTCAGCGAAACACCAGCATGAAGGGTGTTGATCAGAGACACACCGGCGGATGGATAGATACTGCGATGGAAAACGAGTGCGTGGTGTCATGGAGAGGAGAGGGAGGACTGTAACACACAGTAACTGTGGTTGATGGAAGGAACACACAGCTGTGTCCCCAACCCCCCCCCCCCCAATACTGTAGACTGTGTTCCAACTCCCTGTCACAACCTTCCCTACTCCCTGTCTCTCCACCCCTGTTCCTCACCACCTCACCCCTCCCCCTCTCTGTCTCACCTACCCCTTGAGCCCTCCCACCTCCCCCTTCACAACCTCACTGGTCTGTACTTTATCACGGTAGCACTGTCTCTCTACTCGTCCCTCCTGTCATCTGTTGTCAGTTGGAGGAAGAAAAAGGAGCTGGCTTCAGACGCCTTTCACGCTCTCTCACCATCTCTCACCCTTTGGCCCGCTGGTCTTTAGCCCTCAGAAGTCAAAAGACCCATTCACAGTTCTCACACACTCTCTCCAGCAATCATGCTTAGAGCTGAGACGGATATACTTGTCAGGGAGAGTCATAGGGAAGATGGGTCCAATGCTGAAAGATTGACGTAAATGCATGTTGGTTTGAAAGCAATATCTCTGACGGTGGACTAACAGCCAAAACATTTCTTCTACGCTTGTTTGCCTCTTGAATGAAGAGATCAAGCAAAAAAATGACTTTTAAACTCTCTTTTTGAGTGTGGACCCTCGTATGCATGTGATGGTTTCAAAGTAATCCATTGTGTTGTTCTTTGTTTCAGCTCTTGTATGAGGAGTGGGCGAGTTACAGTGTATTTTACAAATACCAGCCTATCGGGCTGGTGAGGTGAGTTAAAGTTTCATATTCTGAAACTGAACTTGAAAGCTTAGATTGCTCTGTTCTTCCTCAATCTCTGTCTGATTAATGTCTGTTCAGATCGAAACGTCACAATACGTTTTAATCTAAATATCTAAAAAAAAATATCAAAAATCGGCATGGAGAAAGTGTTAGACCTTACTTTCTAATGCAGCGTGTTGTTCATCACGCAGGAAGTACTTTATATGTGTTCTATTCTACTCTCTTCTATTCAAAAGCTGAGATTGTTCTGTTCTTCCCATGCAGGAAGTACTTTGGGGAGAAGATAGGGCTGTACTTTGCTTGGCTGGGGCTGTACACCCAGATGCTGATCCCTGCTTCTCTAGTGGGAGTCATCGTGTTCCTATACGGCTGTGCCACTGTAGACAACAACATTCCCAGGTTAGCAACATAAGGCCCCATACACAGCTTGTCAGAAAACCAAGGAAATAGTCATAGGTTCTATCCGGCAGAATCATAGGGCATGTCTACGTGAGGTTACGATTCACACAATTCATTCACTGTGTGCAAGGGGCCTAAGACCATTGAACTGATTGAAGGTAAACCAAACGGAAAGCCCATAAAGTGACCCCCGGAGACATAGCTCAAGTAGAGGTATGATCTCACGTCCTAATCAGACATCCAATTGAATCGCTTCAAACATTGTGACAGACAGCTTTAGGCTGTAGACTGGTTAACAGTGGGATGG
Source organism: Salvelinus fontinalis (assembly GCF_029448725.1). NCBI lineage: Eukaryota > Metazoa > Chordata > Actinopteri > Salmoniformes > Salmonidae > Salvelinus > Salvelinus fontinalis. The sequence goes on along the minus strand of NC_074676.1, from coordinate 5,603,638 downwards.
TGACACACAGTAGAAAGGAACTGTGCCATGGTGACTGACACGTGCACAACTTGAAGCCAGGCCAAAGATAGACCAATCGGACGATCTAAACGATTTATATTCAAAACTGAATTAAGACAAAGGTTTAACAGTTTATATTTATTACGGTAACGTATAGCAAACAGATAAACGATTTATGTGCAATAGTTTGAAAATACACTGAAACCCATCAATTCTGCGTTCATAGCCGTCACGTTGATTCCCACTCAGAATACCTGTCAAGCGCTGTACCTCTGTCTTGTCTTGTCCCTACCTTCCGGCTCGTCATTAACATCTTCAATCATCTTCACTTCCTGCTAGCATAAATAATGCAGTTTAGTAAAGTATTGACAAGATAGACCAGGTCACTTCCTGCTGCCTTAAGCTTAGTCTTGGTGTGTCAGTCCAGAACAATGAAAAGGAAACAAGAAAACGCGTTCCTCCGGAGACAGAAGAGGTGATTTCTAACGACCAACATCTGGTTGATGTTAGAATAGACGACAAGGCGAGCTGAAGCTTCACCCCTGGCTAACGTCTCTCGTCTCAGTCAGGATAGTTCGACACTGCTCTCCGTGTCTCAATTCTGTGCCACTGGAGTTCACAGGAACTGAATACACTTGACTTAGCCTCGAGCTCCAGCGTTCTACTGTGTTGAGAGCCTGGCTCGTGAGACTAGACCTAACTAAACTACACAGTCCAGATCCCTGACATTAATCGTGTAAATATTTTTCATCGCTAGTCGCTTCAGCGAACTCTGGGCAGGTGTACATTCACCATATTTACAAGGATTTATTCAATATTCACTATAATATTATAATATATTAGATCTATAGAAGTCAAAAGTCCCGATAGCTTGCAGTGGTTCTCCTAGGATTTCTTTCAGCGGTGGTGGACAAGGTAGCGGGGGAGGGGGGTTGGATGTTGTAGAACGACTGAGAAGGTCACTTCTGGTGATATTGTTTAAAAGACATTCTACTCCAAAATGCAGGAAAATGGAATTACTGTATGTTGACACCATCTGAAATATAACTAATGCGTGCCACTGCACTGTGCTCTGTTTGTTACAAGTATATCTTGTAACTTGTCACTGATCTTAAAGGGATAACGTAAGAGATAATGTTAAATATAATCTTAAAGGGATAATGCAAGATTTTGGCAATTACGCTATTTTATTACTTACCCAGAGTCATATGAACACATGGAGACCATTTGTATGTCTCTGTGTGCAGTTTGAGGAAGTTCAAGGTAGTTTTCGAGAACCATTGCTAACTGAAGTTAGCGCAATGACTGGAAGTTAATTAGCAATTGCACTAATGCTAGTTAGCTACTTCTTTTGAACTGCATGTAGAGACATAAACGGTGTCCGTGAGTATCCATTCTGAGTAAATAGAAAAAGGGAGTAATTGCCAAAATATCGCACTATTCATTTAAACGAGCAATAAAGTATATATATGTAAAAAATGCAAATACATATTTTTGGGGGAGTGGCGGCAACGATTTAGCAGTGGCGGGCCACCGCTGCTAAAGGAATATAGGGGAAACACTGGCTTGACAGGCTGGCCTAATAACACTGGTGGTAGTGAGATGAAGAGGGCTGACTGTTTGTCTGTCCCCCCCCTCCCTCTACACCTCCTTCCCACCATCTTCCCTCTTTACAGCATGGAGATCTGCCACCCCAGGAACAACATCACCATGTGCCCGCTGTGTGACAGAGCCTGTAACTACTGGAAACTGAAGGAAGCCTGCGGGACGGCCCGGGCCAGCCACCTCTTTGACAACCCTGCCACCGTCTTCTTCTCCATCTTCATGGCCCTCTGGGGTAAGAGGCAGATGCTCGTCCACACAACATAACAGAACAGCACGACTTCATTTAACAGGGACAATAGTCAATAACCAACAACTCAGATGGTACTGTGAAGCCCGGCGATAGACTAGCATCCTGTCCAAGGGGTGTACTTGTACATCAAGCTGCCGCACACTACAAAAACAGGAAATAGGCTATTGCCCAATGGGCCGTTCTTGCTTGGACAAGATGATAGTAAAATGTAACAGTTCCGGACTTAGCTAGACAGTTCATTTTTATCCGTCGTCCATCTCAACTTTTGTAATAATAAAAATGACATCGGCCATTTAGCAGATGTGTTTATCCAAAGTGTTCAAACATGGCGGTAGTTGTGTGCTTAGAGGGCACAGTCAGACGGACAGTTTCCTCTGTTCACTTCCCACCTGCGACTAACAGTACAGTGCATATGTGTTTAGTGTGTGTATGTGATCCCGGCAGGAAATGAACCCACGGCCTTGGCGTTGGCAGCGACTGAGCCACACAGGACCGCTCTAAACAATAGGACTGACTCCTTCTTCTCAGCTCCATCTATTTTCTTCTTCCAGATGTTTAGTCTCCCGCTTGTCTTCTTTCTTTCTTTCCTCCGTTCATTTCCCGACCACCTGCATCCACTATTCTCTCTTTCTTTCGCTCCTTCCGGCTCTTTCCCTCCATGACTGTCCAAGCAACACTAAGCCCTGTAGACTAGACTGCACAGTGTCTCACTAAGTGAATTAAGCCACATTCACTTTAAAAACGGGACTCTTTGGTGGTGCATTCCTGTGCTCTGTTCAGTGTCACGGTAACGCTGGGCCTGTGAGGCCTGAGACTGAAGGGAGGAAGCAATAGACTGGAGCGCTGTATGAGGGCACAGGTACAGCCCTGGGATTTATTTGCTGTTTAATGTGTGTGTGTGTTATTTTCACTACTGGGCGTTATCATCTGGTGGTGATATGATAGGCGTGGATGAGGCTTTGTAGTATACAGCACAGTATACAATTCAAGTATTACAGTATGTTGTGTCGTTGTTGTCCAACGAGTGAAAGAGTGGCGTCCCTCACTGTTGGAAGTAGGACGTAGCGCATTACCGATCTACTAGGACTAAAGGTGCCATTATAAAGGGCCTTTCAGACCAACTTAAGTAATTCAATGATACATATTTTTAAATAATTGTCTGTATGCCCTCCCTGCCTCTGTTGTCAGAGTCAATATTGTGACCAGAAATGTTTGGCTATCCACAAATGTACATACCAGCATCCCTAATGTAGTCAGATACCTGTACACATTGTCATACTCCACATAGGGGTTATTTCTCATTCAATCACTTAACGTCAACTCTATGGGAAACAGTAGAGTAGTGGCGTCTCGCTCATCCAGTCTCCTTCATCCAGGGTCACTCATCCAGTCTCCTTCATCCAGGGTCACTCATCCAGTCTCCTTCGTCCAGTCTCGCTCATCCAGTTTCGCTCATTCAGTCTCGCGTATCCACTCTTGCCAAGACGCTTTCATGGATGAACATGATATGGATGAAATGTAGAGCATGTTATCGCCCCAGGTGCCTGTCTGCATATAGACTGCCACCGCCCTTTTGCTGTTCCACTGGACTAGAAAATACCTACCATCAATCCATGTCATCTCCACACTGAATCACATTGAGTTAGCGACACGTTTAGCCCCTCATCCCACGCACGTGGCAATTGATCATTTGGCTCATTATACATGTAATAATTGATCACTGCAATCTTAATTTTAGCACCTTTATTATGGCATACTAATTATTCTTCTAGTCTGGCTGAGGAACCATAATTGGACTGCCAGAGTCACTGATAACTAATACAAATATACCATTTAACAGACACTTTCATCCAAAACAACTTACAGTCCTGCATGCATACATTTTATGTATGGGTGGCCCTGGGAATTGAACCCATAACCTTGACAGTGCAAGCAGCATGTTCTACCAACTGAGCCATGCAGGACTCCCTTCCACATAATTTTCTGCATAATCTGCACAATGTTGAAAAAACTACTGAATAAAAATGGAGATGGAATTACTTTAGATTTGCATCAAACTGTACAATCTGGGATTTGAAAAAGATCAAAACAGCAGCCCCATCACTGTTTGGGGTATACAGCAGAGGGACGAAGGCTTTGGACGTGTAACCCTTCTCAAATTCATAGACAGCACTCTAGATGGAAGGACTGACAATCTTGTTGATATTGTGGATTATGTTCTTCCTGCGTTGAAGGGGCCTCTCAGCGTAACTCTTAACCGCGTCGTGTTTCTGCAGCTGCCATGTTCATGGAGCACTGGAAGAGAAGGCAGATGCGTCTCAACTACGAGTGGGATCTGACAGGCTTCGAGGAGGAGGAGGTGAGTGCTCTCCTGTTAGTGCCTTGCATTTCACTACTATTTGTTTGCGAATGGGAGCGCCATGTTGTAGACTGGCGAAATAACGCCGGGAGTTGTTGTTTGTTTCCAAAATACTGCTATTACTGCCCAGTAATATTTTCTCCACAAATAGTTAATTATTCACAATTCCATCACTAGCCATGGAAAGCGGAATAGAAGAGAAAATGTGGTATAACTACATTTCAGTTGTCTTGTCAGTGTTGTTTTATTTGGAGACAATAATAGTAACTGGCACAATAGACTGTGACATCATTTTTTTTTCTTCAAGTCCATTTTCAAAAAGATTTCAAGGTTGAGAGATTTTTGTAACTCTCTTGTCCTCCTCTTTCCCCCGTGGGTACCTACAGGAAGAGCTGAAGGTTTGGAACATTTCATTTTACACAAATATCCTTTTCCCCCTCGGTCACCATCTGGCTTTGCTACCCCTCACACTGGCTCTTCTTCTTCAGACTGTCCATGGACACCTTCACGCCCTCCTAAAGCACCCACAAACTACCACGACCCATTGAACCACTACTCCTTCTCTGAATGCCATCTAGGGTTACAAAATTCTGCTAACTTCCAACTGGGGTTGCTGTATAAAAGCTGGGAATTTTACAACCCTAATGGCCACTGCTTCTGGCCTGCTTACGGCACCTGAAACATCCTGTCTCCTTGGAGTCGGATGACAGGTCCAGCTCACCAGCCCACAATCTCCTGGCCTGGCCAGTCCTCTCTCTGTCTCTCTCTGTCTCCCTGACCTGTCCCCCTCTGCAAAGATCCATGCTGCTCCAGACCAGCAACAACTGCAGCCTTGTCTTTGTGATAATGTCCTACCCATCTCAGTAGAAATAGGTAGAACCTGACTGGGTACCAGCAACTGCAGACAACTGTAGTCTTTGAAAATCTTCTACCTACTTTATACTGTAGAACTTGACTTGACTTTATAACCTCACCTCGACGCCGGGTTTGTTGACCCAGTTGGACGGACAGTCACATCCTTAACGGCTGTATTAAATTCTGCACCTGATGGGAGAATTCTATGTATCCCAGTCAGTCCCCATACAGTGTTAAGTACTTCTGCCTCTATTACATCCTTAGGACCACCCGAGAGCTGAGTACGAGCTCTGCGTCATGCAGAAGTCCCTGAAGAAAGAACACATGACACAGAAGGTACTGATTGCTTATTCCTGGGTTTTTACTGTCATCCAACTTCTTCTGTAAATTGATGTGCAGTCTCTTCTTGACTCCTAATGTTTGGAAAAGTGTTTGCCCCTTACATAATGATTAATCCTCTCCTGTGGTAGATTGATGTGACACTCGTACCACACAGGTCTTAGAAGACTACAGTGAGATTGTATGTCTTATAACAGTCTTTACACCTTTACATGACTAGCGTGTGTTTTGTGTTATCTTCTTTTACCCCTTTGTCCTGTTGTTTGTTGTGTTTGTGTCCTCTGACTGTATGAAGCCTACAGAGATAGCAGAAGAACCAACAAACAAATGGAAGCAAACAGTTCAATCTGCCATGGCTGGGCTTAAACTGGTACTTTTAGTGTCCTCGCCTCCTCCCACACCTATCCCACACACACTCTGTACTATTCTGTCCAACACAAGGCCAATCCCAGTCATCTCATACATAGACTTCGGTTGGTTCCTAGACAACACACACACACACACACACACACACACACACACACACACACACACACACACACACACACACACACACACACACACACACACACACACACACACACACACACTTTGTATTAATTGAAATGGGCCTAATGGAGGTGTGTGTGGACTACTCACACACCTCCGTTTAGCCTATTTCAATGAATAGAGAGAAACTGCTCTTTTGTCTGTAAAGCATGTTGATTGATGATTGCACATTTTCACAACAATTCCCAAGTAAAGTACAAATAGCGTATAAGGGTTACAGTAAGAATGGACTTGACATCTCTGTCCATTTGACCTAAACAGCCCCCTCACTAAGACCCCCCCTACCCTCCCACACACACACACGCACACATGCACTCTCTCTCTCTCTCTCTCTCACACACACACAAATGACCATGTACATACACACACACACACACACACACACACACACACGCACACGCACACGCACACGCACACACATGCACATACACACACTCTGTCACCGTCTGTCAGAACCAGTGCACTTTCTTCTTTCTTGTCTTTCTTGTTACTTTATTTGTTGTTGTTCGTTTCTGTGTAACTTGAATCTGAATTCTCCATAGCGATAGTGCTTGGATCTCCATAGCGATAGTGCTTGGATCTCCATAGTGATAGTGCTTGGATCATAGCGATAGTGCTTGGATCGCCATAGCGATAGTGCTTGGATCGCCATAGTGATAGTGCTTGGATCGCCATAGTGATAGTGCCTGGTGCTTGGTGCATGTTGAAAATGTTCTGGTAATGAGATTGAGACTGTATGGTTTGTTTTCTTGTACTTCCATGGACAGCATGTTAGCCTGTTCTGTTCCAAAATGGCTGCTGGGAGGTGCTGAACTCTTCATTGACTTGGCTCCGTCGAAAACGGCACCCCATTCCATATACTGTGCACTACTTTTGACCGATGCCGTAGGGCTTGTTACAGGCCTTTGGTCGAAAATAGTGCACTACTGTATGTAGGGAACAAGGTGCGATTTTAGACCCAGTCGTGTTCTGCCTGAGATTTGCTGCCTAGAGAATGGAATGATGAGAACGATGAATGACTAAACGCTTGAAATATAGTGAATAAACTGTTGGAACACTGTCGTCTTGACTTCCAGGCTTGAATAATTCAGTATGAAGCGTTTGTTTCGGGGTAATGGTTTGTCAGCATCAAAACACCAGCTTTTCTCCTCTCTCCTCTCCTCCTCCATCGCTGTTTGGATTCTTCTGCTGACTGGCTGTAATATTTCCCACATGCAAACAGTACCAGTACGCTTGGCTAGACCTTTATAGATCTTAATATTTTCTCCCCTCTTTCAGACTGAAAAAGAAAAGCTGACCTGCCGAGACCGCTTACCAGCATACATGACCAACATAGTCATGATGCTTCTGATGGTGAGTCCAACCCATTTAGCAAAGCACAACTGCCATGAGGCATTTAAGATTGAACCACATGCATTGTACAGACTTCTAATACTGTACATTGTTCATAAAAAAAAAAACGTGTGCGTCAACATTGACATCATTTAGAATATTGAATAGCTCCCTGTGTGTTTATTCTATAGACTTACCGTTTCTTGTAGTGGCTGCAACTCAATCCCCTCGTTCCGGCGATATAAAGTTTGTGCCTATTCCATAACATGGGGCTTGTGAAAGCGGTATTTTTCTACACATGAGAGGATCCAGACAAGAATATCGTCACAAACTCGTCTGTAAAACCTGAACAGAGCTACTAACTAATATGTCACCGCCATCGACAGATGAGACTCTCGTGAACAAGTCAGTGTTGGTGGTTTGGCTCTACGACATCCAAAAACTTTACGGCAGTCGTCTGAACTCTCTGTTATGGATGTCCTCATTTCAAAGAGGTTTTCTCACAAAACCGTCTCTCCAGACCGAAACCGTTGGAGCTACAAACTAATATGTCACCAATATCGAAAGGGGAGACTCTCACAAAGGTGTCGGCTTCAGGGGAGTGGTCTGAAGGTAACACAGTACTGGGCTATAAAAATGGCAAAAAGTGTATAGGGGGTGAAATGTGCCACGAATAACGTGAGTAAACATGGGTCGAAACATTATTTTTCCTACGTTTTCTTATATCTCTCAGATATGGGACAGACACTTTGAAACCTTATTTCTTGTGATTTATTTTCTGACTGTCTGTTTTGCCATGCACAAATGTGTTATTCAATGTGTTTCTATGGGCTATAGCAGTAAAGGTCAAATTTTCATCAACTATTTTGTATGTATATATTTTTATACCTACAGTGGTCCTAAAATTCTAAATCAAATGGATAAATTATGAATTTTATTACCATCTTAAAACAATTCCATACGTTAACTTAGTCGATATTTTGATCTAAGGGCTTAGCTCTACAATTCCTAAACTGTGTAACAGATGATACTGTACCTAAGTGTTTGACGGCACGCTGGAAAAGATTGACCTTGTCGGGAGGCCTTATCCCTGTTACCTCTTTCCAGATCGGGGTGACCTTTGCTATAGTGTTCGGGGTCATCCTCTACCGGATCTCCATCACGGCAGCGCTGCACATGAGCAACAACCCCACGACGCGATCCAACGTCCGTCTGATGGTAAAAACCACCGCCGCAATCATCAACCTAGTGGTCATTCTGATCCTGGACGAGGTCTATGGAGCCGTCGCCCGCTGGCTCACTGTCCTCGGTACGTCTGACAACTTGTATAGAAGTAGGGCATGCACATGCAGTAACTAGCAAGTACAGTACATGGTATACAGAATCAAGTCATGGAAGAAAGATTCCCTATCTTTGCATGTCCTCGGGATGTCAGCCTGACAACCTAATTCCAATACTGTAATAACAATACATGCATATAGCACATTTAATGTGCTTTTAAAGACTGTTCCAAGCTATCAACAAGGCATTTTGGGTTCTATTTATCAGTGTCCTAGGTCGGTCTGACAACTTGTTTGAACAATTCCTCGGGCAAGACCCATTTACAGAAAGTGAAGTGTGCATTTTGCATTGACAGTCCACCAACTTCCCGATTAGCTGTGTCACCACTAGCAAGGATTTCTGTTGTTCATTTCTAACAACAGGCCAGTGTACTGCATCACCGTGCTACCTACTTTTCCAACTGAAAATAGCTCCAAAATGTACTTGCATCTAAGTGACAACAAACGTACCGTCATCTGGTGTGCTGAATGATCTAATCGATCAAATGTATTTGTAAAGCCCTTTTTTTTTTTAAATCAGCAGATGTCACAAAGTGCTTATAAAGAAACCCTCTAACACTCCGCTTTCTCTCTAGTCCTAGATCTGATCCTACTATACTCTTTTCGTGTTAAGTCTCGAGCAGCAGCGGTCTTCTACGTTATTCACTAACGTCTCTACATCTCCTGCCTGTTTTCTCAGAGGTCCCAAAGACAGACAAGAGCTTTGAGGAGAGGTTGATATTCAAAACTTTCATCCTAAAGTTTGTGAATGCCTTCACCCCCATCATATACATAGCATTCTTCAGAGGCAGGTGAGTCCCCGCAGCTTCTCTCTCTCTCTACTCTCAATTGTTCTGTACGAGCTTGTAATGTGACGTGGTAGGACGCAATGGGACGCTATGCAATGCTTTTCTGCTATGCTACGCTATCTTATGTCATGTCATGTTGTGCTATTTTAATGTCACAGTCTATGTCCGTGAGAGGTCGTAGAACTCCTCTCAGTGTTGCCTCTCCCAACTTCCTTCCTCCTGTCTCCTCATACAGGCTTGTTGGACGCCCTGGAAGTTATCTGTATGTGTTTGAGTCGTACCGCATGGAAGAGGTTAAACACTTTTTCACTATCAACCCTCCTCTCAGTCTCTGAGAGAACTCTGCACCACGAACAGTAATTTAGAGAGTTGTGTTAAAGATTTACCACATTATTTGCCATGTTATACAGGTATATTTAATTTTTCATACGTTTTATCATATTGCATAGTGAAGTGTAATGTTATTAACAGCAGATGGCTATGAATTAAACCCTGTTAGTTAACCTAGGAACATAAATTCGGAGTTCACGTATTCAAAATAAATCTGTATGATTCGAGTGCTGCTCTCTTGAAGCTGTCAATCAAAGCTCACAACAGTGTCAGGCTGGGATTCAATCAAACACGGATAAACGACTACGATTGTCTCTCTTGAGCCGATGCGCAGTGTTTACAGTGAACTTCGACCTCTTTGAATGTCGGGGAAATTGCCTGTGGCTGTGAGGAAGTCGTAAATCTGGGTTGGTTTGAATCCCATCCTTAGTACTTGTCTTTTATCGTGTTAGTCTTTCTGTAATGGAAGTGTGTTACAGTACGGAAGGGTTTAACTAGTCTTTTTTCCCTCGGCAGTGTGCTCATGGCGGATGTCTGATGGAGTTGTGTATTCAGCTCAGTATCACCATGTTGGGAAAGCAACTCATCCAGAATAATTTGTTTGAAATCGGCATCCCGTGAGTACACACACAAGCGCACACGCCAGCCTCGTCACACACACCACAAAACAAAGTCTGCATATCTGACTTGCCTAGTTAAAAAAAAGGTTCAATCAATTACATAAATAAATATCAAGGATGCAAAAGCCAGAGGCCCATAAGTAGTTCTCTATGCTGATCTGATCCCAAATCATGACTGTGTTCCTGTCCCTGTCCCTCCACTGAGATTATGTTCCTGTGCCACTGCCTGTCTTTGGCTCTGACTGTAACTGTGTCCCTGTCTGTAACTGTGTCCCTGTCTGTAACTGTGTCCCTGTCTGTAACTGTGTCCCTGTCTGTAACTGTGTCCCTGTCTGTAACTGTGTCCCTGTCTGTAAATGTGTCCCTGTCTGTAACTGTGTCCCTGTCTGTGACTGTGTCCCTGTCTGTAACTGCCCTATATGCTGTATGGCGTCTTATGATTGTGTTCCTTTGTGTGCAGGAAGCTGAAGAAGTTGATAAGGTACATCAAGTCTAAGAGAAGGTCCTTCCAGGAAGAGGAGAGGGAGAAGAAGTTACAGCGCTATGAGACGGACCACTTCCTAGAGCCCTTCGCAGGCCTCACGCCAGAGTACATGGAGATGAGTGAGTCTCTCTCTGTGTGGACGTGCTTGCGAGCATGCGTGCGTGTGTGTGTATGTGTGCGTTGGTTGAACGCTCTGACACTGCTGGAGCTCCCTGTGAGACCTTCGGTAGCAGGACCAATCAGTCAGACAGACCCTATTCTCAAGTATTTGTTTTGAATATAGAATGTAGCCTTTAATTACATTCAATGCCATGCAAATCTTAATCTGGATATGTCTACATTGTCCAGTTTATTTTAAAATCCTTTTCTTCTCTGCTTGTTTTCTCCATTTTCCATGCACCTTGGTTTGAAAGCAAAGTAAAAACAGCATTTCTGATTCTCCTTTATGTTCCAATTGAGTTGTGAGGGAACTGTTGCCTGACCTCTAGGTGTGAGGTAACAAAACCCATTCTGCTGCTGCACTGTGACCCGGTACATGTTTTTAGTATGGCAGATATTTCACATTACACACCTCTGCTATGGCAATGCGAGTGGGCATTTTCCGAAATAGCTGTACTGTACTGTGAAGAAGGTTCCATTCCCATGTTGAATTTTATTTTAATCACATACTAGTGGTACACTCTTAGAGAAAAGTATTTTTTCGGTTTTCCCCATAGAACTGTTTTTGGTTCCAGGTAGAACCCTTTTTTGTTCCAGGTAGAACTATTTTGGGTTCCATGTAGAACCCTCTGGGGAAAGGGTTCCATATAGAACCCAATAGGGTTCTACTTGGTACCAAAAGGGTTCTACCTGGAACCAAAAAGGGTTCTTCAGATGGTTATCCTAAGGGGACAGCCGGAGAACCCTTTCATGTTCTAGATAGCACCCTTTTTTCAAAGAGCGTAGGACAATATCACTGTAATGCTTTAATACATGTTATCCTCAAAAGGTGATAACATGTGAAGGAACACTGGCAGCACAATCCACAAGCTGGTTAGTTGGCACCTTCGTTCAAAGACAATTGTCACAGCAGGTGGAAGAAGGTCCCTTTCAAGGTCAGCAGAATGGTAGCATTCTAGGTAGACTATTTTGCAGTCGCATGACAGATCACGTAGCACCTGGATAGGTGTTTAACAAATCGGCTAACCACATGATATGATCTAGCAATCTGATGCCCGGGTGCCCGACTGAGCAGTCGATGACGTGCCACACAGCCATTGGCTGATGCGTGCAGTGTGACTGCAGTGTATTCGGCCTGGAACACTGTCATGTCAACAGGAAGTGGCACAGTAAAAGTTGTGGAAACTGTGAGGACCGGGGTCTCTACTGAGTAAACTCAGGGTTTATTTCTGTTGGCCAGAGGACCAGTGAGACCCTGTGATGAATAAAACAAATAGCCTTGTTTTTGTTGTTATGGAGATCTTTAGACGTAACCCCTGTCGTGAGAGAATTCTGATAGGCCTTCATGTTGGTTTAGAAACGATGGTCAATTAATTGCTTCAAACAAGCAAAGCTTTTTAGTCTGTAACTGGCACTGATTTTGGCTCCAGCTTCAAACCGGCGGATGTGAATGGATTGATTAAAGAATTAGATGGAGATGGCTTTTATTTTGTATTGACTTCAATGCTGATGAAACCTCAGGTGGCTGGCTTTAGCAAATGTCAAAGATCGGCAATTAATGGATGAGAGACCCACAGGCCTTTTTCCTCAGCTAGATAATTAGAGCCCATGTCTTTTGATTAGCTGGTAGAAGATTTGTATGACTTAAATATTTAACAGGGTATTGGATAATGTGTTGCAAAGGCTTTATGGGGGGGAAAAATATGTGATTTTATTATTCACATTCTGTATTTGGGTTTACTACTATTGTGAAGTAACATTGATTGAGTAGAATATAGAGTATTTAAGACAACATCATTTTTCCTGCACTGTAAGTACGGACAGTTTAGAGTAATTTAAAGTACTCAAAAAAACAATGTTCAAGTTTCAAGGGCAGTGAAAAGTCTTTCTTTCAAGTTGTAAACCTAAAAATTCAGAAATCAATAAGAATGTAATACAAAAAATGACATAAAGTAAAACAAAAACACACAAGAAAGTAATGAAGTACACTATATACAGGGTCAGTCAGTTCCAGTACCATATTTGAAGTGCAGGGTTACTGGAGGCATACTGGAGTGATAGAGATCAATATGTGACTAGGCATCAGGATACATGATGAAGAGAGTAGCAGCAGCGTATATGATGGTTGTATGCGAGTGGGTGTGCGTGTGTGTAGAGTCACTTGTACAGTGCCTTCGGAAAGTATTCAGACCCCTTCACTTTTTCAAAATGTTGTTAGGTCACGGCCTTATTCTAAAATGGATTAAATTGTTTTATTCCCTCATCAATCTACACACAATACCCCATAATAACAAAGCAAAAACAGTTGTTAGAAATTTTTGCTAAAGGCCTCCCGGGTGGCGCAGTGGTCTAGGGCACCGCAGTGCTAGCTGTGCCACCAGAGACTCTGGGTTCGCGCCCAGACTCTGTCGCAGCCGGCCGTGACAGGGAGGTCTGTTGGGCGACGCACAATTGGCCTAGCGTAGTCCGGGTTAGGGAGGGTTTGGCCGGTAGGGATATCCTTGTCTCATCGCGCACTAGCGACTCCTGTGTCAGGCCGGGTGCAGTGCACGCTAACCAGGTCGCCAGGTGCATGGTGTTTCCTCCGACACATTGGTGCGGCTGGCTTCCGGGTTGAATGCGCACTGTGTTAAGAAGCAGTGCGGCTTGGTTGGGTTGTGCTTCGGAGGACGCATGGCTTTCGACCTTCGTCTCTCCCGAGCCTGTATGGGAGTTGTAGCGATGAGACAAGATAGTAACTACTGACAATTGGATACCATGAAATTGGGGAGAAAATGGGGTAAAAAAAAAAATGAATAAAAAATGAAAGAAATGTTTGCTAATTTATAAAAAATAACAAAAGCATTCAGACCCGTTGCTCAGTACTTTGTTGAAGCACATATGGCAGTGATTACAGCCTTGAGTCTTCTTGGGTATGACGCTACAAGCTTGGCACACCTATATTTGGTGAATTTCTCCCATTCTTCTCCTCAGATCCTCTCAAGCTTTGTCAGGTTGGATGGGGAGCGTTGCTGCACAGCAACTTTTCAGGTCTCTCCAGAGATGTTCAAGTCCGGGCTCTGGCTGGGCCACTCAAGGATATTCAGAGACTTGTCCTGAAGTCACTCCTGCGTTGTCTTGGCTGTGTGCTAGGGTCGTTGTCCCATCTCCACAGAGGAACTCTAGAGCTCTGTCAGAGTGACCATCGGGTTCTTGGTCACCTCCCTGACCAAGGACCTTTATCCCCAGATTGCTCAATTTGGCTGGGCGGCCAGCTCTAGGAAGAGTCTTGGTGGTTCCAAAGTTCTTCCTTTTATGAAGGATGGAGACCACTGTGTTCTTGGGGACCTTCAATGCTGCAGAATTTTTGTGGTAACCTTCCCCAAATCTGTGCCTCCACACAATCCTATCTCAGAGCTCTACGTACAATTCCTTTGACCTCATGGCTTGGTTTTTGCTGTGACATGCACTGTCAACTTGTGGGACCTTATAAAGACAGTTGTGTGCCTTTCCAAATCATGTCCAATCAATTTAATTTACCACAGGTGGACTCCAATCAAGTTGTAGAAACATCTCAAGGATGATCAATGGAAACAGGATGCACCTGAGCTCAATTTCGAGTCTCATAGCAAAGGGTCTGAATAATTATGTGAATAAGGTATTTCTGTTTTTGATTTTTAATACATTTGCAAAAATGTCTTAAAACCTGTTTTTGCTTTGTCATTATGGGCTATTGTGTGACGAATGCTGAGGATAAAAAAAAAAAATCTATTTCAGAATAAGGCTATAATGTAACAAAATGTGGAAAAAGTCAAGTGTTTTCAATACTTTCCGAATGCACTTGATGCTCATGTTCATTGAGTGAAACAAGATCTGGAGCAGGAAGATACAGTATCAAAAGAAACATACTTCCTCTTCGTGTGGGAGTTAGACGAATATTGTTTCATTCATCCTGGAAACTCGTTACCGTTTTCTAATTGAATTGCTCCTAAGCTAAGCACATAACTAATTGAATGAATTACTTCCTTCCTCTGTACCAAACCTACACCCTGGGCCTTCTCCTCCACGACAGACAGCAGTTTTTTATGCAGATCCTCCTGTTGGCACACACCTCTGCCAGACCCTCCATCAGGCTCTTTTCACCGTGATGTGTCGTTCGTCTTCTGTCCCGTAGTTTAGTCAACATGGCCCTGGTCCTGTGGCCCTCATCTTGCTTTGCCTGTCTTCTTCTCTCTCTTTCTCAAGTGTCTCGATTGCTCCATCTTTCTCTCTATCTCTCTCTCTCTCAACTGTCTCGATGCTCCATCTCTCTCTCTGTGTCTTTCTCTCTTTCGCTATCTACAGATGTAGGATCTTATTTTGATAACCCTGTAGCAGGAGAACTTTCCTGCAATACAGGAAATGTAAAATGTGTAGTGTATTTGAGGTTTAAAAAGGCTTCTGAAGTTTGTAATTTCCATTTAGAAATTTCAGACTTGATTTTCCCTTTACAGAAAAATGTTTCAACCCTTACCAAAATGCCCATTAATTATAATCTACATAATAAGTAACATTTCCTGTTGATGCAAGATTATTTTCCTGCTGTAGCAAACTGGTTCAAATTAAGATCCCACATCTGTATCTCTCAGATTATCATATTTTTGCAAATCATAGAGGACTGTTTAGACAGCTCTTAAGACATACATTGTTTGTTCTCTGTCTGCTCTCTGTACTCTTGAGAATGTCTTAAACAACAGAAGACCCCAGTTACAGGGCTTTTTAGCTTACGTCACTCTCAGAAGAGGCAGTGACTCTCAGCTAATGCTGGTGAGTAGGTCTATTCTCAGAGAGTTTAAGACTTAACTTCATTTTCATGGCATCGCATATATTTCACGCTCCCACATTATGGGTATTAAGGGATTGTAAGAGGAATGTTCTTATCCAATGTTCCTAACCTGCAGGCATAGGCCTATTAGTCCAAACCTTCACCAAGCACACCCAAGTTCCACACATTTATTATAGGAGTTGTCAATATTTCACAAGATGCTGCACCTTGTGGTGTTAGATTTCCCCTAGCATGGCTTTTGAAGAGCACCTGCTTCTCAAACACAACTGAGAACTGTGTGTGTGTGTGTGTGTGTGTGTGTGTGTGTGTGTGTGTGTGTGTGTGTGTGTGTGTGGCTAGAGAGAGAGAGAGAGAACATTTAACCGTGAAAACACTACAATTACCAAAAGACCCTGAATGATTGAATGCAAAACCTGTCTGAAGTGTACTACTGAGGTTGTGGTGGGACATTACAGAGTACTAGGGGTACAGGGGTAGTACTGGGGTTATGAGAGAGTCACATTCTGGGCTTGGTCATGCGTTGGCTCCATGTCAGTAGAGATTACAGCCTGGGTCTCTGGTCCGATCAGCTTTCCTCTGGCCCGCGTCCCTGTCTGCCCCCTCCCAGGTCCCAGCGTGCTCCCTCTTGTCCCCATCCCTTTTCCATCCCCTCACTGTCTCTTCTCCATGGTAACTGCCCCTCCCTCGTCCCTGACTTGTCCCTGCCCCTCACCTTCTCCTCCCCCTCCCCCTCCCATGTCCATGCCCCTTCCTTCACCGTGTCCTCTCCCTGCCTGCCCCCTCCCTATGTCTCCTCTCTCTGCAAGACCCATGAAGAGTCTCCCTGTTCTGTTCTCTCTAGTCTGGTCCACTCCCATAATTATTTTCAGCTGCTTCAGTAAGTTAACCACTTAGGAGGATGATGTTGCTTTGAATTACCTAAAGGTCAAAGTTGTTACTACGTAACAAATATTCTTATTTTGTTTATTTATACATTTACAAGGGTCATTCAAGTGTTTCTTGTTATCCTACACGTGTTGAGGGAAGAAACCTTGAACATGAGCATGTTTCAGTCCTAGCTGCAGTGTATCAAATAATCTCTTTTGATTGATTTGTTTAGTCTTGTATAACCAGGCCACTCAGGAACGTTCAATGTCATCTTGGTACTGTAAGCAACTCCAGTGTGTTGTGTTTTAGTTTATTGTCCTGATAAAAGGTGAATTTGTCTCTAAGTCTCTGTTGGAAAGCAGACTGAACCAGGGTTTCCTTTAGGATTTTGCCTTTTCTTAGCTCTATTCCATTTATTTAAATAAAATAAAAACTAATTTGCTGATGACAAGCATACTCATAACATGATGCAGCCACCATCATACCTCAACATATGAAGAGTGGTTGTCAGTGATGTGTTGTTTTGGATTTGCTCCAAACACAAGGCTTTGTATTCAGGACATAACATTTATTTCTTTCCCACATTTTTTGCAGTTTTACTTTTTTGGAAACAGGATGCATGTCTTGGAAGATTTGTATTCTATACAGGTTTCCTTATTTTGATGCTGTCAATTAGGCTAGTATTGTGGAGTAACTAAAATGCTGTTTATCCATCCTCAGTTTTCTCCTATCACAGCCATTAAACTCAGTAACTGTTTTATAGTCACCATTGGCCTCATGGTGAAATTCCTGAGAAGTTTCCTTCCTCTGCGGCAACTGAGTTGCATCTTTGTAACATCTTTGTTGTGACTGGGTGCATTGATACACCATCCAAAGTGTAATTAGTAACTTCACCATGCTCAAAGGGATATACAATGTCTGCTTTTTCTTTACCCATCTACCAATAGGTGCCATTCTTTGCAAGGCATTGGAAAATCTCCCTGGTCTTTGTGGTTGAATCTGTGCTTGAAGTTCACTGCTCGACTGAGGGACCTTACAGATAATTGTGTGTGTGGTGTACAGAGATATGAGGTAGTCATTCAAAAATGATGTTAAAACACTACTATTGCACATGGAGTGAGTCCATGCAACTTATTATGTGATTTTTTAAGAACATATTTACTCCTCAACTTGTTTGGGCTTTCCATAACGAAGTGGTTGAATACTTAATGACTCAAGACATTTCAGCTTTACATTTTTTATCTATTTGTAAAAATGTCTAAAAACATAATTCCACTTTAACATTATAGGTTATTGTGTGTAGGCCAGTGACACAAAATCTCAATCTAATCCATTTTAAATTCAGGCTGTAACACAACAAAATGTGGAGTGTGAGTACTTTCTGAAGGCGATGTATATCTGTGTCCTTGCAGTAATCCAGTTTGGGTTTGTGACCCTGTTCGTGGCGTCGTTTCCACTGGCCCCACTGTTCGCCCTGCTCAACAACATCATCGAGATACGCCTGGATGCCAAGAAGTTTGTGGCTGAGCTCAGGAGGCCGGTCGCTGCGAGGGCAAAAGACATTGGTGGGTTTACAGTTCAAACTCTGTCTGCACACAGGTTCTTTTTTATTACACTCCTACATTGATTCCTGTCACAATAATAAACATAATATTGAAGTCACTCCAATACAAGTGATTTACAAAGAAGGAGAAAAAACACTCATTATCTTTGGGATTCTTCGGGCCCTTGAGTTTTTCCTTAACATGTGACCAGGGCTTTAAAGTGCGACCAATTTGGTGTGCGAAATTTTGCTCTTCCCGACCTGTAGTTTGAATTTGGGATGATCATTTTTAAATAATAATTGTTGGAATTTTAAGGCTTCGGTGTACTGTTGTTTCACATGCGCAGTTTCGCTAGCGTCATGCTTGCAGCATTACTACAGCAAAAACGTATTCTTTCTAGCCCAAACAGTTCAAAGGATCTTAACCCATATTATACCGCCGCCAACAAAAGTCATTTTTGTAACATTCATAAACCATGTTGTGGGCTGTTCTAAAACTATTTGCGGGCTGTTAACCATTTGTTTTACACATTTTTCAGTCATGTATTGTACCTCATTAACTAGCTAGCTAGCTAAGAACCTGATAACTTTACCGATATATCCAAACAGTTGGGAGCACAGAAAGAAAGGAAAATGGATAGTTTCTTCAAGAGATCAATTATCATAGGAATGAATGAATGACAGATCGTCACAAACCGTCACAAACTAAGGAGTGTTAATGTTAAGTGGATGACCATATAAAACATAGCCTTATGCTTTAAACTGTTAGAAAGCTCAGATTCTTTGCTTTTTTATTGTATTTATTATTTATCAATGATTTGTATGCACTTTTTGCACTAGTATGCACTGCTATAGTAAATAGTATGAAAAATAGTTAATTGCTGATTTCATTTTACAATTGTTTTTAATCGATTACAGAGTTTAATAGTGACATATACAGGGTTGCAGATGTAATTACAGGGTACAGTGAAATTATTGTGCTCCTAGCTCCAACAATGCAGGACAATGTTAAATAAAACAATACAAATATAATAAAAATAGATCAAAATAAAAATAGATCAAAATAAAAATAATAATATATACATATTAACAACTGTGGCAATGATAAATATCCATTGGGGTGGTTGCAGGGTAAATGTCTGGGGGGAGGGGGGGGGCAGGAGAGGGATAGGGGTGGCTATTCAGCAGCCTGATGGTCTGGAGGTAGAAGCTATTATCCAGTCTTACAGTTTTTGCCATGATGCTACTCTACTGCCCGCATCTGAGTGATGGAAATGGGGAGAACAGGCCAAGGCTCAGGTGGCTGGGGTCCCTGATTGTCTTCTTGGGCTTCCAGATACACCTGGTGTTGTAGGTGTCCTGGAGGGCAGGCGGTGTGCTCCGAAAGGTACGTTTTGCTGAGCGTACCACCCTCTGTAGCTCCTTGGGGTCCGCGGCAGTAGAGTTGGCGTACCAGGCTGTGATTCAGCCCGACAGTATGCTCTCGACGGTGCTCTGGTAGAACACTGTCAGGGCCCTCGGAACAGGCCGAATTTCTTCAGCTTCCTGAGGTTGAAAAGTCGCTGTCGTGCCTTCTTCAAGTTGCTGTCGTGCCTGCCATGTGGTTCGACCGTTTCAGCTCCTCGGAGATGAGTACGCCGAGAACCTTTACATTTTAGACTGTCTCCACGGCGACTCCATTGATGTGGATGGGGGTGTGCCCAGCCTGGTTCCTGCTGAAGTCCACAATCAGCTCCTTTGTTTTCCTGACGTTGAGGGAGAGGATGTTGACCTGGCACCACGCCGTCAGAGTGCCTACCTCCTCCCTGTAGGCCGTCTCGTTATTGTTGGTATTTGGGCCTACTACTATCGTGTCATCAGCGAATTGTGTGAGGCCACGCAGTTGTGGGTATACAGGGTGTACAGGATGGAACTAAGGACGCACCGTTGTTGGGCCATCATGTTGAGAATCAGTGTCGAGGAGGTAATATTGGCTACCTTCACCACCCAGGGGGGCGGCCCATCAAGAAGTCCAGGACCCAGTTGCATGGGGAGGAATTCAATCCCAGGGCTGTGAGGTTTGTGGTGAGCTTAGAGGCCACTATGGTATTGAAGGCCGAGCTGTAGACGATGAACAGCATCCTCACATATGCGTTCCTTTTGTCCAGGTAGGTGAGGGCAGTGCCGATGGCGATTGCATGGTACGTGGATCTGTCAGGGCGGTAGGCGAATTTCGTATGCTATGATCAACCTACTCATGAAACATGTGGGAATAGGGCTTGCAACGTTTCATCTACATATAATCTACATATACTCACGATCAACTATGAAGTTGACATGATATACAATTTCAGCTGCCTTAATACTGTAATCATTTTGTATTTAATTAGCGGTAAGGGAAAATCAGACTTATTTTGTGGTGCACTGCTCTTCATCATTGCTGTCTCTAGCCCTGTGAACGAGTTGATTTGTCCTTTTGTGATGACGACAAAGTGGTTTTGTATCTTGCAATTGTGTTCGTTTTTTTATGATTTGTTATTCAATATAAAATGATGTGTGTTTGTCATAGAACGATGGGACTGTTTCCTATCGCTGCAGTAGACGCTCAGCTTTACAGCACTGTGCAGCCTGTGTACCTGTAACGTACCGTTTCGTCACAAACTGACAGACAGTCCAATCAGCAAATGATCATTAAGGCGGGACTCCCGAGCCTCCAATGGCTGTGGATATGTAACCCGATAGCTCATAGTCATTCAAGGCCAAGTGTTTTGAAGTAGGGAAGCTGGGCTTTTAGCCAGAACTTCCGTGAAGCCATTTATAAGCAAATTACCTTGATATTCCTTGATAAAACAATTAAATTATAACGGAAATTCCCCCAAAATGGGGGTATTCATATTTAAGATGAACCCAAAGAGAATGATTGTTGAGGAATGGAACCCAATGAATGGAACCCTTTGTGATTGACTGCCTTAATTAACAAATATATTTGTTATAAGATTGTAATATCAATTACCATCAAGAGTTCTAACTCTCATGTGATTCTGCTTCTCTGATTCTAGGTATATGGTACAACCTTCTCCGAGGTGTGGCTAAAGTGGCCGTCATCATAAACGTAAGTCATTCCTGTAATCGCAGCAAAACATAATAGTGACCAAATGAAAAAAAAAATAATAATCTGACTTTAACATATACTGTTTTGATTGTTTTGAATGTTCTGCCAAAGGTACTGTTTTTTATTCCATTTTATCCATTCCACAACCCCCTCAACAATAACAAGTCTGCACTTAAAACTAGAACATATTTCATTGAAGCTCAGCCCTGGTCCACACAACATTTACTGGGAATTTATGTCACCACTTTTGGGGGGGTTACTTGTAAAAGCTCATAATAAGGCTTTTAAATGCTTGCCCCTCTGTGCAGAGAAGACCATATTTGGTCAGAAAGAGAGCTAGCTTGGTTCTAAATTCTACACCAGGCTCTCACTTCACTTCCAAAGGGATCACAATCGTCATGGCAATGGCGAGTTGAGATCCAGATCTGGGTTATTTATGACATTCAATCAAGATGGAAGGGAGGGATCTCCTCATCTCCATTCTCTTATTGATAATGTTTTCAACAGTAGAGGATGTCAATGTGTTTTTACTTTAAGGCCTTGGATACACTGTAGGTTTATGTGCTGACAAATCGCAGAACCCAGAATCAAATATCGCGTGGTTACTGGCCAGCTTCTCAGGTTAGGGTTAGGGTTAGGGCTAACATTTATGTTAACAGTCAGTCACCAAAGACTATGTGCTGACAGGCAGATAGTTGCAGATGAAACAGCGAGATGGCACCGACAGACATGGCAGCTCTGCTTCTAGCAATTAATCAACTTTGAAGTATTTCGTTTTTTTGTGTGTTATTTCTTACACTATTAGCCCAGAAAGTTTTTTGTGTTATTACATACAGCCGGAAATAACTTTTGGATATCAGAGCGGCGGTAACTCACCAGCACTACGACCAGGAATACAACTTCCCGAATTGGATCCTTTGTTTGCACCCCCCAGGGCAACTGAATTTATCCCAGAGGCTGCTCCAAGATGCTACCGGCGGAGAATAGGTATTTGGAGTGGACTTCTAGTCCGACTCAGGAGATGGGCAAACCATCCACCGCTTCCGAGTATATTACTTGTTAATGTTCAGTCTCAGAGAGACATCAAGGACTATAACATACTCTGTTTCACGGAATCATGGCTCTTTCTGGATATACTGTCCCCGTCCATTCAACCAGCTGGGTTCTCAGTACATCGCGCAGACAGGAATAAAGGCTTCCGCTTCTGGCGCCTCCAACTCAATCATCAAGTTTGCAGATGACACAACAGTAGTAGGCTTGATTTCTAACAATGACGAGACAGCCTACTGGGAGGAGGTGAGGGCCCTGGCGGAGTCGTGCAAGGAAAATAACCTCTCCCTCAATGTCAACAAAACGAAGGAGCATGGACTTCAGGAAATAGCAGAAGGCGCACGCTCCTATCCACATTGACGGAACCGCAGTGAAGGTGGAAAGCGGACATTTCTGGGGGGAATGGCCCTATCCCTCACCCTCCGATCCAACAGGTCCCAGGCGTGCTCAATGCGATTGAGATCCGGGCTCTTCGCTGGCCATGGCAGAACACTGACATTCCTGTCTTGCAGGAAATCATGACCAGAATGAGCAGTATCGCTGGTGGCATTGTCATGCTGGAGGGTCATGTCAGGATGAGCCTGCAGGAAGGGTACCACATGAGGGAGGAGGATGTCTTCCCTGTAACGCACAGCATTGAGATTGCCTGCAATGACAACATGCTCAGTCCAATGATGCTATGACACACCGCCCCAGACCATGACGGACCCTCCACCTCCAAATCGATCCTGCTCCAGAGTACAGGCCTCAGTGTAACGCTCATTCCTTTGACGATAAACGTGAATCCGACCATCACCCCTGGTCAGACAAAACCACGACTTGTCAGTTAAGAGCACTTTTTGCCAGTCCTGTCTGGTCCAGCGACGGTGTGTTTGTGCCCCGTTGTTGCCGGTGATGTCTGGTGAGGACCTGCCTTACAACAGGCCTACAAGCCCTCAGTCCAGCCTCTTTCCGCCTATTGCGGACAGTCTGAGCACTGATGGAGGGATTGTGCCTTCCTGGTGTAACTTGGGCAGTTGTTGTTGCCATCCCGTACCTGTCCCTCAGGTGTGATGTTCGGATGTATCGATCCTGTACAGGTGTTGTTACACGTGGTCTGCCACTGCGAGGACGATCAGCTGTCCATCCTGTCTCCCTGTAGCACTGTCTTAGGCGTCTCACAGTACGGACATTGCAATTTATTGTCCTGGCCACATCTGCAGTCCTCATGCCTCCTTGCAGCATCCCTAAGGCACATTCACGCAGATGACCAGGGACCCTGGGTATCTTTCTTTTGGTGTTTTTCAGAGTCAGTAGAAAGGTCTCTTAAGTGTCCTAAGTTTTCATAACTGTGACCTTAATTGCCTACCGTCTGTAAGCTATTAGTGTCTTAACAACCGTTCCACAGGTGCATATTCATTATTTGTTTATGGTTCATTGAACCATGGGAAACAGTGTTTAAACCTTTTACAATGAAGATCTGTGAAGTTATTTGGATTTTTACAAATTATCTTTGAAAAACGGGGTCCTGAAAAAGGGACTTTTCTTTTTTTGCTGAGTTTATCACAAGGCCATCAGAATGTTAAATAGCAATCACTAGGTTACTCTACCCTGCACCTTAGAGGCTGCTGCCCTATATACTGCACATAACCATGGAATCACTGGTCACTTTAATAAATGTTTTCATATTGCTTTACTCATTTCATATGTATATACTGTGTAATGGTATTATATTCTACTGTATTTTAGTCAATGCCACTCCGACTCCTAATATTTATATATTTCTTAATTCCATTATTTTACTTTTAGATTGTTGTGAATTGTTAGATATTACTGCACTGTTGGTGCTAGGAACACAAGCATTTCGCTACACCCGCAATAACATCTGCTAAATATGTGTACGTGACCAATAAAATGTGATTCGATTTTTGTAGGTGGTATAAAGCACACTGAAGACAGCGCTCCTTTTGCTGAAGTTGACCCCTATATTCAACCAATATAGCATTCTATAAAGCCGTTGACCAATATGAATTACCAAAATTTGCCTTAAACAGAAAAATGTGTTTCTTTACTCCACAGATAATGCGCAAATATTATATACAGTACAAGTGAAATGTTTGGACACACCTACTCATTCAAAGGTTTTTCTTTATTTTTGCTATTTTCTACTTTGCAGAATAATAGTGAAGACATCAAAACTATGAAATAATACACATGGAATCCTTTTGTAAACTCCCCAAAAAAGGGTTAAATAAATCCAAATATATTTTAGATTTTAGATTCTTCAAAGTAGCCACCCTTTGCGTTGATGACAGCTTTGCACACTCTTGGCATTCTCTCAACCAGCTTCACCTTGTCACGGATCCCTCCGGGAACTTTCATTACGCACACCTGGCCCCTATTCATTAGTAATTGTATAAGTGTGCCCTTTCTTCACCAGTGTCCTGTCGATTATTGTTACAGTGTCTGTTGGTTCGTGTGAGTACCTGTGCTATGTTGTTTTGGCTTCTTTGTCACGTATATTATGCAGATGATTACGGTTCTCGTCCCGTGTGATAATCATTGTGCGATTGTGTATTTAGTCGAGGTACTCCTCGCTCTTTTGTTTTGGTTTCTACTCTGTGTTTTGTATATCTGTTTGTTTGGTCTTCACCCCTGTGCCTTTACACGGCACGCTGTAATTTGGGAAATAAACACCCCTATTACGCATTCCTGCGCCTGTCTCCCAACCCATTTAAACCAACGTGACACACCTAGAATGCTTTTCCAACAGTTTTGAAGTAGTTCCCACATTTGCTGAGCACCTGTTGGCTGCTTTTCCTTCACTCTGCGGTCCAATTCATCCCAAGCCATCTCAATTGGGTTGGGATCGGGTGATTGTGAAGGCCAGGTCATCTGATGCAGCACTCCATCACTCTCCTTCTTGGTCAAAGAACCACACATGTGGTCATCCGTTCACCTACTTTGCGTCTCACAAAGACACGGTGGTTGGAACCAAAAATCTCACATTTGGACTCATCAGACCAATGGACACATTTCCACCGGTCTAATGTCCAGAGCTCGTGTTTCTTGGTCCAAGCAAATATTTTATTCTTATTGGTGTGATTTAGTTGTAGTTTCTCTGCAGAAATTTGACCATGAAGGCCTGATTTATCCAGTCTCCTCTGAAAAGTTGATGTTGAGATGTGAATTTATTTGGGATGCAATTTCTTAACTCTAATGAACTTATCCTTGGCAGCAGAGGTAACTCTGGGTCTTCCTTTCCTGTGGCGGTCCTCATGAGAGACAGTTTCATCATAGCGCTTGATGGTTTTTGCGACTGCACTTGAAGAATCTTTCAAAGTTCTTGAAGTTTTGCAGATTGACTGACCTTCATGTCCTAAGGTGATGATGAACTGTTGTCTCTCTTTGCTTATTTGAGCTGTTCTTGCCATAAAATGGACTTGGTCTTTTACCAAATAAGGCTATCTTCTGCATACCACCCCTACCTTGTTACCACACAACTGATTGGCTCAAAGGGTGGCTACTTTAAAGAATCTCAAATATAAAATATATTTGGAGTTGTTTAACCCTTTTTTGGTTACTATATGATTCCATATGTGTTATTTCATTGTTTTGATGTCTTCACTATCATTCTACAATGTAGAAAATAGGTGTGTCCAAACTTTTGACTGGTACTGTACATAGAATAAACAAATACGTCTGTTCATTTGCGGAAATGTTTTGGTTATGTTCAATGGTTGCCTGAAGAGGGCGCTCTACCAGCAGCTCATTGAACATCATTCAGCCTTAGGTCACAATGTGAGAGAGAGTAGGCATTGTAGGTTTGACGGTGAGTAGCTTGCCACAGCCAGCATATATGAATAAAAAATGTAATAACGTTCAAATGTGAAGAAGCGACGTGTGACATACGCCCAGTTTCTTGAAACGGGTCACATTTGTTACATCCTTATATGTCTTCAGGTGCTTTCTCATTGATCACTGTCTGTCTCTCGCCAGGCGTTTGTGATCTCCTTCACGTCAGACTTCATCCCGAGGCTCGTCTACCAGTACATGTACAGCCCAGATGGCTCCATGCACGGCTTTGTCAACCACACCATGTCATATTTTAACGTCTCAGACTTCCAGGATGGTAAAGAACCTATGGACCCTCATCATCTGGGTTACCAGGTGGAGATGTGTAGGTGAGAGAACGCACAGCACTGGGTCAACAACTTATATTTTTGCGATAAATAATTACAGTGTAATGACCATGTAATGTCTTAATTTTCTGTACCGTTAAAATAAAGTGCTACCAATTTTTGTCATGCGTAAAAATAAATAGTTGTTGCGATAAATAGTTGTTAATAAATAGTTGTTGCGATAAATAGTTGTTAATAAATAGTTGTTGCAGTTAAGAACAAAGTATTATTTTCAATGACAGCCTAGAAACAGTGTGTTAACTGCCTTGTTCAGGTGCAGAATGACAGATTTGTACCTTATCAGCTCAGGGATTTGAACTTACAACCTTTCGGTTACTAGTCCAACGGTCTAACCACTAGGCTGCCCTGCTTTAGTCCTTGTAATCAGTTGACTCTTGACTCTAGGTATAAAGACTACAGGGAGCCCCCATGGTCCAACACGCCCTATGTGGTCTCTAAAGAGTTCTGGGCGGTCCTGGCTGCCCGACTGGCCTTCGTCATAGTCTTTCAGGTGAGTGGAGGAGAAGTCTCTTCGTAGTTGGTAACACACTTGTCTGCAAACACTTCTATATGCCTCCCCACCAGAGACCGGGGTTCGATCCCTGTTTCCACCCTCCCTTCCCACTGTGTCTCCCCCCTTCATCTTACTCCATCTCAACTTCTGAACTGTCTAAATATAGCATGAAAAATAAAGAAGAATGCTGTTGCTGGAAGTGTACAGTTAGTGGCAGATTTTACAGCTACAGTGTATGTAAATGTAACGGATGTGAAATGGCTAGCTAGTTAGCGGTGGTGCGCGCTAATAGCCTTTCAATCGGTTACGTCACTTGCTCTGAGACCTTGAAGTGGTGGTTCCCCTTTGCTCTGCAAGAGCCGCAGCTTTTGTGGAGCGATGGGTAACGATGCTTCGTGGGTGACTGTTGTTGATGTGTGCAGAGGGTCCCTGGTTCGCTCCCGGGTCGGGGCGAGGGGACGGACTAAAGTTAAACTGTTACATATATGAGGGATTCAAAGACACGCTCATTTTGCTTTGTGAGATTAGTATACAGAAGGGATCATCAACTAGATTTTTTTGTTGAGTGAATGGTCGGGGGGGCGGAACATAAATACAAATTATTTGTAGACTGCAAATTGACCGCAAGATGGCCAGACGGATATAATATTTGACTAAAATATAATTTAGAATCTTGCTTACATTTGTATATGATCACATGTGTTTCTCTATTATGCGTGGGAATACTTGAGAACAGATTTCCCAAATTAAAATCCCTTGGAGATGATTTGTGGTTTTTACAGTCTTTTATTTCTAACAAGTTTTTGCTCAAAAACTTGGGGGGGGGGGCAAATGAAACCACACCCACGGGCCACCAGTTGGGGAACCCTGGTATACAGTATACTTCCTGTTTCCTGCTGGTTGACCAATGACATGCTGTCTCTCCACTCCCTGTAGAATGTGGTGATGCTGATGAGGGACTTAGTGGACTGACTATATATGGATTTTCTATATTGATGTCATTAGTGCGTCAATAGAAAATATATTAGCGAACACATTTACAATTATTTGGGGAAACAACGTGAATATTTGTTAGACAAAATATATTTCAAATGTTTCACCTCTCTTCCCTCCCTGTAGAACGTGGTGATGCTGATGAGTGACATTGTGGACTGGTTGATCCCAGACATCCCTAAAGACATCAGCCTCCAGATCCACAAGGAGAAGATCCTGATGGTGGAGCTGTTCATGAAGGAGGAACAGGGCAAGATGCAGTTCATAGACAGCATGGCTCCTTGTGACGGCAAGCGGCGCAACAACCACGCCCCTATAGCCCGCTCGCGCTCCATCCCACACACACACAGTCACACACACGCCAACAACTTCTAGCAGCTACTGTGAGGTGTAGCCTTGCAAGCTAAGCCAAAGGGTTACTACTCTCTGTGTCTTTATCCTTGTCCAGACATTCCGTAGAAAGGGAGAAGTGTTCCCTTGTCGAGGCCGAACTACGAGAAACAGAAACAGTCCGAGTGCACAATGCCTTTCTGTCAAACCATTCAGTGAATAACTAAGTAGCTAACTGCCAAACCAGTTAACTAACTGCCAACCAGCGGGGTCGTGGTTTTGAGGTTGATCTTAAATGTGGCGGACCATATGCCATATTCAGAGCAGCCAGAGAAGAGAGAAAACGT
The DNA here is from genome assembly GCF_029448725.1 of Salvelinus fontinalis. Classification (NCBI taxonomy): domain Eukaryota; kingdom Metazoa; phylum Chordata; class Actinopteri; order Salmoniformes; family Salmonidae; genus Salvelinus; species Salvelinus fontinalis. The sequence goes on along the minus strand of NC_074676.1, from coordinate 5,574,929 downwards.
TGGTTTAACATGTTCTTTACATGCTTTACCTTACAGCATATCTGGCATCCAAGGTTTTTCTATGTTTGCCTCTTTATAAACAGGATGTAGATTATACATCATCCTTTGCTCTTAGGACTCAGCCATATCCATGGTGCAACCGTGCAAATGACCACTCTCATAAACGCTAACATTTTTATTCAATTGCTACACAACATTATTGATCAATTATTTTCTTTACCTAGATTTTTTTTATTGTATTTTTAACTAAAAAAAAAAAACGAACTTGGATATCTTGAAATGTACGTGTGTAGAGGAAAGGATATAATCTTAAATGGGTGAGAGGTTTTGTATGTCTTTGATTCAAAGATCTCAAATGTTTTTAGCTACCAAGCACACAGTTGAGCATGGTTGATACAGCACCTGGGTGTGGGCTCCCATGCTATCATATAGCAAAAGCAGTTAGTAGAGTAGTTTATTGCGTTACAGTATACAAGTACAATAGCACTGTATGATGACTAGATGCTGCTAAACATAGTAAAACACCTTTGAATGACTTTAGTTCAGAACATACAACTTTAGCAGTGTTGTGAGAATACACCCCTGTTGTAACATGTACAGTTCAGGCAAATCTTTCTCTGCCACAATACATACATTAAACCATGTGACGTCTACGCTTCATAGCCAATCAGGATAATATTTTACGTATGGATTAATAATAATGAAACCTTTCAATTGTACTTCAAATTGTATATTGTTTACACTTACTTCTGTCTACTGGATATACGAAGAAATATAATATTTCTCATTCTTTACTTGCTTTTCTTCAGAGGACAAGGACACGTTGATCCTTTTATATGTCTAACTAATGTCTTCATACAAAATGAGAGTAATTTCATGGCAGCATATTTTACTGCATTGATACTGACTGTGTTGTAAATGTATAGGTTATCTGCCTATTCATTTTGATGTGATGCTGAATAAATAATGCATTAAATTGAATGTAAACAACAATGTGGTATGGCTATTGAGTGCTGTCATGTTCTTAGGCTAGGAAGAGAAATGTATTCCAAAAAGGATTGGGGCCTTTGCAGTAACTTAGAATGTAATAATAGGGTATCGGTATCAAATGCAATAGAATCTATTTGAACCTAGTTTGTTTAAACAGTTTTTTTTTATCCAACATTCAAATACACTACACCGCCAAAAGTATGTGGACACCTGCTCATCGAACATCTCATTCCAAAGTCAAGGGCATTGATATGGAGTTGTCCCCCACTTTGCTGCTATAACAGCTTCCACTATTCTGGGAAGGCGTTCCACTAGATGTTGGAACGTTGCTGCAGGGACTTGCTTCCATTCCGCCACAAGAGATTAGTAAAGGTTGGGCACTGATGTTGGGTGATTAGGCCTGGCTCGCAGTCAGCGTACCAATTGATCCCAAAAGTGTTCGATGGGGTTGATGTCAGGGCTGTGCAGACCAGTCAAGTTCTTCCACACTGATCTCGACAAACCATTTTTGTATGGACCTCGCTTTGTGCACGGGGGCATTGTCATGCTGAAACAGGAAAGGGCCTTCACCAAACTGTTGCCACAAAGTTGGAAGCAAAGAATTGTCTAGAATGTCATTGTATGTTGTAGTGTTAAGATTTCCCTTCACTGGAACTAAGGGGCCTAGCCCGAACCATGAAAACAGCCCCAGACCATTATTCATCCTCCACCAAACTTTACAGTTGGCACTATGCATTAGCCTTCTCCTGGCATCCGCCAAACCCAGATTAGTCCGTCCGACTGCCAGACGGTGAAGCGTGATTCATCACTCCAGAGAACGCGTTTCCACTGCGCCAGAGTCCAATGGCGGCAAGCTTTACAGCACTCCAGGCGACGCTTGGCATTGTGCATAGCGCTCTTAGGCTTGTGTTCGGCCATGGAAACCCATTTCATGAAGCGATGAACAGTTCTTGTGCTAACGTTGCTTCCAGAGGCAGTTTGGAAGTTGCTCCTAGACGTTTCCACTTCACAATAACAGCCCTAACAGTTCATCGGTGCAGTTCTAGGAGGGACTTGCTGGAAAGGTGGCATCCTATGATGGTGTTGTGTTGAAAGTGACTGAGCTCATCAGTACAGGCCATTCTACTGCCAATGTTTGTATATGGAGATTGCATGGCTGTGTGCTCGATGTTATACACCTGTCAGCAACGGGTGAAATAGCCGAATCCACTAATTTGAAGGGATTGTCCACATACTTTTGGCCATAGAGTGTACCTACTATATATATAGTAACATTTGTAAATGTAAGAGTGCCGTACATCATTTGGTAACATAATCAAAACGGTGTTTACCAAATCCTATTGTAAAATCCTATCATACCAAGCCAAGACAGTCAAGGATCCTAGACACTTTGCAGTGTTCTGGAACCTGTGTTATTTGAGATAGACCAGGCCTGACTCAGGACAGGACAGATAGTTTTAATGGAGCTTTCAGGAGATGGAACTCAGAGGAAGCACTTCTTGATGTAAATAAAGGGAAATGTTCCATTTCAGCTTACAACGGAACTTCCTCTCCTTGGCTTGATAGCACTCATGACATGTTTTAAGACGAGACAAAAGAAGCAACTTTTACTGTAAATCGTACCCAAAGATCAGAAACGGACTGTGAAGAGATATATATTTTCAGACTTTAGACTAAACTTACTTTTTGGTGGAAAATAGAAAATCTTTTCTGAAATAAAGCAAACTGATAGAATTCTGGATCTTCCCAGAAATGGTTATTTTCAATCACTAGTTAGGTTTCCATCCAATTGGCTTCAGATTTTCCTGTGGATATTCTAAAATCCGCAAAAATCAAATATGCAAATGTTCCATCAAATTGACTTGTTGCGTGATGAGATAGGCTAGTGGACATAAAATTACATTTTGCCGTTAAATTCCCATGTACCAAATAAAAAGTACAAGCTAAATGGGTTTCCATTGCATTTTATACTATACTGATTGTTTTGTCACATAAAAATGTTGCATTATATAGTGAATGTGCCCACTCTGATATTGGCACAGGACGTGCGCTCTAGCTAGCAGCTCGCAGATACAGTGCGGGTATAGCCTAGGGCTAGGCCTACATGATGAGATTGTTATGGACAAAATTAAAATTAATTAATTTGTCAAATGGCAGCCAAGCATCGATCCTGTCACCAGAAAAAGACCCTCATTATTTATTGGAAAGGAGCAGCAAGCTCATCACTTTGCTGTTTCAACGCCCTGTGAAGTTCATCATAACTTACACTCAACAAAAATATGAACGCAACATGTGAAATATTGGTCCCATATTTCATGAGCTGAAATAAAAGATCCACAGAAATGTTCCATACACACAAAAAGCTTATTTCTCTAAAATGTTTTGCACAAATTTCATTTAGTGTGCATTTCTGCTGTGCCAAGATAATCCATCCACCTGAAAGCTGTGGCCTATCAAGAAGATGATTAAACAGCATAATCATTACACAGGTGCACCTTGTGCTGGGGACAATTAAAGGCCACTCTAAAATGTGCAGTTTTGTCACACAACACAATGCCACAGATGTCTCAAGTTTTGAGGGAGCTTGCAAATGGTTTGCTGACTGCAGGAATGTCCACCAGAGCTGTTGACGGAACATTAAATGTTAATTTCTCTACCATAAGCTGCCTCAAACATTGTTTTAGAGAATAGTGTTGTGTGGGCGAGAGGTTTGCTGATGTCAATGTTGTGAACAGAGTGCCCCTTGGTGGCGGTGGGGTTATGGTATGGGCAGACATAAGCTACTGACATTGAACACAATTGCATATTATTGATGGCAATTTGAATGCACAGAGATACCGTGATGAGATCCTGAGGCCCATTGTCATGCCATTCATCTGCCACCATCACCTCATGTTTCAGCATGATAATGCACTGCCCCATGTCACAAAGATCTGTACACAATTTATGGAATCTGAAAATGTCCCAGTTCTTCCATGGCCTGCATACTCATGAAACATTTCACCCATTGAGCATGTTTGGAATGCTCTGGATCTAACTGTACGATAGCGTGTTCTTGTTCCCGTCAATATCCAGCAACTTCACACAGCCATCGAAGAGGAGTGAGACAACATTCCACAGGCCACAATCAACAGCCTGTTCAACTCTATGTGAAGGCAAATGGTGGTCACACCAGATACTGACTGGTTTTCTAATCCACGCCCTTACCTTATTTTCAAAGGTATTCGTGACCAACGGATGCATGTCTGTCTTTCCAGTCATGTGAAATCCATAGATTAGGGCCTAATGAATTGACTTCATGTGACTGATTTCCTTCTATGAACTGTAACTCAGTAAAATCTTTGAAATTATTGCATGTTGCGTTTATATTTTTGTTCAGCGTATTTCATATGTAACCTAATGAACTGTATGCTTTCCATAGTCGTAGTGGGAGGACCACACGACTCCAGCTTTACTTCGATATGATGGATATTATATCAATATTTCTACCGCAATATCCGGCCTAATTAATTGTACCGACACAAAATGATCTCACCTAGTCTAGCGTATTAGTCTAGTAGACATTTGGAAAGTTTATTGACAAATGTGTTATTTCCATCAGGCCTGTTGTAACATTTTTTATCCAACATGTACTTTACTGGAATGAAAAGGTTGGATGGGAACCTGCTAATGCTAATTTAGCTCCAAAACATTTCTGCTTTCAAGTGTTTTTGTCAAAACCTAATGCTCAGCCTTATGGTATAGTAAAAGTCATCTTTGATTGAAAGCAAATACTTCTTTGCTTGTGTGTGTGCTTCTTACATTCTTTCAATATTCCTGCACCCATGTGATATGTTAGGGTGGCTTATCGAACTCACTATGGCCAAGTGTCTGGATGTTACACTTCCTGTTCCTCTGTGCACAGCTGGCACAATGCATATGCTGTACTGTGTATGTACTGCTTTATTCTTTATAACCACTAGATGGTAACAGTGATCTTTATACAGTAATCTCTTCATAATTGCCAGTGTGGGGCATACAGGTAACTGCCAAAATAAAGGAAACACCAACATATTGCGTCTTAATTGAGCGTTGGGTTACCACAAGCCCAGAACAGCTTCACTGCCCTTGGCATAGATTCTACAAGTGTCTAGAACTATATTGGAGGGATGCGACGCCATTCTTCCACAAGAAATTCCATAATTTGGTGTTTGTTGATGGTGGTGGAAAATGGCTGCTCCAGAATCTCCCAGTATTCAATTGGGTTGAGATCTGGTTACGGAAGCCCCGTTTCTACCTGGTTCTAACTTGCATCCTTTGTCCTGATCTCGTCCACATTCTGATTGTGCCCACGTCTTTTGACAGACGTAGATAATCAAAAGACACATTGTGATCTGATTGTGATCTGATTCCGATCAAATCATCCTGCCCACCTCCGGATGTAGTCAGACACGCATTGTGTCTGGATGTCTTACGAGTGTAGACAGAGAAACCATTTAAATCATTCTTATTCTGCACTCTAAAATCATATGTGTCTAACAATAAATAAATAAATCATTTTTTAAAAGAATAGCTGTGAAATAATTTGCATAAAGGAAGGGACCAGGATATCTGGTCACAATGCAGACACAGTGGACGGATAACAGACATGCTAATAATAATACCATGTGTAGACACATTTCTGGAAATGTGGGCACAATCAGAATGTAGACAAGTTCAGGACAGAGGACCCATGTCAGCACCCGGTATGAACGGGGCTTAAGTCACAGAGATCTCTTCTTCTAGCCATGGTAGCCAAAATAATGGTCAACTGGACATTTTTATACAAGCCCCTTAATTGCTTAATTACCTCAGGAACCACACCGGTTTGGAAGCACCTGCTTTCAATGTACTTTGTATCCCTCATTTACTCAAGTGTTTCCTTTATTTTGGCAGTTACCTGTATGTCTATGTGTTGGAATCTGAGCCATGGTTTAGCATTCTGAAAAGGCCTATGTATATCTCTAGTTCTGTTTTGGATTATTGCATCATTTACTATGCAAATATTTTCTTAGGTATTGTCACCATATTTCATTGAATAAAGTACAGTTGAAACTCTATAGTTCTGTCACTGAACAGATTTATAACAGTGTCGTAACAGAAAACTGCCTTCACCTATTTTACCACTAGGGGTCCTCATCCAATCATCCTACAAAGCATCCAGGTAGATGCTCCTTGGTTAATCGAAGAGGCTTATTGTGCCTCCTCATGGGAATCTCCAGGAGGGCTGAGTACTCCCTTCCTTGCAGAGAATCCCTCCTTGGACCCCCCCATAGCCTCCCCCAAACACACACACCACCCACGCACACACACACCGATTCCCAATACATCATCCAGCACCCACAGAGAGAGAAAGCCCCTCTGAAGATAGACCAGTGGGGGAAAACTTGGCCTGGGTGACAGACCAAATGGGGCCTGGATGGGGCCTCTTCAGATCAGGGGTGACAAGCTGCCATGGTGGGGATACCCCCAGCCGGTGCTCCTCGCTGGCCTCCTGGGTGGTTCCCTGCATCTCATAGTGAGGAGCAACCCTGGCCTCCGGCCCCTGCCTCCGCTCTGTTGATGACACAGAGGGAGTTCTGATGCAGAGCACGTAGGGACTTGTGTTTATGACAACATAGGGAGACCTGAGACTGAGCATGCAAGTAGGTTGGGAGTCCTTGGAAGGACAAGGCTGGAGTTCCCTGTGTGAGCATGTAGTGAGTCTTCAGAGTCCTGGGAGCACACAGGGAGTCCTTTGACTCCTTTAGGGAGTACAGAGACAGCGCAAAGGCAGGCAGTCGTGTTTTGACCAGATAGGAAGTCCTCAGTGCAAGCACAAAGGAGTCCGTTTATTGACCATGTAGGTAGGGAGTCTTGGAGGGGAAGACCTTGGGAGTCCTATGACTGAGAAGGTAGGTAAGGTAAGTCCTGTGTATGATAACAAAGGAGTCCTGACTGCGTAACTAGGACGTTTTACTGGAGAAGACCTAGGAGTCTCGTGTGAGAATATGTAGGCCAGTATGTCTCCCTAGGGAGTCAATGGAGGGGTGGGTTCAGATCCCACTGCTGCCACCAATTATTGTAAGTGGAAATGTGGAGTTGTGGGGTAGTGTTGGATCTGGTCAGGCTAGTTTTCCATTCGGGAGTTATCCAAAGATTCCCTCTAAACCATGTGAAGAGCATAACAAATGCCATTTAGCAGACACTTTTATCACGTGCAACAGTCATGCCTGCTTAATTTTACAAGTCCTGAACCCACGACCCTGGCGTTACGAGCACCATGCTCTACCAACTGATCTACAAAGGACCACTTCCAATCCATTGTGTCCAGTGCATGGGTTATAGAAAACAATATTACACAGAGCATCGGCATTCTCGGATCACAATCTCCAAAGAAACGGCTAGAGCAGTGTATGCTCATCAGAGGAGGAAGGGGGGGGACCAGTGAATTTCATAAAAATAAAAATGGCAAAACATGTAAAAAGATATCCTTTTTAGATAAAACTATACTAAATATGTTCACGTCGTAAAATAATTGATTGAAACACACTGTTTTGCAATGAAGGCCAACAGTAGCCGCAACAGCACTCTGTAGAGTAGCCCCATGGTGTAGCCGGAGGACAGCTATCTTCCACCCTCCTCTGGGTACATTGACTTCAATACAAAATCTAGGAAGCTCATGTTTCTCACCCCCCTTCCATAGACTTACACAGTAACTATGACAACTTCCGGAGGACGTCCTCTAAACTATCCGAGCTATTGCAGCATGAACTGACATGTTGTCCACCCAACCAAAGGATCAGAGAATGAATCTAGTAGTGAAAACATAAGTTACAGCTAGCTAGCACTGCAGTGCATAAAATGTGGTGAGTACTTAACTCAAAGAGAGAGAAAGACAATAGTTGAACAGTTTTGAACAAATTAATTTCTTCCAAAATGATGGAGTAGCAAGATAGAGAGATTTCATAATTTCTTTTCACTTTTAGTTTCACTTACTTAGCTAGCAAATGCAGCTAGATAGTTTAGTCTTCTCAAACAAGCTGCTCAAACAGAGGGATGCTTTGTTAGCTAGCTGGCTATGACTATCCAACACAACACTGGAATTGTCTAATAGAAACTAATTTTCAACTGTTGGACTGATGATTACACCCTAGATCAGCTAGATGCAGGCAAGAGTGTGCAAGGCGGCATTGAATGTGTCACTGCGTCACCTCAAATTTTTCTCTCTGCCTATTTGCACCTAGGTTGTAAACTTTCACCTGAGCCATGGTTTAGCATAAACTTGCACCTACGTTGTAAACAACCTGATGATGGGTACAGGGAAAATTTGAGTGTCATGTAGTAGCCTAAACCTATCGTTATTACATTGAGCTGGGTGAATGTAACATGAATGACAGTCATCCAATATGCTGTAATAGAAATAAGGCCATTCTCATTAAAAAATAAATCGTCCTCCCTCATCTTAAACAGCACCGACCGCCACCGGACTGGAGATATACTTAGCGTCTAGATCCGTAATATTGACGACCACCACTACGGTACAATAGCCCATACTGATCCAGTTACAGTAGAACTCTGGTTTTCATTCTTCCCCTCTAATCAGGGACTGATTTAGACCTGGGACACCAGGTGAGTGTAATTAACAATCAGATAGAAACAAAAACCAGAAGTGTTCCAACCCTCCAGCACCCTAATTGAACGTCCCTGCTATACTGTGTATACAATATCAATGTCTAAAACTGAGCAACTTTTTCTTTCTCAACTATTTTCTGTTCTTTGAAACCGAGTGACTGTGAATGACTAACTATGTCCTATAACATGGGCCCTGTGGCTGTATTGAGTCTGTTCGAGCATACGTATTTCCACCAACAAATTGAGTCAGACAAATAAATATATGCACCGGGAGGAGGGAGAGACTGATTTTCCCAGACATGGGCTGCGTCAGAGAGGGGTAAAGAGCAGCGGTAGGTCCTCACATCTCCCTAGGACTTCCATTTTAAGGCTGACATGGGAGGGCTGGTCCTCCTGAGCGGGTCGACAGCATCAGGATGGGAACTGTGTTATAACATCAAACAGATCAGGCCAGCCTGTCACTGTAAATAATCATGTGTTCTTAACTGACCTGCCGAGCTAAATAAAGGTTAAATAAATCAAATAAAGACCAGAGAGATGATAAGGACAGACACCAACAGGAGGAAAACCCGCTGAGGCAGAAGCAGTCCTAATATGGACACTGTAGATAAGGTTTTGGTGACGATCGAAGCTGCTGGGGCTTTCGTAAACACTTTCCCCCTACAGACTCACGTCACTCCAGTGTAAACAAAGCCACTGGTCTTATGTAACAGGTCAACATGATCACGGACCAACTGACCGAACACTAAACCTGCTTGTTAGGTTTGATCATACTGCATTCGTGATGCATGTTAAATCGATTGATTGCAGGTAAAGATATCCATAGAAATGTAACGGCAAAAAAAATAAAAGATAATATTCAAATGTTTTATTGAAATAATGCGCAAATCTAAGAAAGATAATATAATTCATACAAAACGGTGACATTCTTCACACTCACACACCTATGCACGTACTCAAGAGACATTTACTCATATACACACATTTAGTGCTAAAGCATTGGTACATATTCAGAGCACATGGAGGGTGACTAATGCCCAACACTGGTTGGTGGTGAGTCACTAGTCCCACAGCACAGCTTTACGTTCTCCTCTCCTCACACATATACGTACACCACGGAAGCACACGCAGCCACCGTCAGCCACCCTGGTGCACTGACCTATACAAAATGGTGGCAGACCAGAGTGGCTTGGCCAACCGACCAGTCCTAATGCCAGCAGAGTGGACATGGAGCGCCCTGAGGCTCTCTGTAACCCGCTGAGGTCATTTCCTGCCATTTCCTCCAATGTAGTGCTGCAGCCTGAACTGCCCAGGGTTCCAGACTTGGGTTCAAATATAATTTTTTATTTTACTTTGAGCCATCTGATTAAGCCTGTCTGTTTGAATACTTTTTGAACCCAGGTCGGCAGGTTCATTCCCCTTTCACGGTGTCTCTGAGCCACAGGTAATACCGCCTCATACAGAGACAGGGCTAAAGGTGTTAAAATGATTCACTGCTGACATTTCAAAAAATATCAGGGACCAAATTGATGCGCTGCAACATTCTCACCAGACTCATTTCAAATTGTGTTGTACGTCATCACGTTTCTGAAGCATCCTGTGCTCATCGAACTGGCACATTCTCGAACTATAATTGCACTTTGTAAAATGACCACACATCGCCAAAAGTGTAAATGACAGCAGTGAACGCTGCGGTGTCACAATGCGAGGCCGCCGTTGCAAATACGAACTTAACTGACTTGCCTGGCTAAATAAAGGTTAAATAAATAAATCAAGTAAAATGAGGTCCACTTTAAGACACATACAGCCAACGGCTCGTGACTCATAAGCGCTCTATTGTTAGAGTGCATTGACCAATCACATTACCTGTCCTGTGCACTGAGGGAATATTTCAGCAAAGTCTTCTCCCCTAAACTGACCTAAATAACACCATCACAAACTGCAGAAAGACTTCAAACTAACATAAAACCTCTACTGAACATGTTGTACTTGATGAGATGGTGGGGCATACAGATGGGATGGCTGCCGTTTTATGGGCTCTTAACCAACCGTACTATTTTGTTCGTTTTTCGCGTTGTTTGTTAACTTATTTTGTACACAATGTTGCTGCTACCATCTCGTATGACCCAAAAGAGATTCTGGACATCAGAACAGCGATTACTCACCTCGAATTGAATGAAGAATGTTTCTTCATTGAGTTGGACGAGAGGGATTTACTCCAGACACCCAAACAGGCCCTCATCCCCGTCATTCGCAGGAGAAAGAGACGGCGGTTTCACGGAAGGGGATCGGGGTGCCTTGTGAGGATCCGGCGACGAGTGGCTAATCTGCCTTTGCCATCGGTACTATTGGCCAACGTACAGTCGCTGGATAATTAAGTGGATGAACTGAAAACATGTATATCCTACCAACGGGACAGTAAAAACTGTAATATCTTATGTTTCACCGAGTCGTGGCTGAACGACGACATGAATAACATACAGCGGGTTATACACTGTATCGGCAGGATAGAACAGCAGCCTCTGGTAAGACAAGGAAGGTGGCGGTCTATGTAGATTTGTAAACAACAGCTGGTGCAAGATATCTAAGGAAGTCTCGAGGTTTTGCTCGCCTGAGGCAGAGTATCTCATGATAAGCTGTAGACCACACTACCTACCTAGAGCGTTTTCATATATATTCTTCGTAACTGTCTATTTACCAACACAAATCGATGCTGGCACTAAGACCGCACTCAATGAGCTGTACACGGCCATAAGCAAACAGGAAAACGCTCATCCAGAGGCGGCGCTCCTAATGGCCGGGAGCTTTAATGCAGGGAAACTTAAATCAGTTTTACCTAATTTCTACCAGCATGTTAAATGTGCAACCAGAGGGAAAAAAACTCTAGACCACCTTTACTCCACACACAGACACATACAAAGCTCTCTCCCTCACCCTCCATTTGGAAGATTTGACCATAATTCTATCCTACTGATTCCTGCTTACAAGCAAAAATTAAAGCAGGAAGCACAAGTGACTCGGTCAATAAAAAAGTGTTCAGATGAAGCAGATGCTAAGCTACAGGACTGTTTTGCTAGCACAGACTGGAATATGTTCCGGGATTCTTCCGATGGCATTGAGGAGTACGCCACATCAGTCATTGGCTTCATCAATAAGTGCATCGATGATGTCATCCCCACAGTGACCGTATGTACATACCCCAACCAGAAGCCGTGGATTACAGGCAACATCAGCACTGAGCTGAAGGGTAGAGCTGCCGCTTTCAAGGAACAGGACTCTAATCAGGTAGCTTATAAGAAATTCCCCCTACGACAAACCATCAAACAGGCAAAGCATCAATACAACACTTGTTGGATTTGGCAGGGCTTGCAAGATATTACAAACTACAAAGTGAAGCACAGCCGAGAGCTGCCCAGTGATACGTGCCTACCTAGCTAAATTACTTCTTAACTCGCTTCGAGGCAAGTAACACTGAAACATGCATAAGAGCATCAACTGTTCCGGACGTCTGTGTGATCGCGCTCTCCGCAGCCGATGTGAGTAAGACCTTTAAACAGGTCAATATTCACGGATTACCAGGACGTGTACTCCAAGCATGCGCTGACCAACTGGCAACTGTCTTCACTGACATTTCCAACCTCTCCCTGTCTGAGTCTGAAATACCAACATGTTTCAAGCAGACCACCATAGTCCCTGTGCCCAGGAACACTAAGGTAACCTGCCTAAATGACTACCGACCCATAGCACTCATGTCTGCAGCCCTATCAACACCATTATCCCAGAAACCCTAGACCCACTCCAATTTGCTTACCGCCCCAACAGATCCACAGATGATGCAATCTCTATTGCACTCCACACTGCCCTTTCACACCTGGACAAAAGGAACACATATGTGGGAATGCTGCTCATTGACTACAGCTCAGCGTTCAACACCATAGTGCCCTCAAAGCTCATCACTAAGCTAAGGACACTGGGACTGAACACCTCCCTCCTGCAACTGGATTCTGGACTTCCTGACGGGCCGCCCCCAGGTGGTAAGGATAGGTAACAACACATCTGCCACACTGATCTTCAACACAGGGCCCCTCAGGGGTGCTTGCTAAGTCCCCTCCTGTACTCCCTGTTCACTCATGACTGCACGGCCAGGCACGACTCCAACACCATCATTAAGTTTGCCGATGACACACAGTGGTATTCCTGATCAACGACGAGACAGCCTATAGGGAGGAGGTCAGAGACCTGACCGTGTGGTTCAAGGATAACAACCTCTCCTTCAACGTCATCAAGACAAAGGAGATGATTGTGGACAACAGGAAAAGGAGGACCGAGCACGCCCCCATTCTCATCGACGGAGCTGTAGTGGAGCAGGTTGAGAGCTTCAAGTTCCTTGGTGTCCACATCACCAACAAACCAACATGGTCCAAGCACACCAAGACAGTCGTGAAGAGGGCACGACAAAACCTATTCCCCCTCAGGAGACTGAAAAGATTTGTCATGGGTCCTCAGATCCTCAAAAGGTTATACAGCTGCACCATCGAGAGCATCCTGACGGGTTGCATCACTGCCTGGTATGGCAACTGCTCGGCCTCCGACTGCAAGGCACTATGGAGAGTAGTGCGTACGGCCCAGTACATCACTGGGGCCAAGCTTCATGCCATCCAGGACCTCGATAACAGGCGGTGTCAGAGGAAGGCCCTAAAAATTATCAAAGACTCCAGCCACCCTAGTCATAGACTGTTCTCTCTGCAACCGCACGTCAAGCGGTACCGGAGCTCCAAGTCTAGGTCCAAGACAGCTTCTACCCCCAAGCCATAAGACTCCTGAACTTCTAATCAAATGGCTACCCAGACTATTTCATTGCCCCCTCGCCCCGTCTTTTACTCTGCTGCTTCTCCCTGTTATTATCTATGCATAGTCACTTTAATAACTCTACCTACATGTACGTACATATTACCTCAATTACCTCGATTAACCGGTGCCGTCGCACATTGACTCTGCACCGGTACCCCCTGCATAAAGCCTCGCTACTGTTATTTTGCCGCTGCTCTTTAATTATTTGTTACTTTTATCTCTCTGTTTTTTTGTATTTCTCCTAAATTGTTGGTTAAGGGCTTGTAAGTAAGCATTTCACTGTAAGGTCTACACATGTTGCATTAGGCGCATGTGACAAATAAAATTTGATTTAATTTTGTATTTTGTATAAGCTTCTCTGCATTTTTCATAGTGGAAAATGGACCCCGTCTCCGGTTCCATTTCTAACATCTTACAGTCACATATTTTCTAAACTCGCAACACGAGGCAGTTCATAATGGTGTACACAATTTGATTAAAGCCGGCATAGCAGCCGTCCCAAGGACAGCAGTCTTGGGACTAGACTACAAAGTGAGGCAATACTCAGGAAAACACAGTAGATGGCAGTGTTTTTACTTTTCACTTTCACAGCACAGCTGTTGTAGGATTTCAGTAATGGATTGCTGTAGTGTGAGTTACACTCTCTTGTAAAGACAGCTTTAAATGTTTTTCACATCCATCTTAGAACACTGGATTGACTTTTCGCATGTGCAAGTTGATCCACGAGAGCGTAATAACTGGGTCTTTCCACGAATAGAGTGCCAATTTCAGTAGGAAACAATATTGAATTTTAAAACCCTGTTATACTTAATTAAGTGCCCTGTAATATAGATATTTCTATTATAAAAAATGTAATTCCTCATGTTTTCCGACTAAGAAGATTTTAACCCACTTAAAACCCCACATTTCCACAAGTTTGTTGCTTTGACAAAGTCATTTCAGAATTTTGTTTGGTTTTGTTTTGAAACTCGCATTCAATTGCCCATCCCTGTTACACACGACAAGCCTCTATTCCCCATGTCACAAGGGTATTTGTGGCTCAATTAATGGGGCGGTGCAGTCGAAAATGGGATTTCCAGTTTATGAGGCACGTCGCCCCGTTCGCGAAAAGGGTTTGCTTCTACAGATAGTGAGTCACGTGGCCATGGCTATATAATACAGGCAGACAGGCATTCAGTTACTGTTCGATTGAACATTAGAATAGGCAAAACGAGTGACCTAAGTGACTTTGAGCATGGTATGATCGTCAGTGTCAGGCGAGCTGGTTCCAGTATCTCAGAAACGTCCGGCCTGGTGACATCGCCAGGCGATATAAGTTAATAGACCAATAACAACAAGTGTTTTCCCTCTTCTCTGCCAAAAACAGCTCGTTTTTCAGGTTACACATGCCTCCCATTAGGCTCCTCCAATTAGACGCCTCTCTCAGACCACTCCCAAACAGTCCTAGCAAAAATGTTGCTTGAGAAATCGCATTTGCTAAGAAGCTATTTTTGTTTATTCTTGACCATTTTAATTGAAAACAATCACAGAAAGGTACTTAATTGTTACCCAGCAATGATTTTATATTGAGCTAAAAATGGCTGCATTTGACCTTTAAGATGAACTCTTAATGTAACCTTTTGAGATGGGAAAATATGTCTTTCCTTTAGTTGAACATGTGCTCTTTAAGAATTAGGTGAAATAAAAAAAAAAATTTTTTTTTTTAAATGACACAACCCAAAGGACACTATATTGGTGGAATGACCCAACTAGCCATGTAAGAGACCCAATTATCCGGTGCTTTATAATCCATAGAGATGCTGGTGGTCATAGACATGATTCTGTGAATGTGGAATAAATGTAAGATGTGAGGAGCAGACAACCGTTTGACTGCAGTACATGAAGGGGAGCCATACTTTCACTCGAACACAACAATGGTTTGACTCCCACTCCCACTGCCCAAGCCCAGGGCTACATCTGGGGCAGGGCTGCACCGGGCAGAGCTGTATCAGGACAACAGTATCAGACCTCCAAAAGGACCAGCCAGACCTTGGTACCCATTCAAAATCATTCAAATGCTTTGATCCTTTGCTTTAGTCATCCTGGAGTGCCAGTTGGATGGGTTTAGTGAAGTTGTAGGACAATTCTATAGGTTCATTAAGCCAGGCAAGGTCAACCAAGCACAAATAAAGAGTTTCAATTATTTTAAATAGTATTTGAACCGAGGTCTGCCCTGGGACAAGGATAATGCTTTTGCCTCCTTTCCTGGTCTACACATTTTTTTTTTTTTTTTTTTTTTTTCACCTTTATTTAACCAGGTAGGCTAGTTGAGAACAAGTTCTCATTTGCAACTGCGACCTGGCCAAGATAAAGCATAGCAGTGTGAACAGACAACAACACAGAGTTACACATGGAGTAAACAATAGACAAGTCAATAACATGGTAGAAAAAAGAGAATCTATATACAATGTGTGCAAAAGGCATGAGGTAGGCAATAAATCGAATAATTACAATTTAGCAGATTAACACTGGAGTGATAAATCATCAGATGATCATGTGCAAGAAGAGATACTGGTGTGCAAAAGAGCAGAAAAGTAAATAAATAAAAGCAGTATGGGGGTGAGGTAGGTAAATTGGGTGGGTAGTTTACAGATGGACTATGTACAGCTGCAGCGATCGGTTAGCTGCTCGGATAGCAGATTTTTAAAGTTGTTGAGGGAGATAAAAGTCTCCAACTTCAGAGATTTTTGCAATTCGTTCCAGTCGCAGGCAGCAGAGAACTGGAAGGAAAGGCGTCCAAATGAGGTTTTGGCTTTAGGGATGATCAGTGAGATACACCTGCTGGAGCGCGTGCTACGGGTGGGTGTAGCCATCGTGACCAGTGAACTGAGATAATGCGGCACTTTGCCTAGCATAGCCTTGTAGATGACCTGGAGCCAGTGGGTCTGACGACGAACATGTAGCGAGGGCCAGCCGACTAGGGCATACAGGTCGCAGTGGTGGGTCGTATAAGGTGCTTTAGTAACAAAACGGATGGCACTGTGATAAACTGCATCCAGTTTGCTGAGTAGAGTATTGGAAGCTATTTTGTAGATGACATCGCCGAAGTCGAGGATCGGTAGGATAGTCAGTTTTACTAGGGTAAGTTTGGCGGTGTGAGTGAAGGAGGCTTTGTTCCGGAATAGAAAGCCGACTCTAGATTTGATTTTGGATTGGAGATGATGATGCATCAGCTTGACAAATGTTATTGGGTATACAAAATAAAGAGTGCCTTAGATGTCAATTATACATCTTATAGTAATAACACGAGTATAACATTTAATAGATGTCAAAGCACTGCATCTGAAACCACCCTGAATATCTTTATGAAGATTTCCAGTACACCATGGATAGTGTTCTTCATAGGAAGTTTCATGGTATTGGAATTGCTTTGCAGGCTGTCCTTGTTGTGAGGGAAAAAGGCTCAAGATGGAACCGTACTGGATGGCCGCCATTTTACAAACTCCAACCCAACTTTGCTATTTTGTGACTATTTTGTGGTTTATTTTTACTTTAGTTTCATGAAATGTATACGCTAATGCTTTTTACAACTGACAACCACTTTTGAACGTTAGATCGGCAGTTGCCCCAATTCCGACTTCTACTTAGACTTTGACTCGTCTCCCCTTGGCTCTCTCTGCAATTCCTGCTCTTCCCTCCATTCACTTCCCTCCATTCACTTGATAATAAGACAGCCGATCGCAGATTTGCTACCAACGGGACTCTTGGAACTGCACTATTCTTTGCTTTTCAGAAACATGGCTCTCGGACGGCTATCCAACCCGAAAGATTGTCCGTTCACCGGGCGGACAGGACAGTGGAGTCGGGGAAATCGAGGGGGGGGAAGGGTTTGCATCTTCGTCAACACCAACTGGTGTGCTACTTCCAGCTCGGTGGAAGTGTCAACCCACTGTTCACCTGTCTTGTAATACCTGATGATCAAATGCCGACCCTTCTACCTCCCGAGGGAGTTTTCAGCTGTTATTGGGACTGCTGTATACATTCCACCTCAAGACAGTAAAAAAAAGAAGCTGGCGCTTAAAAACTGTATAAGACTATAAACAAGCAGGAAGAGCCTACACCCAGAGGCTGCCTTCTGGTTGCCCACTTCCATCAACACATCTCCAACGTCACTAGGGGCGAAAAAGTCCTAGACCACTGCTATTCTACCCACAAGCAAGCATACAAGGCTCTCCCTCGTCCGCCGTTAGGTAAATCAGATCATGACTCTGTTCTCTTGCTTCCTGTTTAAAAGCAGAAGCTGAAACAGGAAGTAGACGTGATGGACTCAGTTGAGAAATGGTCAACAGAATCATAGGTTATGCTACAGGACGGCTTTGCTAGTGCTGATTGGTATATGTTTCAAGACTCCGCTGATAACACTGACGAGCTAACCACCTCCGTCACCGGCTTCATTAGACAATGCATAGGCGATGTTGTACCCTCGGTGACGGTTCACTGCTTCCCCAATCAAAAGCCCGGGATTAACACAGAGGATGGCACTAAAGTAAAGAACAGGGCTACCGCACACAGAGATATCTTAGACAACCCTGATGCCACAGCCAACGACAGGAATAAGTACAATTAGTTCTGCTATGACCTCCGCAGAGTCATCAAACGAGCATAAGGACAATATAGGGATAAGGTGGAATCATATTACACAGGCTCCAATGGCAGCCGCATGTGGTAATGTGGCCCAACCGTGATCTGTCCAACGAAGCCTCTCTACCAGACGAACTCAAGTCATTTTATGCACGCTTTCACAACAACAACATCGAGCCTGGGGTGTGAGGGCCGTCACCGACCAAGAGGGTTGAATGATCTCGCTCTCTGAGGTCAACGTGAGAAGAGTTTTTAATCAGGTCAACACACGCAAGGCAACTGCAGTACTCCAGGGCGCGTTCTCAGAGCATGCGCAGAACAGCTGGCAGGCATATTTTCACCCTCTGCTTGTCCCAGTCTGTAATCCCCACATGTTTTAAGATGACCACAATCATTCCTTCTCCTAAGAACTCTAAGGCTTCATGCCACAAGGACTACCGCCCTGGAGCACTCACTTCTGTAATCATGAAGTGCTTTTAGAGGCTGGTTATGGCACACATTAACTCCACCATCCCAGCCACCCTAGACCCACTGCAATTTGCATACCGCCCCAAATGATCATAGACAACGCAATCTCAATTGCTCTCCACACTGCCCTCACCCACCTAGATAAGAGGAATACCTATGTGAGAATGCTGTTCATTGATTACAGCTCAGCGTTCCACACCATTGTCCCCTCCAATCTCGTTATCGAGCTTAGGACTCTGGGTCTGAACACCTCCCTCCGCAACTGGATCCTGGACTTCCTGACAGGCCGACCCTAGTTGGTGAGGGTGGGCAACATCACCTCTGCCACGCTGACCCATAACATAGGGGTCGCTCAGGGGTGTGTGCTTAGTCCCCTCCTGTAATCCTTGTTCACCCACGACTGCATGGCCACGCACGACTCCAGCACCATCATCACGTTCGCTGACGATACGAGGGTGGTACGCCTGATCACCGGAGACAATGAGTCAGCCTAAAGGGAGGAGGCAAGTGACCAGGCAGTGTGGTGCCTGACCAACAACCTCTCCCTCAACGTCAGCAAGACCAAAGAGCTGATAGGGACATACAGGAAATGGAGGGGGGGGGTGAGAACGCCCCCATCCAAATCGACGGTGCGGCAGTGGAGCAGGTAGACAGCGTCAAGTTCCTCTGTGTCCAAATCTCTAAAAACTTAAAATTGTCCAAACATACACACGCAGTCGTGAAGAAGGCGGGACAGTGCCAGGCTGAAAAAGTTTGGCACTGGCCCTCAAAACCTCAAAAGGTTCTACAGCACTACCATTGAGAGCACATTGACTGACTGGTCAATGCTTGGTATGGCAATAGCACCGCCCTCGATTGCATCGCTCTACAGGGGGTTGCGTGGACAGCCCAGTACATCACTGGGGCAGAGCTACTTGCCATCCAGGACCTCTGTATCAGCCGGTGTAAAAAGAAGGCCCCAAAAATTGTTAAAGACTCCAGCCACCCAGTTCAAAGACTATTTTCTCTGCTGCCGCACGGCAAGAGGTACCGCTTCATCAAGCCTGACAGGCTCTGGAACAGCTTCTATCCCCAAGCAATGCGACTGATAAATATTTAACAAAATAGCTACATGGACTATCTGAGTTAACATCGTATCTTTATTGACCTTTTATTGCCATTTTCGCACTGTCTCTATGCACACTCACAGGGCCCTACACACTCACACACACTGTCACTCCAACGCACACACAAACAAGCCCTCATTTGCTCACTTGCTCATAATATGCACATGCATGTATACTGACTCGACACACCTGCACACCCACTGACATACAAGCTGCTATTTCTACTCTGTGTATCTTACATCCTGTGGCCTAGTCCCCTTACCCCTCTACATACAGTATCTACCTCCATCACTCCAGTATCCCTGCACATTGTACATATGGTATTGGAACTGACTTTAAAAAACGATTTCCTGTATATAGTATGCGTACTTACTTACTTTATTGTGTATTCCATATTTCTTATTATTATTTCTCATGTGTTTTTTTTTTCTAGTAATACATTGTTACTGATTATTGCATTGTTGGGTTTTGAGTTTGCAAGAAAGGCATTTCACTGTACTTGTGCACGTGACATTAAAACGTTAAACTTGAAATGTAAAATGTGTGCGCTGTTAGTGTGATGAGTAATAAATAACACGAGTGGATAAACATCTGTCAGTGGATACAGGGTGCCTGGGGCTTCCTGCACACTTTATCACACACAGGGAGAGAGAGAGGGAGAGAGGTCTGCTTCTGAAGATGTAGCCAAGAATCAAACCAATAACACATTAAGACTCTGTGTACAGGGACGTCTCTCTCTGTTTTCCTCTCTCTCACTCTCTCTCTCTCTCTCCATAGCAATGGCAGACACTAGGGAGCAGTTCTGGAATATTTGAGAGGCAATTGGTTTTAAAGGGATAGCTCACCCAATTCGTAAACCTGCCTCGTATTATGGACACCTAGAAAGTAGTCTTCCCGAAGACTCAGAAATCCAATATTTCGTGCTTTTTTGTTGCTAAGCCACATGTTGGCTACCCGGACTATTTGCATTGTGTGCCCTCCCCAACCCCTATTTTACGCTGACTGCAGTAAAGATTAAGTTTTCAGTCTTCAACATTCCTTAATACGAAATGTGCTAGAATACGGTAATGAAGGAGCATACAGTCAACTACAGTCGTATGTACGGGAGTATGAAGCAGCATGTCGAGTATGAAATGTGCCATCTCACAAGAAAACCAAACGATTTAACAGCTGGATTCTAGAATGAGTACTGTCTCTATTACCCTGACAAGAAAGGGCTGCAATCCAAAAGACTCCCTACGCTGTTGTTGACATTTTCTAAATATGCTCCGTATTATTCTCTATCGTTGTTTATGTTCGATTTCTGTGCCAACCATTTGTGGAATCCGAGGCAGAGTGAAATAAAACCATAATACTTCAAACCGCAGAATGGTAGACCTTAGCACACTGTTGTGAAATGTGGTTTCCTTTGAAAGCTACGAACAATTTCTGGCTTGCGTACTTGTATTCAACCTCCTCTTCTTTCAGTGTAGCCAAGAGGGTCATTCTCTCTCTTACAGCTGCTGAAGCAGAGCGACTGTGTGAGACATATTGTCCCAACTATTATGAAGTGGCTGTTGTAAACCAACCAGAAACCATTGTAGGTGGCTCGGTATAGAATTCCCCGTAGGTGGCTCAGTATTCTCAGCAGACTGAAAGAGCAAACCACCTGGGCACACCACGCCATTTCAATGTGGATAATTGGGTAATATTTGGTTGAGACGTTGACCAATGAGATTAAAACCTATATTCACCCACTCAAAAAGACAGCCAAAAGTTAGTTTCATTTCCAATGTGTTGTCATTATGCTTTCAACCATTTAAAAGCACAACAAAGTTCAAATGGGAATCCAATGTCCGATATTTTGTTTATTTACACAGCAGATCTAATGACATGGACTGCAGTTGAGATTACATTCGAAATACATGGTTCAAGTGATCAATGCTGTTCGAGATTCTGCACAGATTATTACAACAATTGCAAAGATCTCCACAGACCTGCGACGACCTATTCATGCTATCTTGAACATGCACCCTTTATATGATCACATAAGAATACATGTATAGTTACAGTCATCTCAAAATGTGGCCATGGATGTGTTACTCATTTTAAGGTTGAATGTCACATAGTTTGTAACATTACGCTACGTTACGCTATTTACTGTATTTACAAAAGTAATATTCAATTATGTTCGGTTAACAACACAACCAAATATCAACATTTAAAGGAGCTGTATCTACAGCTTGGATAGTTTCATCTGAGACACTGGCTTAATCCCATTCTTTAACTTAATTTATTTTGTTAAAGGATGGGAGACGTGAATCCTACTATATGCTGGTTATTTAGAGTCTAGACTACCTGTGTTGCTCACGTGCACCTCCCGACTGAAGAAGGGAAGGAGTTGGGCTGGAGGGTCGTAGATGCAGCTGCTCGTCTCTTTCTGCCTCTCTCTCCTGCACGTAGGCTATCAGCCATAATCAAAATTAAGACATCAATGGGGAAGCTACAAAATGCTTTAAAAATATCAGTGAATGGGGTAATTAAGATTGGGCAGGGCTCTGTAGTAAGTATGAACACCGGATCTCTATTGAGCTGATAAGTAGAGCCTCTCCACACTTAGGCTGCATCCCAAATAGCGCCCGATGCCCTATATAGTGCACTATTTGTTACCAGAGCCCATATGGAGTAGGGTTCCATTTGGGACATTGCCTTTGTCTCCAATGTGTCTTTGTAAAGCTGGAGTGGATGATAATGTACTGTGTATGCAGTACTTAAGCCTGCTTGGTTGGCATGTGAATTAATACTGTTTGAACATTGAGTGATCTTAATTGCATTGAGAATGGAGGGGTTCGGTGCACTACGTACCAATTACGTCTATGGGGGGTGCCGGGTGGGGAGGTACTTTGCCCCTGAGGGCCACTGTGGAGGCGATAGTTATCCCGACTGTATCATGGCTATGCTATGTTTACTGATGACTTCAAGAGACAAAAATCAAGGAGGTATAATACCATGTATGAGTAGTGAACCTGATGACAAACCCCCTTTCGGTCATACTCATATCTGTGATACCAAAGCCCCCCCCCCCCCCCCTGAAATGATTTATATCGCACGTTGCATTGTTGCGATTTGTGAGACAATCTGTTCGAATTCTCACTTCCAAAACCATTATAATGTTCTGATAATACTGTAGGGACACAAGGATGTGTCATAATTTCTACTTCCAGATGATGTTCAGAGAGAGGAGCCAGCCAACTGGTTGAGAGAACGCAGAGCATCACAATGTAACACTTCCTAAATTACAGATTAGAAAGCATCTGGTTCATTGAACAACGTTCTGCTTCTTATTTACTGTCAGTCCTCCCCCATGCTGGGTGCATGCTCCCTGCATTCTCCCTGCTGCTCAGATCAGATCTGCCTGAAGGAGCATACCAGATGGATATGATCATTTACCACATTCAAATCAACCGTCTCTATATGAGCTGTGTACGGGTTTGTTGATTGTTTCACAACTTTTTTCCAAAGCAGAGGTGTTTGTCTATAAGCAATAAAGATTCATATTGATAATCTGTTTAAATGTATGGATCATCACATCATATTAAAATGTATAAATGGAAGCATTTTATGTAAGATATACTAATAATTTGATCCAGGGTCAAAGGCCAAATATCTATGAATAATTTGTCATAATCAATAGACCTGAAGATGAACAAAGCTAAACTTCTCAGGCAACAAAAAGCTCATAGACCATTTCAGAGCCATTTATCGCAAATCAGATCAAATCAAATCGAGTTTGTCACACGCGAATACAACAGGTGTAGATCTTACCGTGAAATGCTTACTTACAAGCCCTTAACCAACAACGCAGTTCAAGAAATAGAGTTGAGAAAATATTTACGAAATAAACTAAAGTAAAAAATAATATAAAAGTAACTCAATAAAATAACAATAACAAGGCTATATACAGGGGGTACCGGTACCGAGTCAATGTGCGGGGCTGCAGGTTAGTTGAGGTAAGTTGTTCATGTAGGTAGGGGTAAAGTGTCTGTGCATAGATAATAAACAGCAAGTAGCAGCAGTGTAAAAACAAAAGGGGGCCAAGGAGGTCAATGTAAATAGTGTGGTTGGTCATTTGGTTAATTGTTCAGCAGTCTCATGGCTTGGGGGTAGAAGCTGTTAAGGAGCATTTTGGACCTAGACTTGGCACTCCGGTACCGCTTGCCATGCGATAGCAGAGAGAACAGTCTATGACTTGGGTGACTGGAGTCTTTGACAATTTTTGGGGCCTTCCTCTGACACCGCCTGGTATAGAGGTCCTGGATAGCAGGAAGCTTGGCCCCAGTGATGTACTGGGCTATACTTGTAGAGTTTCCTGCTCCTTAAGATAATTGTCACTGCCCTGAGGGTGGTGATTATTTTCAGCTAGATAACCTGCAAGATCGGTGATTTGCCTGCATGTGCATTGCATGGGTTTATTATTGAGTCATTAGCCTACTATTTTCCTAAATAGGGGTGTTATTCTCTGAGACAATATAAGGAATAATTTTATAGCATTTTTTTAGGTTATTCGGAACATCTCTATTTTGGACAAAGTTGATGACTACGCAAGATGTATACTAATCATTAGATCCAGGGCCAAGGGCCGAAGCTCTATAACAAGCTAACAACATTTAACCCTTTAACCCTGGAGGTGTTGTGTTTCCACAGCCTGCCTGCAGTTTATATTCATACATAGACCAGTTCAGAACCATTTATCTCAGGTGATTTCCTACTCCTAGTGATAATTGTCGCTGTGCCCTGAGGGTGGTAAGTATTTTCAGCTAGCTAATCTGTGAGGTCGGCGATCTCTACCAACAAGTGTTTATCTCTTGCAATCTGGAACTTGTTAAAACAATTCAACTCGACGTAAACACTTTGACTTCTCTATCAGGACTAATCTCCAAAGATAGACTTCAGTAAAGGAGAAAAATGTTGTTTTGACTCGTCATCCGGACTGACCAGATGAATAACAGAAAACGGCAAAGAAATGACATTGCTCTCTTTCAAAGACAGACAACAGTCCTAGCTCAATAGCCAGAAGGGCTTACAACTCTATAGCCTTCCAACCCTACAGCCCAACAACCCTGATTCTCTACAACCCTAACCGGGCCCTCAGATCAAAAATACTTCAAAGTGCCTCATCTAACTATACCCTCAGTCCCACCACATCAGACAGACACAGTCACCAGCAAAAACACGAGACGGTAGTCAGTTTTTAAGGCCTATGAGCTAAACAGTGGGACAAACTACACAACAGGTTTCCCCGGTAAACTGTGGCCAACAGGCATTGTATAAAGGACCGGGCAAATTATCGACACCATCCAGTGAGTACGCTCTGTGCAATATGCCGTGGATCTATGGCTTTATGAGCAAGCGCCCCACTCTCACATAACGCCTAGGGCATGATGCATATGTAGCTTAACGATGGGGGTGCTAATTATCAAGATTGTAACCACAACGCTGTAGAGATGGAAGCAATTTTAGCAGGAGTAATTTGCGGGTTCAAATCTTGGCTTCAGCAAACTTCAATATTTTATGGTGAACTAGGATAGTGTGAGAAAGAATGGAGAGAACATGGAGTCAAACGTCCAAATGAGGTGAATGGACAGTAACAATGAGCCTTGAGGTTAGAGAAACAGGCCAGTAAGCAGAGGGTCGCCAGTTCAAGTCCCAGTGCTGACTGGACATATTTGGTGGGAGTGAGCTGCTAACTGAATCTGCCATCAGTATAAATCTGACTATATCAGGTGCCACCAACTACAATTGTGCCCTGAAGCAAAGCACTTAACTGATGTTGCTCTGTGGCTGATCATGTGTTGCCTTCTCCTGGTGACCAGGGACAGTCTTAGTAACACTGGCAGATGGGGATCTGTGAAACTCAATCCTCACCCTGAGCTGTCTCCACTTGCGATGCCTGATAGATAGCTTTTTCGCGGAGCGACTGGGTAAGACTCTTCGGGAGGGTGGTCAGATGTGTTTGAGAGGCAGAGATCCTGTGTTCAAGCCTCAGTATTAGCCGAATCAGGAGGAAGCAGCGTGATGTTGTAAGGGCTGTTGTCCTCCTCTTCCTCAGATGAGGAGAGGAGAGAAGGATCAGTGGACCAATACGCAGCATTAGGGAAATATGCCATCTCTTTATTTGACACGACGGCACACGAAAACAAAACACTTACAAAATTACAAAACAAGAAAACGACGTAGACGAAAACCTGAACATGAACTTACATAACTAAAACGTAAAACTCACGGACAGGAACAGACTACATCAAAACGAACGAACAACCAAACAGTCCCGTATGGTACATACATCGACGACACAGGAGACAATCACCCACAAACAAACAGTGAGAACACCCTACCTAAATATGACTCTTAATTAGAGGAAAACGCAAAACACCTGCCTCTAATTAAGAGCCATACCAGGCAACCAAAACCAACATAGAAACAGAAAACATAGACTGCCCACCCAAAACTCACGCCCTGACCATATACACATACAAAAACAACATAAAACAGGTCAGGAACGTTACAGAACCCCCCCCTCAAGGTGCGAACGCCGGGCGCACCAGCACAAAGTCCAGGGGAGGGTCTGGGTGGGCAGTTGACCACGGTGGTGGCTCAGGCTCTGGACGCTGTCCCCACACCACCATAGTCACTCCCCGCTTCTGTCTTCCCCTCCCAATGACCACCCTCAAACTAACATCCCCTAAATGAACGGCCAGCACCGGGAGAAGGGGCAGCACCGGGACAAGGGGCAGCACCGGGACAAGGGGTAGCACCGGGACAAGGGGCAGCACCGGGATAAGGGGCAGCACCAGGATAAGGGGCAGCACCGGGATAAGGGGCGGCAGGTCCCGGCTGAGAGACTCTGGCAGATCCTGGCTGAGGGACTCTGGCAGGTCCTGGCTGAGGGACTCTGGCAGGTCCTGGCTGAGGGACTCTGGCAGGTCCTGGCTGAGGGACTCTGGCAGGTCCTGGCTGAGGGACTCTGGCAGGTCCTGGCTGGACGGCTCTGGCAGGTCCTGGCTGGACGGCTCTGGCAGGTCCTGGCTGGACGGCTCTGGCAGGTCCTGGCTGGACGGCTCTGGCAGGTCCTGGCTGGACGGCTCTGGCAGGTCCTGGCTGGACGGCTCTGGCAGGTCCTGGCAGGACGGCTCTGGCAGGTCATAGCAGGACGGCTCTGGCAGGTCATGGCAGGACGGCTCTGGCAGGTCATGGCAGGACGGCTCTGGCAGGTCATGGCAGGACGGCTCTGGCTGGTCATGGCAGGACGGCTCTGGCTGGTCATGGCAGGACGGCTCTGGCTGGTCATGGCAGGACGGCTCTGGCTGGTCATGGCAGGACGGCTCTGGCTGGTCATGGCAGGACGGCTCTGGCTGGTCATGGCAGGACGGCTCTGGCTGGTCATGGCAGGACGGCTCTGTAGGGAGGAGAAGGAGAGACAGCCTGGTGCGTGGTCTAGGCACTGGCTGCGCTGGAGAGGAGGAAACAGCTGGAGAGAGAACCCGGAGAGACAGCCTGGTACGGGGGGCTGCCACCGGAGGACTGGTACATGGAGGTGGCACCGGGTATACCGGACCGTGAAGGAGGACACGTGCTCTTGAGCACCGAGCCTGCCCAACCTTACCAGGTTGAATGGTGCCCGTAGCCCTGCCAGTGCGGCGAGGTGGAATAGCCCGCACTGGGCTATACTGGCAAACCGGGGACACCATTCGTAAGGCTGGTGCCATGTATGCCGGCCCGAGGAGACGCACTGGTGGCCAGATACGTTGGGCCGGCTTCATGACATCCAGCTCGATGCCCAACTTAGCCCTCCCAGTGCGGCAAGGTGGAATAGCCCACACTGGTCTAAGCACGCGTACTGGGGACACCGTGCGCTTTACCGCATAACACGGTGTCTTACCAGTACGACGCCTTCTACCTCCACGGTAAGCACGGGGAGTTGGCTCAGGTATCCTAGCCGGCTTTGCCACACTCCTCGTGTGCCCCCCCCCCAAGAAATTTTTGGGTCTGACTCACGGGCTCCCAACCGCGTCGCCGCGCTGCCTCCTCATACCAGCGCCTCTCTGCCTTCGCTGCCTCCAACTCCGCCTTGGGACGGCGATATTCCCCTGGCTGAGCCCAGGGTCCTCTACCGTCCAGGATCTCCTCTCAAGTCCAGGAGTCCTTGTTGCTCTGTTGAGCTCTCCCTTGCCGCTTGGTCCTAGTTTGGTGGGTGATTCTGTAAGGGCTGTTGTCCTCCTCTTTCTCAGATGAGGAGAGGAGAGAAGGATCAGTGGACCAATACGCAGCATTAGGGAAATATGCCATCTCTTTATTTGACACGACGGCACACGAAAACAAAACACTTACAAAATTACAAAACAAGAAAACGACGTAGACGAAAACCTGAACATGAACTTACATAACTAAAACGTAAAACTCACGGACAGGAACAGACTACATCAAAACGAACGAACAACCAAACAGTCCCGTATGGTACATACATCGACGACACAGGAGACAATCACCCACAAACAAACAGTGAGAACACCCTACCTAAATATGACTCTTAATTAGAGGAAAACGCAAAACACCTGCCTCTAATTAAGAGCCATACCAGGCAACCAAAACCAACATAGAAACAGAAAACATAGACTGCCCACCCAAAACTCACGCCCTGACCATATACACATACAAAAACAACATAAAACAGGTCAGGAACGTTACAGATGTCCTTTATACTTGCAGTCTAAATCGCATCAGTGGCGTATTTTCATGCACGCCAACGGAAGCCAGGCTTCCCACAAAAGAATACAAGAAAACAAACAATAATAACATAAGTCATTTATCTTTCATCTCTCTGTGTTTCATCATTTTCCTTCAATTCGCAAGAGGGTGAATGTATCTCACAGGAGAAGGCACCCTAGCAGCACCCCTCTGTCTCTCTACTGTGTAGGCCATCTATCTGATACTGTCTGGTCCAAACAAGTATGACATTGTTGCCGCCTGTAGCGTTGAATGCAAGGGAAGCCAGCATTTTGCCACCCTTGACAAAAAAAATATAAAAAATGTGCCAATCAGCATTGAGTTGAACTGAGCGAGCTCAACTGTGAATGGTCCTGGAGGGGGAAATAAAAGTGTCATGGGAAGCCCGCGTTTGGCGTTACTCCTATCAAATCGCTTTGAGAGCATACATCATTAACAGAAACAACTTGAATTGTTGCATCTCGTTGTTGTTGTTGCTAGCTAGCCAGCTAGCTAAAATTGTCCCTTTCCCGAAATTAGCCATGGACAGAGATAGAGATTTGGACTTGTGGTTTTACTTAGTTCTCCATACTGGCCATGGTTATAATAGCAATTCTGATCCAACCATGAATTCATACGTTGTGGTGCCCCTGGCCTGAGAGGATTTAAGTTCAATGTGTACAGTAGCTGGATGTACAGTAGCAGACTAATGTTAACTAGGGTTTCTAGTGAGCAAGCATTTCAGAAAGGTAGCCTAGGACACATAAAAATAAAGGTGTGTACTGCTTGTACTGTATGGCATAGTGATAGATGTTTCCTCAACAAGAAAGCAAGGAGGATGGCATTGGCGGTTCTCTACAAGTAGGGTGAGTCAACGTGTTTTTCTACATGCAGGAACGCGCGCGCACGCATGCACACACACGCAAGGAGAAATCAGAACCATGGACAGCCACATCCTATTTAGCTTACGTTGATTGAACAAAATTGTTTTTGGTATCTTTTAGTTTCACTTTATTAGACTAAGCAGAGGTGATTTGGTGATGCCGAAATGTTGAAGTTGCTGGAATAGTTGAGGCAGCTGCTGTTTTCTTTGCAACTTGCGGTAACTCTCTATGTGAATATATGAATACATCAATGGTTGTTTGGTGGCCCGAAAATGTCGGAAACAACTGTCTGGTACATGCAATATGCATCGTGGACTTCACCGGAGAGAGGTTGCTACCCGTTTTTTTGTGATAAAACAAAGGTGTGGTTGAATTTATTGTGCCACTGTCGTATTATTGTCTCTGCCTTTAGGCCTATACTGAATATCATGGTCGCAAGGTATATGAATTAACAGCAAACACCGCTGGCTTCCCCAGTGATTTTACCCACGCACCGTTACTGCATGGCATAACCCATAACTCTACTCTATACATCTAACTCTTCAAAATATATATTTGTTATTCAGTCAGATGTATTTTGACACTGAAAAACAAGCAGACAGACATCAGTCATTACATTTACCAATTTCTTGTTAGGGGTCTTTGTATGAACACTTGATGTAACAATACCAATATATTTTGTATTAATATGTCTGCCCTCTAAATAACGTTTTATTGTCTAGCTGTTTAGAATTTGAAACGATTTCTGCCATCTTCGCAGCCGACGTCTTCGTTTTAGCTTTTCCTCACCAAGTGGCCAAGAATGGAATTGACCAGGGGAATATTTATGCCGAAACCCAGTGTCTAATTTGGGAATGTCTAATTGGCGTTTTGGATCCATCAAAAGCCCTGCCCTTAGATGCCTGGCTCGCCCTTTGTGATGCGGCTTTCAGCAATGAGCCGCTGTGTGTAATGTCATGTAATTTTATCCATCCATAGCCTAGCATACTGCACACATAGCTCACACAAAACGGTACCTTGCCTTGAATGATGATTATTTAATTTTTGTGCGCAACTTGGACATTCTCTCGTGCGCGCTATATTTGTCACGAGAGGCTGTTTCAATCAATCCTAACTTCCGTTTGTAAAAAGTAGATGTTTGAAGAGTACCCATTTTTTCGGGGTGGATTAATCAATGGACCTTATAAGACTTCGATGGAACCTATTGATTCCGATTTTGGCACTCATGGAAAAGGACTAAAATACTATTTTCGGCCATGCCATAATGGTTATAATACTGGTTTTGTTATTGTTGAATTTGATGCATCCCAGTCACCAAAAGCCCCGTTCTTCTATGGCGATTAGGACATCAACTCCACAGCATCAGAGCTTTAACTCGAGGCAGCGCAGGGATGCTGCGGGGCGTGGAGGAGTGTACGAGCACCTTGGGGGAGCACCGAGACACAGAAAGTTGTACTGCGCCACAAAGTATCACTTACAAATACATCCCAATGGGAGAATAGACGGGACCCTGGAGGAGAATAACCCTTTCAGTGAGTACAATATAACTTACTCTCGTATATTTATGCTTTGTTATATGCTATGCATATGAAGTTTATGTTCAGCCACTATATAGACTATAGACGAATAAGAATAGCCTATGCAGAAACACTTTTAAAATAGTCCTAGATAGAGCATGAAAACGAGAACACTTCTTACCAATTGCGCACGTTATTATGCTGTTCATTTTTCTGCCCGTCACGAATGCATTGGTAAATTGGAGTGATCAGAAGGCAACTTCAAAAAGTGAAGACAGAAGCATACTGGTTGTAGAAACACTACAACAGTAGTGTCTCTACATTATCATAGCGTCGTTATTACATTGCCATGACGTTTGGTGTCGCAGGAAATGAGAATTAATAAATGTTTCCATCCAGGCATATTGGAGATAGCAGCAGTGGATGTGGGAGTGGTGGTGATTAAAGGACTGTTCTCTGATAGATATCTGGCCATGAACGAAAAAGGAGGACTATATGCATCGGTAAATGTGGCATGATCTCTGAGGTCTCTCTCTCTCTCTCTCTCTCTCTCTCTCTCTCTCTCTCTCTCTCTCTCTCTCTCTCTCTCTCTCTCTCTCTCTCTCTCTCTCTCTCTCTCTCTCTCTCTCTCTCTCTCTCTCTCTCTCTCTCTCTCTCTCTCTCTCTCTCTCTAATAATTGGATAATTGACTACCATTCATGTTCAGTCTCATTTTAATATAACATGGTCATAAAGCTTTCGTTGTAATGCATATTGGTTTCAACTAAATGTCTCTTTTCTCAGGCTGCCTTCAACCAGGAGTGTGAGTTCATGGAGCGGATCCATGAGTTAGGCTACAACACTTACGCCTCCCGCAACTACCAGACGACCACTCCCTCCACCTCAACAGGAAGCAGCAGCAGGCGAAGGGCGAGTGCTGAGAGGCTGTGGTACGTGTCGATCAACGGAAAGGGCCGGCCAAAGCGTGGCCTGAAGACTCGCAGGACAGAGAAGGCGTCCCTCTTCCTTCCCAGGGTCCTTGGCCACAAGGACCATGACATGGTTCACCTGTTGTTCAACAGTAGTCTAGGGTACAGGCAGACTGCCCTCAGACTTACAGGAAAGACAGGGCAAAGGAGATAGAGACATGTTTCCATATCCAGGCAGTTTGATGACTAGTCTGACTCATGTCATTCCACGCTGCCCACAGCCAGACTACCTACCTGGTGACTGAGAAACACCAGCACACCTTTCCCTCCTTTAAACTGACATAATGATACTGTTGGAATAATGTACAACTTTATATAGAGAATGCATGCATCATACTGTCTTATGAATAAAGTGGTCAATGTATTGAATGTATCTTTGTACTGTTATTGTTAACTCACATTATCGTAAATAGATGCAGTTAATGTCCTGTGTAATTTTTCTGGAGGACCATTCCATACAGAGATGTCTGGATTACCCAATAATGTTTTGTACAAAAAGCACTTTGTTCTAATAATTGTCCTCTGTAGCTCAGTTAGTAGCGTTTGATGCATTCAACGCCAGGATTGTGGGTTCGATCCCAGCTGGGACCACCTATATGAAGGCAAGCATGACTGACTGTAAGTCACTTTGGATTAAATCATCTGCTAAATGATGGATATGGATATATACTGTGCATTCGGAAAGTAATCAGCCCCCTTTTCCACATTTTGTTAAGTTACAGTCTTATTCTAAAATGTATGAACTATTTTTTCTCTCTCATCAATCTACACACAACACCCCCTAATGACAAAGCAAAAAAATATATATATAATTTTTTGCTAATTTAATAACAGAAATACCTTATTTTATTTAAATAACTATTCAGACCCTTAACTATGAGACTCGAAATTGAGCTCAGGTGCATCCTGTTTCCATTGATCATCCTTGAGATGATTCTACAACTTGATTGGAGTCCACCTGTGGTAAATTCAATTGAATGGACATGATTTGGAAAGGCACACACCTGTCTATATAAGGTCCCACAGTTGACAGTGCATGTCAGAGCAAAACCCAAGCCATGAGGTCAAAGGAATTGTCCGTAGAGCTCTGAGACAGGACTGTGTAGAGGCACAGATCTGGGGAAGCGTACCAAAGAATGTCTGCAGCATTGAAGGTTCCCAAGAACACAGTGGCCTCCATCATTCTTAAATAGAAGAAGTTTGGAACCATCAAGACTCTTCCTAGAGCTGGCCGCCCAGCCAAACTGAGCAATCGGGGGAGAAGGGCCTTGGTCAGGGAGGTGACCAAGACCCCGATGGTCAAGAACCTGAGTTCTTCTGTGGAGATGGGAGAACCTTCCAGTAGGACACCCATCGCTGCAGCACTCCATCAATCAGGCCTTTATGGTAGAGTGGCCAGACAGAAGTCACTCATTAGTAAAAGGCACATGACAGCTCGCTTGGAGTTTACCAAAAGGCACCTAAAGACCTCAGACCTTGACAAACGTGATTCTCTGGTCTGATGAAATGCCAAGGGCAAAGTACAGAGATCTCCGGAGTGCTCAGGACCTCAGATTGGGGCGAAGGTTCACCTTCCAACAGGACAACGACCCTAAGCACACAGCCAAGACAACGCAGGAGTGGCTTTGGGACAAGTCTCTGAATGTCCTTGAGTGGCCCAGCCAGAGCTCAAACATCTCTAGAGAGACATGAAAATAGCTGTGCAGCGACGCTCCCTATACAACCTGACAGAGCTTGAGAGGATCTGCAGAGAAGAAAGGGAGAATTTACCAAACTTGTAGCATCATACCCAAGAAGACTTGAGGCTGTAATCGCTTCCAAATGTAAACATGATATTTCAGTATTTATTAATTTCTTTGCTAAAATTGATAAAAACCTGTTTTTGTTGCCATTATGGTGTATTGTGTGTAGATTGATAAGGAAAGAAAAAAATGTCATCTATTTGAATAAGTCTGTAACGTAACAAAATGTGGGAAAAGTAAAGGGGTCTGAATACTTTCCAAATGCACTGTATATAGATTGCCATTGTGTTGTTCATTTATTTATTTTCCTCCATTACTTGTTATATCATAAACAAGTTTTCTATGTATTTTTAATATTGTTTGTTTAGTCTATGAAACTCAAGTGTCATTACTCATGGTACTGTAGTCTCCCGATGTATTTAATCCTACATTTTTGAAGAATTCTCGTAAAATAAATAGTAAATATATCTATAAAACAATTGAATAATAAAGACTACCAGACTGTAGGTGTTGGGATATGCAGTGTTGAGATTTTTCTGAACACAGGGCTACGGCTACTATGTTGTGTCAGTTATCATTGGGTTCCATTGGCATGTGGTCTGTGTGATTTCGGGGTTAAGCATAGGATTGGTTCTGTTCTGTTCCTTTGTAGACACTGCACTCTAGAGGCAGCAAGTCAAACATCTTCTCTCTCTTCAGAGGTTCTGTACCCAAGAAATTACATTCCATGAGAGCAACATTACTTTTATCTAAAACTATTGTTCCCTAATGACACCAAAAGCATAAAGGTAATGATACTGTAAGAAAGTTGTAGGGCCTGTTAATCTGTTCATCTCAGTAAGGTATTCTCACTTAAAACATGTAACAAGGACGTCACTGATGCAGCACCTTGGCCAGCACAGTGAGGTGATGAAAACGCAAAACCACGTGACTGAAATGCAGCACCTTGGAGAGCGGCTGAGAACACGTAGTCTGGCTAAATTATTATTGCGATATTGGCTCTTCATTGATACAAAAGAGGGGTAGGTTACTGTCAACAAACGCTATAGAATATTTATGATAATGTATCAATTTTAGTCTACTTGAGAGTGTAGAAGTTCGATTTTATTGAAAAAAATAAATATATATATATAAGTATTCAACTTTCTGCCTCAAATAATAACGATTGTTTTGAATCCATTGAATAAAAAATGTCATAATTTGAAACATCAAATGAATGAAGACGTTTATAATATTTGCCACACAAATTCCGAAATGGTTAGTTTTAGGTATAATTGAACAACAATTAGCCGCATTGTTTCCACCAGTAATTCCCCAGTTCGAAAGAATAGAATCAACTTGTGAGCAGGTGCAAAAGTCGTTGCTCCTTGCGTGTCACTTGATACCTCTATGTCATCTCGGTTGGTGGTTGTGTATTACACTGGCTAAGTGGCAATAGGCTTTCTATGGTGTGGATGGTCACACATGGGGTTCAAATCTCGAGCGAACCTTTGATATGGGGGTTTTACGCACGGGTACTTAACTCACCATGTGCCAGAAGTTCAGTCTAATAACGGACATTTTCAACATCCTATGCGTAACGGCTTAGTAGCCTCCATTGTACATAAGTGCTTGGTACAGTCTACGGGTATTACATTGTGTTCAGTTGATCAGATAGGCAAAAGAGAACTGTATCCGATTAATTTAGATACCTCATCCTCATGGTACAGTAGGAGGCTTGGGTTGATAAGGCCACTAACTGTTTTCAGATGACAAGTATTTTGCCTTCCAACATGTTACACGTTTTGTTTATATTGTAATCTTAAAATACTTACAAAATATTATATTTTGTCTGATGATTATATTCTGTACAAGAGAAGCCCATCCATTACTTTCGGTAGTCAAAAAGTAGAAATTCATATTAAGAAAGCGGTTGATTTGCTTTTGTGGATTCATTTATAGAACTGTCTCCTGTGTAACAGTCTGTTGGCTTTTCAGCTTCCTTTTCTACATCCTGCAATACATTATTTATTTGACTTCAGTCGATATTGGATGACGTTTTAGACTAAGATCTCATGCGTAATCCTTCCTGTCGCCTGGACACATCTTGAAAAGTCTGAGAAGTTTGCGCCGCGTAAAGACACAATAGACACAATAAAAGATGGGCAAAACCCTTTATAAGTGGCCACATGTGTCATCTCACACTAAAAGTACAGTGGCAACTACTGAGTTCGTTGAGATGTTCTGCATGGTGCGCCCTGCCACTCGAGATCAGAGCGCACAAGGGGAGGTGGTTTCCTGAGTGACTTTGCGTCGGAGGTAACTAGCGTGCATGTGGATTGAGTTGAGAGCAACCTTTTTGTTACAGTAGGTGGCGTGTGATGTCATTTCGGGGCACATATAAGTATCGTCAAGAGAGAGTCATGGCTATGTCTTGCAACACGACTGACAATTCACAACTCGATCTAAAAGCATCTCGGAATAGAGTCATTCAGCGGAGCCATTGAAGTAGCCTACAGAAAGTACTTCATGCAGACTCCAAAATAAGTTCACTGGAGGCTCAGTCAGTCCCACAGTCTCCACAACTTTTCCGTCAACCTGTGAGCACCACGGACAGGGGAAAGAGGGGTTTGGGGGAAATTCTAAAAACAAATTCAAACACGTGAGACCGCACTGACCACACAGGGATGTCTGTCCACGCGTCCTGGCTACCAGTACCGCTGCTGGTGTGGGGGCTGGTCTGCAGCTCAGTGCGCACTGCCCCGTTAGCGGGTATGCAGAACGGCGCTCTTGAGCGGCATTGGGAAACGCTCTACTCTCGATCACTGGCTCGGAACCCATGGGAAAAGAGAGAAATCACCCGGGATGGTGAATATCTTATGGGCATCAAAAGACTTAGGCGTCTCTATTGCAACGTCGGCATTGGGTTTCATATTCAAGTTTTACCAGACGGAAAGATCACTGGAATACATAACGAAAATAGATACAGTAAGTTTAGTTTCATACTTTTATTTAAACCAGCATCTTTGGGCACACGTGTTTGATGCCCCTCTCTTCGTCTGCAACCTGTTTGTGCCATGTGCCCCCACTTTAGAACTTCATATTGTGAGTTTGGGTTGTGTGAATGGGCATCATGCCAACTTCAACGTAACATTGTGTTTAGATTAGGCTACTAGCCAATTGACGTCACGTGTTAGTATTTTCCTCCGATGGCCATGAGGACAGAGGAAGGAGTGTTTTAGCCAAGTATGATTGCGTCTTCTTTGCAACACATTGCAAATTGCTCTGTTTCAACGACAACAACAAACAAACATGTTTCTGAAGAGTCAAAAGAAATCACGGATAGTACCAGATCTGGGGGTTTGGACTTGACGATAACTGCCGCTACCTGTATATTGGGGTACAATTGAGTTAGTTATTCTCTACCGACTGTCCAGTATAAAGTCAGGACAATTTTCGTCTTTTTTTTCTTCCTGCCTAACACATTAGCCTTGTATTTTGATACATACATTTGATACATTCCTCCAAGAGAATAACAGAGACTAGACAACATTATTATTATTTCTTATCTTATGTAAACCCGTAGACATAACAGTTTGAAGTTTTCTCAGAACTTCAACCTGCTACAGGAACTCATACTGGGAACTTTAGTGAGAGGAAGTCCATATCATATGTAGCCTAGTTGTCATCTAATGCCAAGGGAGAAATGCACCGATTTCCTTGCAGGGTGTTTAAGTAACAGTTTGAAAATATATCTAAATAGACCTGTGTCTACTACAGACTTCCTTATATACTTGATCCGTTTCACAGGATTGGCATTAACAATGGATTATACACAACTTTGGTATGGTGTACAGAATAAACATTTCAGTAATATCCTTTATCTCATTGCAGGTCTCCTTGAGATATCACCTGTGGAGAGAGGGATTGTGACAATCTTTGGAGTCCGAAGTGGTCTGTTTCTAGCCATGAACAGCAAAGGGAAGCTCTATGGATCTGTAAGTATACATGCTACGTTTTCCCGGGACGTATTTCTGGGTCACAGCATACTTTATTGCATGAAAGGTCTCCACAGCAGAATGATTGTCATGCCTTTACATGTTTGTAGCTCATGAACTCCATAATAAGCTACGCCACAGGTGTGTTCAATATAAGGTGTAGACCTTTCCTTTCCTTAGAGTCCATGTACAGTATATGGTATTTCAAAGTAAAGTTGAATTGGCCACAAAATCCCAAGTGTTGAGATTGATCTGCGTGATTTGGGTAATTTGCCAACAGAGGTTCTGCATCAGCTTCCACATAGTCCGCTGTTCATTGCGTCATTTTATTGTTTCTTCATGTAGACCTAAACCTCTCCTCTCTCATCCTTTCTCTAGGGTCATTACAATGACGAGTGCAAGTTCAAGGAAAGCCTCTTGGCAAATAACTACAACGCTTATGAATCTGCAGCTCACCCAGGGATGTATATTGGACTGAGTAAGACTGGCAAAACCAAAAAAGGAAACCGGGTAACACCAGCAATGACAGTGACACACTTCTTGCCGAGGATCTGAATGATCCCAGACAGACTGTGCCTTCAACAGAGGGTAGAGGAGAGAGAGAGAGGAAACAATGCACTTTCAAATGTTTTTTCTAAAGTGAGATATTTAAATTGTTTATTTATGATTCTTGAGACTTTTTATATTTTGGGAAAGTGGAATTACGTAGAAAGGGAACATGAAAAAATGACACCTGTTTTTGTTTTTAAATCTATGAAATGTGTGCTGCTATAAGTGTCTTGAGATGAGTCCATGTTTTTTAAACGTGAAATGGATTTTGCACTGTTTTTAAGTATTGTTGTGTGGCAATGGTTGTGTTCTCATCGTACTTGTGTTTACTTTGAAAGAAATCGCTGACCCAAGTTTGTCAGAGTTGTGTCTCAGCATCAAAAAGAAAGACAATGACGGCAAAGGTCCAAACCATTCAAAGTTAATTACGGGTCCCATGATTAGTCATTTATTGGTCGATACAACGACAATTGGGACTTACAAAAACTCAACAACACAGAAATGGGTTTCTGCATTGAATTTGTTGTATGGTCTTGGTCAGAGTTGTGTGTGTTATTGCAGTATTTCAATGTAAGAAAGATCACTTGTTATTTTTCCATTCCTAATTGATTTAGCTTTTTACTACCTCAGTATGGACGTGTAAGCTCTAGGGATTGTGTTGTTGCTTGTTCTGTGTCTTCTACAGTATGTTGTTCTGTCATATTTCTGAGCGTGACATATGACGTTGCCACACTTCTGTGTTTTACAAGTTACAACTTAACCTACACTGTATACCACCGATGAGGTGATCTAGAGGAATTGAGAGGAACCCATTCAGAGAGAGAGAATCTGAGTTTAGATGGCACAACTATAGTGTACGGTTACGGTTAAAGGTAACTCTGGTCCAGGGTTGAACTATATTTTTGTTGTATGCATGTATGGTAAAAACTCTTTCATAAATAGTATATGCAGCACACAAATGACTGGACACTTCTCTAATCCAGCATTAGTGAAGATACTTGACTATCAGTAATTTATGACAATTCCACTTTCTTATGTTTTCTGTATTTCAAATATATGTATTGTTGTACTCAATGCCTGATATGTGGTTTTGTAAATCCTTTTGAATTGACTTCCCTTGCAGTTGTCAATAGTAAGAACCCATGTTAGCTTTGGGAGTATGTTGCTATTTCAGTTTTGTATTCATGCAAAGTAAAAAAAAAAAAAAAAGAAGAATGTCCTTTCTTGCTAGCACAGAGGATGCAGAAAATGAACACGTCAACGAAAAAACTGAAACTAGATGTGTTTCTTACTGCGTTCGTTCATGTGATCCCTTGTGATCTCCCGCAGTCAGTTCAACATTATATTATGTCCTCTGTTATGCATTTAGTGTGTATCAAAACTGTAGTTTTATACAGGTCCTGTTCAACTTTGTGGTGTATGTGCCGTGCACATGATAAAAAAAAAAAACGTCAAGGAAGTCAATAAATGATGTTATAGCATATAGACTATGTGGTGTGGATTGCTTACTTCCATAAAGGAGTGCATTGAAACGTGGAAACGTCTTGCTCAACATCAATCTACAACAGACGTGTCTGTGAACAATGCCCCAATTTCTTATTAGCGCCTATATGAAATAGAAACATATCACAGATCATTTGTCACATGACCCACGGCACTTTCAGAAATTTCGAAAGTACTGATTGGTGCAATACATAGCCTGGGGGACATAGGCCTATCACACGGTCCCTTAACAAGGAAGTGTTACGCAGTGTGCTATTCTGAATGGTGACTCACACGTATACAGTTCAGAACTTCAAACTATGACGCTTCGGTCAGTTTCACTAAATAACAGGTTTCCCCAACTGTGACCATCTTGCAATGCATTTTTCAAAACAGACAACAACAAAAAATAGAGACGTGAAAGATGAATAACGATGCTTCTAAACTATCCTACCTCGCTGTGATTTGCATACATTTTCAGACCTGCAAAATAACATTCATTGAAACCTAGAAATTCAGATTGAATTCAACTCTGTTTCACGTTGGTTTCACTCATTGAAACCACGGTGAATTATAGCAGGGTTGATTTCCGAGCTAACTTTCAGCGACACTTGAACTCAAAATCAACAGCGAATCCACACTGGAGGTCGCCATGCAGATCATTGAGACAATGGGGTCATTTGTATGCTTGGATTTAACATGTTAAAAGCCTGTTGCATTCACACCTCTCTAAAGTGGTAATGCGGCTGAAATCTCATCAGTAAATTGACTATGCTGACAGGGATAAACACGACTAGATTGTTTTCCTTGTGGCAGGCTGAGACAGTGTGAATAGAGGACAAAGCATTCGTCAATATGAGAGTGTGATTTCAATGAATGAATGCATGTACAGTAGGACAGTAGAGCACCAGTCCTGCCTCCCTCTGTGGGCCCGCTCAGCTTCTATATACATACTCTACTTGATTCATCCGCCACTCACTATGTGGTCATAGCTACATTCATAAGGTTACATAGTGATCAGCTCATGTAAATTCGCCTTCTGACAGTTCACCACGCAACGTCTACAATGGCCCTAAGCCATTTAGTGTATCCGGAAGGTCACAGAGAGGAGTGTCCAATCCCCACACAAGCATTTTGGGCCTCTTCTCTTTTCCACCGTAAAGACGACAGTACACTGGCACCTTCCCAGCCCAGCTGAGAGACCACTAGAAACGGTGTCATTTCCGCACCAATTGTACTGCCATCATCAACACCAACATTTGCACATCACTTGGGTGCCACTTCTACATTGAACAATTTACCTCAAGGGCCTGTTTTATTCCCTATGATCCTTTCATGTCCGTTAGACGCACAGAGGTCTCAGCAAACTCCAGACAATCCAGGAAACTAGCAACAATGTGTGCGTTAACAGAGAGTGTGTTGATTGTAATTGAATGGTGGTTAAGTCGATGGCCTTGGTAAACAAGATGCAACATGGCTTGGGCAACGGCTGGTAGTTGCTAGTAGCTATTATCACATGATTTTTTCCCCCTCTCTCTTTTGCAGTGCTAAGGCACACACACTGGCCGGGGAGGCTAGCAGCAGGGAACAGACAGCCAGCCCTACACATTGACAGCAGGCAGTTGTGAAAGGGCATATATAATGCAACCGTCCTACCGTCCTCTGTGTCTGAGAGCTCAGGTGTAAAAGGGGGAGGTCCTCAAATGCTTACTCCTTTGGCTCTAGTCTAGTGTGCGGCCGTCGACGGGAACACAGAATGTTAATTCCTGAACGCAGTGGTGAATTAATTGCTACAAACTAATATCACCACTGTAATCCCTGAATAAAGGGCAACAATAACACTCCCAGGTCAGGAAACTAGTTAACGATAGTGGATGTAAAATGAAGGATATGTTAAACTAAGCATTTGTCTCCAACTCTTAGACCCACTTAATCTTCCTCTACCTCTACTACTGAGTGACTGGAAGGGGAATCCCTTGACTATTCATTGTCCCATTAGAGTCTCAACATCCACAAATGTTGAAATCATTAAATGACAAAAAAAAATGTAATCCCCCTATTTTTCCTCCTTGAGCAAACACACACACGGCCTCTGCTTTTGGAAGAGGGTTATAGGCTCAGCGCTGGGAAGAACTCTCCAGGACAGGGCTTGTGTCTAATTCTCTGTCATGGCCTGTAGGGCCTGAGCAAATAGAAGAAGAGCTGTGGGAGGAGGACTGCAAGTACACCACAGAGAGGGAGGTTGCAGGTTTGGTAGTTTGGTGGGAGGTCAGGTTTACTGCTGAAGACTCGGCGCATCTCACATAGTGCTTCTCTGGACGTGACCCCACTCTCTGAAAGGGTCTCAGGGGGCGTTGGGATATGGTAAAAAAAAAAAACATTTTCAATTCACATATGCATATAATTCTCACTTGTACATGTGTGAAACAGAACAAATCGAAGCGTTATTATCATAGTGCAGTGATGATCATATGGACACTGGAGTGTAAAAACAATACAGCAATTTGGTGAATCCAGTCAGACTTCAGTTGCTGGTTTTACCGGACACATTTCCCCCATAATTGACCTTTCAACAGGTGCTTTGGGGACAGGAAGACACAAATGCAATTTATGCTTCAACAAAAATACACTTGCCTTCAGATGATATCAAATGGAAGATTCACAA
This sequence comes from Salvelinus fontinalis, assembly GCF_029448725.1. Classification (NCBI taxonomy): domain Eukaryota; kingdom Metazoa; phylum Chordata; class Actinopteri; order Salmoniformes; family Salmonidae; genus Salvelinus; species Salvelinus fontinalis. The sequence continues at coordinate 5,532,736 of NC_074676.1, read as the reverse complement.
GCACTATTTGAGCCACACAAAGCTTGTTTTGCCGCTGTTAAGGTTTTGTTCTCTAGATCTCAGATATTGTATATATATATATATATTTTAAATGTGTGATAGCCCGGCCTCAGTTTATTGTTTGGCTTTGCTACTGTTTTGTCTGTCTCTGTCCCTTTATCTCGTCACTTCCCCTTGAGTTAAAACAAAACACTGAGCAGATGGAAGTCTTTCTTTCCCTAAGGTCAGACCACATCGCACACAACAAGCTATAATATTGTAGCAAACGGCGACAGAGCAGCACTTGCTGGTCTCTAACCCGAGTCTCCGAGCCCGTCGCCAAACACTCTAACCACTGCTACAATATTTTTCTTGTCATGTAAAAATTAATGTTACAAAATATTTTGGAAAATAGTATTGTTTTGCGTCATGTCTTCTTGTATGCATTGAATCCAGGCGAGTCTTAAGCGAGTTCGCTGTCCACGTTTGAAATAGGCAATTCTGAATGCAAACAGCACATTAAACATCAAAGGGGAATTACTCATGGCCAGACATGAAAGAGGCGCTCATTTAAGAGTGAAATCGCATGATATACAGTCAGAGCTGCTGTAAGATGCCACATGCTCTGGTCTGTTTGTCTGTAATCATTTCTAAGCACGTAATGGCCAGCCTTTCCTTTGGTAGGAATCCACGATCTGGGAAGTCATAACCTAGCTGTTTACCTGCCTCTCTTTCTTCTCCTTCCAAACTAAATGGCCACTCATGTGAAAGTGTGCATTTCCTGTCTGAGCGTGCTCTCTATATGTGTGCGTATGTCTGCTCCTGTCCCGTGCAGCAATGCCGGCCCAGGTTTGGCCTGGATCCATGGTGCGGCAGGCCCGAACCTGCAGCTGGGAGAACGAGGCCTGGCCTAGCGGATGGAGGGATCTATTTAGCTGGCGCGTTTGTGCCCCTGGTCTCCTTTGTAGAGCCAGCTGTGAAGTATGTGTTTGGGACAGTGGTGCAGTGCGGGCCTGCAGATGTTTGGCCATAAAGAGCAGCACTTCAAAAGGGAAGAGACACCCCCACCCCTCTCCTCCAGTCCCTCTCTTCTAGGACACAGCTCCACTCTGGAGGATTTCAGCGAGGGGAAACAATGCAGACTTGGGCCCTGTAATCAGCGGCCACTGACAGGTGTTGTGAAGAATAAAGGGCTAGTTCTGGACCGGAGAAACAAGTTTAGACTCAAGTCACTTTCTATGCTGTTGTCTCATACTATGGAGCAGCAGACTGGTCTGTCCTGGCCAGTCAAGGCCTTATGTCTGTAAACTTGGGACATCTTGAACTTGACTGCTGCTTGCTGCTTTGTGCAGGAACACAAAGCTAGTAAAGCAGTCTTCAATGTGAACAAACCAGTAAATGACAACTGAGTTACTATGTGTGAGTTGGGAAAGCCTATGTTAGTATTAACAGTGTGTGTTGTATCAACAGCTGGGAACTCGAGCACTCCAGATTAACCTAAAGTGTTTATGGGTTATCTCATTAAGGATCCTTTTCATGCTCTGACTATTACATGTACATGTGTTTTTTTTTTACCAATGTTTTAGTCCTTTTAAACCCATCTGTTTGAAGCTCTTTAGAGAAGGATCACACACGACTGCAGGGACCACAGAGGGAAATGTGAAGTAGTAGTACTGGAAGTTTGCAGCAGAAGTACCGGAGGTAGCACCAGAAGTACCGGAGGTAGCACCAGAAGTACCGGAGGTAGCACCAGAAGTACCGGAGGTAGCACCAGAAGTACCGGAGGTAGCACCAGAAGTACCGGAGGTAGCACCAGAAGTACCGGAGGTAGCACCAGAAGTACCGGAGGTAGCACCAGAAGTACCGGAGGTAGCACCAGAAGTACCGGAGGTAGCACCAGAAGTACCGGAGGTAGCACCAGAAGTACCGGAGGTAGCACCAGAAGTACCGGAGGTAGCACCAGAAGTACCGGAGGTAGCAGCAGTGTTGTAAATACTGTATTATCTCCTGTTTCTTCTCTAGAATCTAGGCAAGTTCATAATCAGAAAGAATATCATGTGTTAGATTCAATCAGAATGTCCCATCGTCTAACAACTGTACAATAGGGGTTCCTCAGGGATCTAGCTTAAGGCCTATACCCGTTGGCATACAAAGTGTCTAATTAATCCTAGTACCCTAACAGTGGCATAGCTACTGGTATAATATAGCTGCTCAGCCCTCCAGTTAGCTCCATTGAAGGCGCAACTAGTTGACGAGCCTCAGGTGACGAGCAGAATAGGAGGGACATAGGAGGGACTTGTCACACCTCCAGTGTTTATGTGATTAGAATTCTCTCTAAGGGGGAATAGAACAACTTCTGTTCTCAAAGGTCAGTCTGATTTCCACTGCATTCCTGCCACATGTTTTCACATTTCCATCTGCAATCAAACATTCCCATTATTCTCATCTGGCACTCCCTCACAGCTGAGATGGTGCAGCCAGGGCATGACGTAGCAAAATGGGCATGAAATGTTTTTTTTTTTAGGCAGGCTGTGAAATTAACAAACAAATCATTTCTATCTCATTTCTAGCAGAAGTTGAACGGTTGTTCTCCATTTCAAATAGTTAAACGCATAGATTCGAATAGAACATAAAACAATGGTTTCTTTTTCTTTCGTCAAACTTTCTTTCCTTCTCTCGTAAGGTCCTACACAATGTGACACTCCTCTAAGGACCCATGTGTGTTGTTTTTCTCTGCACCTTCTATGAGGTCGTTAAGATCACACACCTTCATTTGACTGGCTCCTCCCGCTCAGCAATGCTCTCCTTGATATCTAGTGCTGCGTTGACATGGGCCGCGCCTCAGAGAGGATAATACTCCTGTCCTGCCGCTAGACTCCTATCACAGAGAGAGAAGAAGTGATGACTTGAGGGGTGGGTGGGGGGGGGGACGTCTCATCTCATTCATCAAAGCTGCTGAGTTCAAGCCCCGCCCTAACTCACCATGGGAAAGACGTATTATATCTGATCTGTCTGTTAAGCATAAGAAGCCGTCTCCTTTCATTTAGCAGCCTTTTGATCAAACGCTTCACTCGCAGGTATCAGATCCAGCAAAGGCTTGGTTGCGACAGGGAACAAGGTACTGTATCAGCACAAGGGATCACTATAAACTGGGATCTTATCGTTTTATACATAATGTGGGACAACTTGATTGATGTGCTGCACCACAGCCAACATGCTCCTCTGGATTAACGTTGGTAGTAAAAGGTCTTTGAATTTTTAGGTACTCAGTGAACTGTGACTACACCAGACACACCACTTCACTGTAATTATCGTTATTTATAATGTATGAATATGAATGGTATTCATTTCACATAATGTGACAAATATATGAAGCAGTCAACATTTTTCTCCTATTTTCCAGCTGATTCGTCCTTTGCCACTGCACTGCCTGTGGGGGTTGATGCCAAATCAATCAGAGACTATCAGTCCAAAAAGCTACCGAAGCCCCCCCCCCCCCCCCCCCAACGTGTGAGCTAAAGATCAAACAACCTATTAAGGGAAGACATTAAGCAGTAAGGAGGGTAGGTACACACTTTGTATCTAAATCAAACTTTACTCAATGATTTAAGTCAACAGAAAGGGGCAACCAGTGAAACTTCGGAAGGGGACCAACATGTGCCCTTGGGACACAGCGTCCGAAATGATAACAATGTTATTCTGCTGTCGTGACATAACGTTTGATATCGCTCAATCCCTTTGTGTTCGATGGAATAATGGGACAGATACTTTCCCAGTGCAGTAATAACAAGAATAAGTCAGTAATAACACTAATAACAGTAATAACACTTGTCCTACAACTGTAGAACCTCCATATAGCTGGATGACCCTGGTTATCTGACGGCCTTACAAACTCTCAAAGACAATCTGAGGGGGGTGAGCTGCATAATAAACAGTTTAAAAGCCTTATTCGTGGAAATAAACATCAGCGTGTTGAGAGTTGCACTCGGGGGGGGGGGGGGTTCTAATCGTCAAACAAAATGAGTCATCGGTGAGTTTCCCAGCAGGTGAGCAGTGAGTTCTCTGGGTGTCTGTCCTGCGTATGAGTCGCGTGTCTGGTCTGTGCATACGCGCGTATTTGTGATGTATCTCCCACCCGGCGTGGCGTGACGCTACATCTACACGGGCACGGCTGAGTTGCCACTAGGAAGTGTTTCCTAACCCTAACCCTCTGGGATGATGGGCGAGATCTGAAATAAGATACCTTCTAAACACTAGAAAACGCCAAAAAACTATTGAAATGGGTTGTGTCAGTGGGTTGTGTCAGTGGGTTGTGTCAGTGGGTTGTGTCAGTGGGTTGTGTCAGTGGGTTGTGTCAGTGGGTTGTGTCAGTGGGTTGTGTCAGTGGGTTGCGACACAAGGAGTTAGTCTGACCGAGGGTTTTCCCTGATGACCACAACACGCCCCTCGCCCCTTTTTGAAGATCCTGTGGCTCTGGTGTTCACAGATCCAAAACTAGTGAACGACTGGATAGGGGAAAGTAGCACTGTGATGGCCCCAAGCTACTACAGTGGCCCTATGAAATGCTAAATGGTGCCAAATTGCATTTACCTATCCACCAGTCAGCATATTAAAAATGGTATGAACCAAGTAGTTGGAGCTATCAAAGGAGTTGGGGGGGAAATGGGACGTGGGGGCCTGCACAACTGAGACTCCTCAACGTTTGATCCTCAGTTGGGGAGCATTGCGTTGGTGCAGGAGCGGTAGCTCCCGCAAGAGGACGACGTTCTGTGAGAACAGATTGAGTAGGAATTTCAAAGGCTGCGTTTGTAATGCTCATGCTCACCTGTTTGCAGTGGACTAGATTTAGAGTTAGGTACACATGCATTCACGCTTATGCCCTGAGACGCATGGACACGCATGGAATACATACTAAAGGTGTCGTATGCAACTCCCATTTACAAGCTCAGCACCCTCACACAAAACTTCCAGTAACCAATAAGGGTCATTTTTGTGTGACGATAATCACAAACCAACACATAGGACAGTACAAATGTATTAACGTAAACAAAGGCATTAAACACGTATTTGACACATATTAGAAAACGGAAGGATCTAACATATTGAGACTAGCGTGTCAATTTGTCATCAGCCTTGATGAAACAGTCCTCTTAAGGCGCTTTCAAGCCACCTTATTTACCTGCTTCTCCTCTGATAGGGAGCCCTTCAAAGGCAGAGCTGCTGCAGATAAGACACCAGGACATAACATGTATTCTTGGAGGAACTCTACACTACAGAGACCAGAGACCAGGGGACACAGATTACCCCGATGCTGGCTGCAGGAATGCCCATATAGAGTAGGGTGTTTTGTAACAGCACGGGCAGAAACACACTGCACTCCAGAAACCCCTATGTACCAAGCTGAACCTCAGAACAATTTTTTGTTCTTTTCTGTTTGAGGATTTGAGAGCTTTGAACAGCATGGACCTCAGTATATTTTGCCAACGTTGTCCCAGTCCCAGAAAAGGTCATTCTGCTAGATTTGAATAGACTAGATTGGACTGAATGTGACTCAAAAAAATGAAAACATCATGAATGATTCAATAACATGATCCTGTAGTAGCCCATAAGAAGGCTCAAAGCCCTTTTCAAATCAGCAGATGTAGCCTAAGCCCAGCCTTAAACCCCAAACAGAAAGCAATGCAGAGGTAGAAGCACGGTGGCGTGGAAAAACCCCCTAGAAAGGCCAGATCGTTCTAGATCATGCTAGATGTTCAAACGTTCATAAATGACCAGCAGGGTCAAATAATAATTTCACCTACTGCTCCAAGGATCGTTGGGGTTCAAAAATATCAGACACTTAGGTGTTAAAAGCTGGTAAAAAAACTTTTCATAGTAAAAGCAACACTTAATCTGACACTTTACGTAAAATCATGATATAACACCAGTCACATAGGAACTTACTTTTTGTGAGTTCCAAACGTTAGCAAGAAGACCGTATTGGGAAAGTCTGGGTGCCGTAGCTAGTAGGCATAATCCAGCAAAGTGCTGCCATCCTCTGGGTAAAATAGAGAACTACAAGGCGGCAACATAGCATAGTTATTTGCCACTCCGTATCCATTTTGAATGATTTCCGAAGCATCTGTATAGGCCTTATAGAGGATTTTCGACAACGCCATTAAGCATTAAAAAGTGTCGTTTACTTCAAGTGGGACCCAAAATCCCATCAAAAGGAAGAGGTATGACAACACAACGTATTGCCTTAGTATCAGACATGCGCTCAATCTGTTATGGACCCTCCAGTAGAGGGTGATATGACCCTTCCTACTGGACCCTGTGACACCACAGGCCTGCAGTTGGTTCAGAATGAATGAGAGCCACAGAGGCTGTCTGCCAAGCTGGTTTTGTCCTGGGCAGCTGCCTTTCTCTGATTCTCCTTTTCCTAGAAGAGGCCTGGATCAGAATTCAGCGGGACAAAGCAGGCAGGGGCCAGCTGCCGGACAGACAGCTGGCCTATAGCACTCTGCAGCAGGTGAGCATCGGACTGGCGGCATGAACTGAGGCCCACTGATAACATTGCCCTGCTCTCTCTCTCTCTCTCTCTCTGCTCTCTTTCTCTCTCTGCTCTCTTTCTCTCTACTACAAGACTCCACTCTGCAAGCAAACAGCACTTCACTTCAAATGCTGCCAGCAATACCGCCTGGAAACCTGTGTGCCAACGACCGTGACTCTCCTCTACTGTTTCATAAATCTGTGTCAGTGGAAAATGCAAGAGCATAAAGCGGAGAACTCTGAGAAGCACTATCTGGAAGAAAGATAATGTGAAAATAAAGAGAAAGAAAGAGAAAGCTATATTCCCTGGAAATCAGTATTCCCTATTCCCTGGATGGGAGAATGTGATGGAATTTCTGAAGCGACAGGTGGTATCGAAAGTTTTTAAAAAACAATTAGAAGTCACTATGCTGTAACTGATATACCATTATACTAGTGTACGTTACTTGACTTTACTTTGCAGGCTATTCTACAGGCTACGAGAACAGCAACAAAAGCAGATTTACAAGTTACAATGGTACAAGCTACTGGCGAGGAAACTTCTCCCTCTACTTTTTGATAAAACACAGTATGCAGTAAGAGGCCGCTTCAGCAGCTGTTCTGTTAAGTGACATAACAGTGGTGGTGCAGTGTGTCCTGAGGCCATGGGCTTAGGCTGACTGGGTTAGGCCGCTGTGTCCTAAATGGCACTCTATTCCCTATATAGTGCACTACTTTTGACCATGACCGATAGAAAAAAAATCTCCTTTATATTAAAGCATTGCATGCATATTATTGTATTTGCACATCTGAGAAAAAAAAAGTTTTTCCTCAAATAATTTAATGGAACTCTTTGTCGTTTTACATGACTGAAGACATTAGAATAATAATTTTTTAATACCACAGAAATGACCAAAATGACAGGCTACTCTGACACTGACATACTGTGATCAATAAAACGAATGACTTTGCTTTAAATGCAGCTAATAGTATACGCCAATGAAAGGAGTGGAGACACAGATTGTACAATATGATTTGTCACATCATGAGCACATACAGTATAGGCCTACATGGGGAGGAAGTTACAGTCCACCTTTCTAGTGGCACTCACTCATCCAAACTTTTTTGGATTTGTAATTGTATTGTGAAAGACCTTTTAGCTACTGCCTGTTGTTGGTTGACAGCCACAACTCAACTCAGCTGTTTGATATTTGCTGTACGGCTTGCCCAAATGCGGGCTTTCCAATTGCGGGCTTCTCGACTGTAGGCCTATATGTGCTCGTAATGTGACAGAACGCAATCCATAGCGATTTTTAAAAAAAGTAGTTATTGATTGGCTAAATTATGTGAAGTATTTTCAATTACTTCGTTTATTTCTCTACAGACAGGAGTATTTATGTAATTTGGCAAATGTATTTAAATTAATCAACACTTGTTATTATTATTCAACGGATTGTAGTCAGTAACGCCAATCAGTGCCTTGCAAAAGTATTCATCCCCCTTTTGTTACGGCTTTCCTCCTCCTCTTCATCCGAAGAGGAGGAGCAAGGATTTGACCAAAACGCAACGTTGTGATATGACATGATGATTTATTGAACAAGACGAAGACGAAGCGAAATACACTTGATAAATTAACAAAATAACAAAACGACGTAGACAGACCTGAACGACGAACTCACATGAAACACGAAGAACAGGGAAACTGACTACATAAAAGAACAAACATATAAACAAACCGAAAACAGTCCCGTGTGGCGCAACGACATACACAGACACAGGAGACAACCACCCACAAACAAACAGTGTGAAAACACCTACCTTAATATGACTCTCAATCAGAGGAAATGAAAACCACCTGCCTCTAATTGAGAGCCATATTAGGTCACCCTTAAACAAACATAGAAACAGAAAACATAGACTGCCTACCCAAACTCACGTCCTGACCAACTAACACATACAAAAACTAACAGAAACAGGTCAGGAACGTGACATAACCCCCCCCCCCTTAAGGTGAGAACTCCGGGCACACCAGCACAAAGTTTAGGGGAGGGTCTGGGTGGGCATCTGACCACGGTGGTGGCTCAGGCTCTGGACGAGGTCCCCACCCCACCATAGTCAATCCCAGCTTACGTTTCCCCCTACGACTGACCACCCAAACTCACGTCCTGACCAACTAACACATACAAAAACAAACAGAAACAGGTCAGGAACGTGACACCTTTGCCTTTTTCCTATTTTGTTGCATTACAACCTGTCATTTAAATGGATTTCTATTTGGATTGCATGTACTGGACATACACAAAATAGTCCAAATTAGTGAAGTAAAATGAAAAAAAATATTTGTTTCAGAAAATTAAAAAAAATGTATAATGGGAAAGTGGTGCGTGCATATGTATTCACCCCCTTTGCTATGAAGCCCCCAAATAAGATATGGTGTAACCAACTACCATCATAAGTCACATAATTAGATTACACACAGGTGGACTTTATTGGGCCAGTTTACAATTGGCTCATTCATCCCCCTCCTCTCCCCTGTAACTATTCCCCAGGTTGTTGCTGCAAATGAGAACGTGTTCTCAGTCAACTTACCTGGTAAAATAACGGTAAAATAAAATAAATAAAATAAAAATTGAAGTGTCACATGACCTGTCACGTGATCTCAGTATATATACCCCTGTTCTGAAAGGCCCCAGAGTCTGCAACACCACTTAGCAAGGGACACGACCAAGCAAGCAGCACCATGAAGACCAAGGAGCTCTCCATCAGTTGATGTCACAGAGTGCTGTAAAGACACCCAGCCTAAAACCCCAAACAGCAAGCAATGCAGGTGTAGAAGCACGGTGGCTAGGAAAAACTCCCTAGAAAGGCCGGAACCTAGGAAGAAACCTAGAGAGGAACCAGGCTATGAGGGGTGGCCAGTCCTCTTCTGGCTGTACCAGGTGGAGATTATAATAGAACATGGCCAAGATGTTCAAATGTTCATAGATGACCAGCAGGGTCAGATAATAATAATCACAGTGGTTGTCGAGGGGGCAACAGGTCAGCACCTCAGGAGTAAATGTCAGTTGGCTTTTCACAGCCGATCATTCAGAGTATCTCTAACGCACCTGCTGTCTCTAGAGAGTTGAAAACAGCAGGTCTGGGACAGGTAGCACGTCCAGTGAACAGGTCAGGGTTCCATAGCCACAGGCAGAACAGTTGAAACTGGAGCAGCAGCACGACCAGGTGGACTGGGGACAGCAAGGAGTCATCAGGCCAGGTATTCCTGAGGCATGGTCCAAGGGCTCAGGTCCTCAGAGAGAAAGAGAAAGAGAGAGAGAGAGAGAGAGAGAGAAAGAGAGAGAGAGAGAGAGAGAGAAGAGAGAGAGAGAGAGAGAGAGAGAGAGAGAGAGAGAGAGAGAGAGAGAGAGAGAGAGAGAGAGAGAGAGAGAGAGAGAGAGAGAGAATTAGAGAGAGCATACTTAAATTCACACAGGACACTGGATAAGACAGAAGAAATTCTCCAGATATAACAGACTGACCCTAGCCCCCCGACACATAAACTATTGCGGTATAAAAACTGGAGGCTGAGACAGGGGGGGTTGAGAGACACTGTGGCCCCGTCCGACAATACCCCCGGACAGGGCCAAACAGGCAGGATATTACCCCCCCCCCCAATTTGCCAAAGCACAGCCCCCACACCACTATCTTCAACCACCAATTTACCATCCTGAGACAAGGCCGAGTATAGCTCAGAAAAATCTCCCCCACAGCACGAACCCGAGGGGGGGCGCCAACCCAGACAGGAAGATCACGTCAGTGACTCAACCCACTCAAGTGACTCACCCCTCCTAGGGACGGCATGGAAGAGCACCAATAAGCCAGTGACTCAGCCCCTGTAATCGGGTTTGAGGAAGAGAATCCCAGTGGAAAGAGGGGAACCGGCCAGGCAGAGACAGCAAGGGCGGTTCGTTGCTCCAGAGCCTTTCCGTTCACCTTCACACTTCTGAGCCAGACTACACTCAATCATATGACCTACTGAAGAGATAAGTCTTCAGTAAAGACTTAAAGGTTGAGACCGAGTCTGCGTCTCTCACATGGGTAGGTAGACCATTCCATAAAAATGGAGCTCAATAAGAGAAAGCCCTGCCTCCAGCTGTTTGCTTAGAAATTCTAGGGACCGCAAGGAGGCCTGTGTCTTGTGACCGTAGCGTTCATGTAGGTATGTACAGCAGGACCAAATCGAAAAGATAGGTAGGAGCAAGCCCATGTAATGATTTGTAGGTTAGCAGTAAAGCCTTGAAATCAGCCCTTGCCTTAACAGGAAGCAAGTGTAGACAGGCTAGCACAGGAGTAATATGATCAAATTTTTTGGTTCTAGTCAAGATTCTAGCAGCTGTGTTTAGCACTAACTGAAGTGTATTTAGTGCTTTATCCGGGTACCTAGAAAGTAGAGCATTGCAGTAGTCTAACCTAGAAGTGACAAAAATCATGGATTCATTTTTTTGCAAGTTTCTGATTTTTGCAATGTTACGTAGATGGAAAAAAGCTGTCCTTGAAACAGTCTTGATATGTTTGTCAAAAGAGAGATCAGGGTCCAGAGTAACGCCGAGGTCATTCACAGTTTTATTTGAGACTGTACAACCATCAAGATGAATTGTCAAATTCAACAGAAGATCTCTTTGTTCCTTCGGACCTAAAACTAGCATCTCTGTTTTGTCCGAGTTTAAAAGTAGAACATTTGCCGCCATCTGCTTCCTTATGTCTGAAACACAGGCTTCCAGGGTGGGCAATTTTGGGGCTTCACCATGTTTCATTGAAATGTACAGCTGTGTGTCGTCGGCATAGCAGTGACAGTTAACATTATGTTTACAAATAACATCACCAAGATGTCAAATATATAGTGAAAACAATAGTGGTCCTAAAACGGAGCCTTGAGGAACACCGAAATGTACAGTTGATTTGTCAGAGGACAAACCATCCACAGAGACAAACTGATATCTTTCCGACAGATAATATCTAAACCAGGCCAGTACTTGTCCGTGCAGATCAATTGGGGTTTCCAATCTCTCCAAAAGAATGTGGTGATCGACGGTATCAAAAGCAGCACTAAGGTCTAGGAGAACGAGGACAGATGCAGAGCCTCGGTCTGATGCCATCAAAAGGTAATTTACCACCTTTACAAGTGCAGTCTCAGTGCTATGATGGGGTCTAAAACCAGACTGAAGCATTTCCTATACATTGTTTGCATTCAGGAAGGCAGTGAGTTTCTGCACAACAGCTTTTTCTAAAATGTTTGAGAGGAAAGGGAGATTTGAGATAGGCCGATAGTTTTTTATATTTTCTTGGTCAATGTTTGGCTTTTTCAAGAGAGGCTTCATTACTGCCACTTTAGGTGAGTTTGGTACACATCCGGTGGATAGAGAGCCGTTTATTATGTTTAACATAGGAGGGCCAAGCACAGGAAGCAGCTCTTTCAGTAGTTTAGTTGGAATAGGTTCCAGTATGCAGCTTGAAGGTTTAGAAGCCATGACTATTTTCATGAATGTGTCAAGAGATATAGTATTAAAAAACTTGAGTCTCTCCCTTCATCCTAGGTCCTGGCAGTGTTGTGCAGACTCAGGACAACTGAGCTTTGGAGAAATACGCAGATTTAAAGAGGTGTCCGTAATTTGCTTTCTAATGATCATGATCTTTTCGCCAAAGAAGTTCATGAATTTATCACTGCTGAAGTGAAAGCTATCCTCTCTTGGGGAATGCTGCTTTTTAGTTAGCTTTGCGACAGTATCAAAAACACATTTTGGATTGTTATTTTCCTCAATTAAGTTGGAAAAATAGGATGATCGAGCAGCAGAAAGGGCTCTTCTATACTGCACGGTACTGTATTTCCAAGCTAGTCAGAAGACTTCCAGTTTGGTGATGCACCATTTCCGTTCCAATTTTCTGGAAGCTTGCTTCAGGGCTCGGGTATTTTCTGTATACCAGGGAGCTAGTTTCTTATGACTGCATCTAAGGTATTACGCAAGGTTAAATTGAGTTACTCAGTTAGGTGTAACCTTTATTTATTACCCATCCCGGATCCGGGAGCATCCTCATCAAAAAAGCTGACTAGCAAAGCCTAGCCTAACGGGACAGTGTCACGATCGTCTTCGGGTGAAAGAGAGCACCATGGCGCAGCATGATATAAAGACATCATGTATTTATTTAAGAAAGACGAATAAAACTAAAACAAACTAAACAAAACATTAAACCGACGACCGTGAAGCTATACAAAACAAATAAGTGCAGACACTGGCAACTTACACATAGACAATTACCCACAACCTACCTAATGACTATGGCTGCCTAAATATGGTTCCCAATCAGAGACAACGATAGACAGCTGTCTCTAATTGAGAACCAATCTAGGCAACCATAGACTTACATAAACACCTACACTGAACACAACCCCATGAACTCTACAAACACCCCCTAGACAATACAAACACGAGACAAAAACACACGAACATCCCCCATGTCACACCCTGACCTAACTAAAATAATCAAGAAAAACAAAGATAACTAAGGCCAGGGCGTAACAGACAGGGGTATCATATAATATAATTTTCATGAAATCACAAGTCCAATACAGCAAATGAAAGATAAACATCTTGTGAATCCAGCCATCATTTCCGATTTTTAAAATGTTTTACAGCGAAAACACAATATGTATTTTTATTAGCTAACCACAATAGTCAAAGACTCAACCGCATATTTTCACCATGTTTCTACCGCATAGGTAGCTATCACAAAACCGACCAAATAGAGATATAATTAGTCACTAACCAAGAAACAACTTCCTCAGATGACAGTCTTATAACATGTTATACAATACATTTATGTTTTGTTCGAAAAATGTGCATATTTGAGGTATAAATCATAGTTTTACATTGCAGCTACCATCACAAATAGCACCGAAGCAGCCAGAATAATTACAGAGAGCAACGTGAAATACATAAATACTCATCATAAAACATTTATGAAAAATACATGGTGTACAGCAAATGAAAGATAAACATCTTGTGAATCCAGCCAATATTTTCGATTTTTTAAGTGTTTTACAGCGAAAACACAATATAGAATTATATAAGCTTACCACAATAGCCAAACACACAAATGCATTTATTCACTGCAAAAGGTAGCTATCGCAAAAACCAGCAAAAGATATAAAATTAATCACTAACCTTGAACAACATCATCAGATGACAGTCTTATAACATCAGGTTATACAATACACTTATGTTTTGTTCGAAAATTGGCATATTTAGAGCTGAAAACCGTGGTTATACATTGTGAATATGTAGCAACATTTCCCCAGAATGTCCGGAGCTATTTTGGACACTCACCTAATCTGACCAAAGAACTCATCATAAACTTTACATAAAAATACTTGTTGTATGGCAAATGAAAGATACACTGGTTCTTAATGCAACCGCCATGTTAGATTTTTAAAAATAACTTTACCATAACAAAAAGCCGTTATTGCGAGACAGCGCTCGCCAAAACGGCGGAGAATAGGAATCAACATTTTCCACAGAAATACGAAATAACATCATAAATTGTTCTTACTTTTGCTGAGCTTCCATCAGAATCTTGTACAAGGAGTCCTTGGTCCAGAATAAATCGTTGTTTGGTTTTAGAATGTCTTATGTCGAATTCGCGCCACAATGCTAGCCAATGTTGATAACGTTCCCATTTTCTCTCGACGCAAAGAACGGAAAACTCCAAAAGTCCCAATAAACGTTGAATAATCTGATAAAACTCGGTTGAAAAAACCTACTTTACGATGTTATTATCACATGTATCAGATAAAATCCGAGCCGGAGATATTCGCCGTGTAAACCTAACGCTTATCAGAAGACAATATCGAGGTACTTCGTGCGCCTTGGTAGACAAATGAAAATCCTGACCTGCCACTCGAAAAGCTCTTGTTCGACCTCAGATCAAGCTAGACACCCCATTCCACCTTCCACTGCCTGTTGACATCTAGTGGAAGGCGTATGAAGTGCATGCATAACGATAAATATAAGACAATTGAATAGGCAGGCCCTGAAACAGAGCCTCGTTTTCAGATTTTTCACTTCCTGCATGGAAGTTTGCTGCAAAATGAGTTCTGTTTTACTCACAGACATAATTCAAACAGTTTTAGAAACTTATGAGTGTTTTCTATCCAATAGTAATAATAATGTGCATATTGTATGATCTAGAAAAGAGTACGAGGCCGTTTCATTTGGGCACGATTTTTTTCCAAAGTGAAAACAGCGCCCCCCCTATTGACAAGAAGTTAACTGATTTTTGTACTCTGACATCCTTGGGTAGGTGGAGGGAGTCTGGAAGAGCATCTAGGAATCATCGGAAAAGTATCGGAAAAGTATTGCATCTGAAAAGAATTGGAAAGTTCAGAAAAACATCAGGGAAGCTATAGGCATGTGTTAGAAGATCTGAATTTATTTAAATTGCTAGACTAATTATTATGAGCACGCATCTCAACTTAGCTAACATTTCCCAGCCTAATTGTAACCAAATATCCAAATATACACCACTGTTCAAAAGTTTGGGGTCACTTAGAAATGTCCTTGTTTTTTAAAGAAAAGCTATTTTTTTTGTCCATTCAAATAACATCAAATTGATCAGAAATACAGTGTAGACATTGTTAATGTTGTAAATGACTATTGTGTGTACTACTCCCTTCACAGAACAGCGCAAACTGGCTCTGACCAGAATAGAAAGAGGAGTGGGAGGCCCCGGTGCACAATTGAGCAAGAGGACAAGTACATTAGTGTATAGTTTGAGAAACAGACGCATCACAAGTCCTCAACTGGCAGATTCATTAAATAGTACCCGCAAAACCCCAGTCTCAACAGTTCCTCTTACCAGCGTCTGTGTTCTTTTGCCCATCTTAATCTTTTATTTTTATTTGCTAGTCTGAGATATGAATTTTTCTTTGCAACTCTGCCTAGAAGGCCAGCATCTTCACTGTTGATGTTGAGACTGGTGTTTTGTGGGTACTATTTAATGAAGATGCCAGTTGAGGTCTTGTGAGGCGTCTGTTTCTTTCTATTCTGGTTAGGGCCAGTTTGAGCTGTTCTGTGAAGGGAGTAGTAAACAGCGTTATACGAGATCTCCGTTTTCTTGGCAATTTCTCGCTTTGAAAAGCCTGTATTTCTCAGAACAAGAATAGACTGATGAGTTTCAGAAGAAAGGTCTTTGTTTCTGGCCATTTTGAGCCTGTAATCGAAACCCACAAATGCTGATGCTCCAGATACTCAACTAGCCTAAAGAAGGCCAGTTTTATTGCTTCTTTAATCAGGACACAGTTTTCAGCTGTGCTAATATAATTTCAAAAGGGTTTTCTAATGATCAATTAGCCTTTTAAAATTATAAACTTGAATTAGCTAACACAACGTGCCATTGGTACACAGGAGTCATGGTTGCTGATAATGGTCCTCTGTGCGCCTATGTAGATATTCCATTAAAATCAGCCATTTCCAGCTACAATTGTCATTTACAACATTGTAACGGTTTCCTTCCATTGGTGAAGGAGAGGACCAAAATGCAGCGTGGCTAGTGTTCAACATGTTTAATAAACAAAGAGACGAATACGTGAACACTATACAAAATACAAAATAACAAATATGAAAACCGAGACAGACCTATCTGGTGCAGAACACAAACACAGAGACAGGAAACAATCACCCACAAAATCCCAACACAAAACAAGCCTCCTATATATGATTCTCAATCATGATTGACAGCTGCCTCTGATTGAGAACCATATTAGGCTGGACACAGAAACAGACAAACTAGACACACAACATAGAATTCCCACCCAGCTCACGTCCTGACCAACACTAAACAAGCAAAACACATAAGAACTCTGGTCAGGACGTTACAAACATAAAAAATGTCTACACTGTATTTCTGATCAATTGATGTTTTTTTAATGGACAAAAAATGTGCTTTTCTTTTTTTTCAAAGAAAATTTCCAAGTGAGCCCAAACTTTTGAACGGTAGTGTACATATATATTTTTTTGTTTAAGGAAAAAACAAAAATCTGACAATTTGATTGATTTATCAAGACAAGTTCCCATGCTTGTCTTAAAGCAGTGCAATGCAATGATGTGCAGTCAAGGTAGACAGTGCTTAACCTGTGATAATATAATAAAGAAAGCTGTTTTGAAGAGCCAAATGAAAAAAATATTGTACAAAAAAATGTCAATATTTTTTTGTTATTTAATGTTCTTGCGTTTTGCCTTAACATGCCTTAACATGTTGCTGTGCAAATGTGGGCATGTTAACATAACTTTGCGCTCACATCTTATGCTCACATCCATTGAACTGTACAAAGCTAGCTACCTAGCAAAAACAACCTGAGTGACAAATGGACTCCATTGCACCTCCAACAATTTTCCAAGTCGACTGACAGAATTGATACTTGCTCTATCACTGATGGGAGTGCAGATGCTGTCGTCATGGATTCGCCAAGCACTGAAAGACCTGCACGGGAAATATTTCAAAGGTATGTAGCCTTTCATTCTCTGTTCACCTCAAATAACATGGTTGGCTGTAAAATGACAGAAAATGAACCCCCCCCCCCCCCCCCACGCCCCCTTTTTTGCTCTCAGAACAGCCTCAATTTGTCAGGGCCTGGACTCTACAAGTTTCCAAAAGCGTTCCACAGGGATGCTGGCCCATATTGACTTCAATGCTTCCCACAGTTGGGTCAAGTTGGCTGGATGTCCTTTAGGTGGTGGAACATTCTTGATACTTTTACCAGGTAAGTTGACTGAGAACACATTCTCAATTACAGCATCAACCTGGGGAATAGTTACAGGGGAGATGAATGAGCCAGTTGGAAGCTGGGGATGATCAGGTGGCCATGATGGTATGAAGGTCAGATTGGGAATTTAGCCAGGACACCGGCCTTAACACCCCTACGATAAGTCAAGACAACCATTTAAGGTCCCATCTGAAAGAGGACACCCTACACAGGGAAATGTCCCCAATCACTGCCCTAGTTGCCTCCTACTGGTCCTCTAACACCTCTTCCAGCAGCATCTGGTCTCCCATCAAGGGGCCAACCAGGACCAACTCTGCTTAGCTTCAGAGGCAAGCCAGTAGTGGAGGGTGGTTTGTTGCTGAGTGTGAAAAACCCAGCAAAGTTGCAGTTCTTGACAGAAAACGGTGCACCTAGCTCCTACTACCATAACCCCTACTACCATACCCCATTAAAAGGCTCTTACATGTTTTGTCTTGCCCATGCACCCTCTAAATGGCACACATACACAATCCATCTCTCAATTGTCTCAAGGCTTAAAAATCCTCCTTTAACCTGTCTCCCTCCTTCATCTACACTGATTGAAGTGGATTTAAACATTGACATCAATAAGGGATCATAGCTTTCACCTGGATTCACCTGGTCAGTCTATGTCATGGAAATGTTTTGTATACTTAGTGTATATCCTTCTGTCTAACAATGAATATCAATGTCCTGTGTATTTGCATGTCATTGTGGACGCTACATCAGTCTACATGTCTGAGCTGAGCAGCGTGTAATTTTGTCAGATTATATTAAATATGCAAACATTAAAGGTTTGTGTATCTTGGCCACAATAGTATTTTCATTTGGTAAAAAAAAAGAAAAGTCAATTTCGGTCTATTTCAGCCTATTTCACTCTGGTTGTTGGAGCTATCAGTTGTATGGTGAACATGGGCTACATCAAGCTTTATTTGTCAGTAAATCTGGCTTTGATAATAGCCAGTGCTTACCCAGCCACCAACCTCACTTCACGTCACTGGCGCAATGACGCTGTCCCAATGAAAACGGTGCTGAAATGATAATGTAGTTGAGAACACACAGCAATTGCTTTACATGTATTATAACGGTTGGGTGACTTTGTGAGTTTCACGTAACCACGGCTCTATGAACTAAGCGGTGCATTCAGCTGACTAAATTATTTTTACACCATCGCAGCAGCGCAAAGGATTCAGGGCTGACCACAAATCATTCGGGGCTAAAGCCCCAAAATCCCGATCCTGGTGAGGTCCTTGCCTGTGGGAAAGGATTAAGGTTTCAGCCTTTCTATTCCTCTATACAGAATTCCCCCTTCAAAAGCATTCCATGCATAACAAAACAGAATGTACTATGTCCCTCTGCTCTCTCGCTCCTTTCTCTCAATTCTCCCTCTCAGTCTCTTACCCCCCCACCCCCCCTTACATACACACACGCATGCATACGCAACCGGATGTCTTTTCAACACCTTTTCCCCACTAGGTAGGAATCAAAGTGACTAGGACCTGGAGAGCAGCTTCATATCCAAGTAGATGTATTTACTTGACTTTGGTCACAAAGACCAGAAAAGTATTCACTTATGTTGAGGCAAAACCAACAATATTGCCTCTATATGGAACACTCTAACATACCACGAAGAGAAAAGATGCAGTAGTCTTTAGGGTTATTTTTTTTAATTTATTTTTATTGTGCAGCAAAAACACATGATTGATAACATCATGTCTCTGGTCGTTTCGAGCTGATGACATGAGGTACATTTTTTATCAAAATGGTGTTAAATCGCTATCAGAAAACAACCTATGGCTTAATAGGTAAACATGCCATTTACAAAAATCTGTTTTCAATTTGTACAAAAGCTTTATAAATATATATATATATAAGGGCCATCAACGGCCTAATGGGGGATAGTCTCTTTTAATGAAACAGCTTAAAAAGGAGTTATAAAGGTGTTTTAAACTAGTTATAACAACTTTCTAACATCAGGTTGGTTGTTATGTCACCAGGTTCAATCAATGCTTTCTACTAGCTCCCTGAAGGACCCATTTGGATAATAGTATTTAAATTTTCAAAATGGACAGACAAATAAAAAAAGATACAGTCAGAATTAAAGTAAAACTCAGACGAAATAATCAGATATTTTTGTCTGTAGCATGAGGTATAGTGAAGGAAACAGGAGCTCTATTTTTTACGTTTTCTTTTTTTCTTTTTTGGAATAGAGCAGAAATCATAAAACATAGTAAGAAAAATCGGATCGCATACCAATACACTACAAATGACAATGTCAATAATATCATAATTTTCTATGAGAAATTCTATTACATGGCAGTATATTGACATTTAACTATTACAAATATCCACAAAATAGCAGCAAACACTTTGAGAAAAAAAAGATGGTTTTTCTTTTCATTTTCGTTTCATTTAAAGTCATGAAACTTTGCTGGGAATATTCCTCCATAGCAGCTTGTTGTTAGGAGTGTTAACAAAAAAAAAATCTGTCACTGTACAATCAAACCGTTTGCCCACATACCTTATGCCCCCCATCACTCCCCTCGCAACCCCATAGCAACTTCAGTTATTTCTTCCAGCTTCAACAATACGCATCTTTGAATTTGTGCAAAATGATTTAAAAGCCTTTTCAATTTTCATTTGATGACAAGGGAAGATTTGAGACATTCCTCTTTTGAATTCTAGTTTTTCCTTAACATTCAGTACACTAAGCCAATGCAATGATTTCAAAGCAATACTTTGAGTGTAGTTTTACTTCACATGCCTTTCAAAGTAGGGCCAAAATGGTGTATTTTGATTGGATGAAATTACACTTATTTGTAAAAAATGTAATTGCAACTCTGAATTGAATGTTTGGAAATATTTACATATATATGAAATAGCTTCTGTCATCATGAAAAGAGAATATTCTGCAATAAATAGCTCTTAGTGTAACTACAAATTACAAGCCTCAGATGCAATTCAAGCAGTTAGAAAAGTCTGTTATCAACTGTCATGAGGAGAATAGGTAGACAGGTGCCTTCTTGCGTGGATGGGACCACCATTTTTCACCGTCTTTACTACTAAGATGTCGGAAAGATGGGGTCCAGGTATTTTAGCTAGACAAATAGATTAGATGTGCCCAAAACATCCTAATATGTCCTGCCATTCCCACATAACAC
This sequence comes from Salvelinus fontinalis, assembly GCF_029448725.1. Taxonomy (NCBI): domain Eukaryota; kingdom Metazoa; phylum Chordata; class Actinopteri; order Salmoniformes; family Salmonidae; genus Salvelinus; species Salvelinus fontinalis. Next base: position 5,512,270 of record NC_074676.1, on the reverse strand, counting down.
CATGTTTCGAAACACTCTTCATCCCAGAAGCTGACGTTGTTCCCAAACCATTCCATTATGTTTAGTCATGTCCCATATGGTTCTTCTCAAAATAGGCAGTAAGGAGTTATTGACCCAAAGTGCTTTTTTGATGGAATGGTTTTTAGATAGTAAGACAATTCGATAAAGACTGTGGACTACGTTAGCTTACATAGAGAGAACATACAGGACGGCTAGCTAATTATTCTGTGGCAGAATGCAATGTTGCAAGCATTCAGTATAATATGATCTAGACTTCCTGCAGATATTTTGAAGTAGCTGTACTTCACTGGTTAGGTCGCTGTCTCCGGAAAGCAGTGGGTTAGCGGTTAGGACAGAGGCCTTGGTAATCCACAGACCTCTGATGACAATTGAATAAGGGCTCTATTCAATTAGTATCGCTGAAGCGTTACAGATTGCGCGATCTAAATGTAAAGGTCATTTCCGATTAAGCCGACATACGCAGAGTTTACAGCCAATGCAGTCTCTGCCAATGCGGGAACATTGCCTTTAAATTTCAATCATGTCGTAACGCTGAACTTCCGCGATATGGATTGAATAGAGCCCTAAGTACGCTAAACAAATTAACATTGTACGGTTACATTCTCCGTGAAAAAAAAGAGGAGATTAGAAGACTGATTTTCAAAACAATATCTCAAAGTTGGTTAAATGTTGAGGCAAGCATGGCCACACCAAACTAACCAGGGACAACAAAAACCGCCCCTCCATTAGAAACGGGTTTACCATACCACAAAACGCTTATGTCATCAAACAACTCAGGACTGGCGTTTTACGTGAGAAATTGCAGGTGTATCATGCTCAATCTGTCCAAACAACAACAAAAATACCTAGTTCATTATTCTCTAGTTGTCTATTCTGTTGTACATACAGCACTACATTTCTTTTTTTTTTTTTCTTATTCAAGTTGGTTTTGTCTAAAATACATAATGGGAACCATGCCCGATTGATGCTGCCTCAAACCAGTGAGGGGACAGAGAGCAAGTGTACGCATGAAGCCCTGGCTGATCCCTTACAGCACCTGTTAGGAGCCAGACATGACGTTCAGGCCAGACCCTATGCTACGAGCACAGGGGTGTGAGTAGGTGAGAGCGCGGTCAGCGGGAGTGGTGCTGCTGAGTGTCAATCAGCGCGTTCTCTTCTCTCCCCGAAGCCCAATCCTCCATCCATGGCCTCTGCTTAGTGAGCACCAGAAAAGGCTGTCCAACTCAGATGTTCACATCTCTAACGTCCGTTGGCGTGCACGACAGGTCGACCTCCTCGTCCATGCTCTTGGTGTCCGTGGAAACGGTGTGTTGTTGTGCCTGACGGAGACTGGTCTCCAATAAGGACTCGATCTGTTCTTGACACGCCCGTAGACAATCCTGCATAGGGGGGGAGAGAGAGGCATTGTTAGTGATGACATAAGGACTAGTGTTGGATCGTCACTCAGCAACAAGGACCACTTACAGTCATGGACATTTGTCTAACAGGTGTCTTTTTTGCCTGCCTTCTGAAATAAATCTTCTAACGATCGGTAACAACCTGAAAACATATGCAGTATTAGAAGGGTATGACCATGGTACCAATGGTATACTGTGTAGGCTTTAAGGAGCGGCGACAACACACGGAACAGCAGAGGCAGAGTTGCACTCTAGTGGGAAGGGCTGTGACTGTGTGAGGATTAGGTGGAAGAGAATACATCCAGAAAGACTGGAAACCAAATCTCCTAGCACCAATTCCTGGACCCAAAACAATAGGAGCAAAAGCAATTCATTGGGCGAAGGATAAGAGGGGCAGACCCTCAGTCAGGTGGTGGAAGGAGAGCCCTAGGGACCTCATTCTAATGATTACGGTATTACCTGGATCAAAGAGACCTGTAGAAACTAGAGCCAGACCAGTGGGTGAGGAAGGTTTCAGAAGTTATTCTATTACTACACAAAACTTAGATATTATCCTTTGATTAAAATAATAACAATACACGGAACAAAAATATATACGCAAGATGTAAAGTGTTGGTCCCATGTTTCTTGATCTGAAATAAAAGATCCCCGAAATGTTCCGTACGCACAAAAAGCTTATTTCTCTCAAATGTTGTGCACAAATTTGTTTACATCCCTGTTAGTGAGTATTTTTCCCTTTGCCAAGAAAATCCATCCACCTGACAGGTGTGGCATATCAAGAAGCTGATTAAACAGCATGATCATTACACAGGTGCACCTTGTGCTGGGGACAATAAAAGGTCACTCTAAACTGTGAAACTTAGTCACAAAACACAATGCCACAGATGTCTAAAGTTTTGAGGGAGTGTGCAATTGGCATGCTGACTGCAGGAATGTTCACCAGAGCTGTTGCCAGTGAATTGCATGTTCATTTTTCTACCATAAGCCGCCTCCAATGTTGTTTTAGAGAATTTGGCAGTACGTCCACCCGGCCTCACAACCGTAGACCACGTGTATGGCGTTGTGTGGGTGAGCGGCTTGCTGATGTCAAAGTTGTGAACAAAGTGCCCCATGGTGGTGGGTGGGGTTATGGTATGGGCAGGCATGAGCTATGGACAATGAAAACAATTGCATTTTATCGATGGCAATTTGAATGCACAGAAGTACTTTGACAAGACCCTGAGGCCCATTTTGTTAAGGTATCTGTAACTAACAGATGCATATCTGTATTCCCAGGAATGTGAAATCCATAGATTAGGGCCAAATGAATTTATTTCATTTGACTGATTTCCTCATATGAATGTGTAACTCAGTAAAACTTTTGAAATTGATGCACATTGCGTTTATATTTTAGTTCAATATAATAATAATAATCATAATAATAATGATACTAATAATAATTTTGGACATTCCTTTGAAATAATGAGAGATTACAGTGCCTTGCAAAAGTATTCATCCCCTTTGCTATTAAGCCCCTAAATAAGATCTGGTGCAACCAATTACCTTCAGAAATCACATTATTAGTTATATTGCACACAGGTGGGCTTTATTTAAGTGTCACATGATTGGTCACATGATCTCAGTATATATACACCTATTCTGAAAGGTCCGAGAGTCTGCAACAACACTAAGCAAGGGGTACCAACAAGAAAGCAGCACCATGAATGAACTCTCCAAACAGGTCAGGGACAAAGTTGTGGAGAAGTACAGATCAGGGTTGGGTTATAAAAAAATATCAGAAACTTTGAACATCCCATGGAGCACCATTAAATCCATTATTAATAAATGGAAAGAATATGGCACCACAACAAACCTGCCAAGAGAGGGCCGCCCACCAAAACTCACAGACCGAGCAAGGAGGGCATTAATCAGAGGCAACAAAGACCAAAGCAGAGATCGGAGTATCTGTCCATAGGACCACTTTAAGCCATACACTCCACAGAGCTGGGCTTTACGGAAGAGTGGCCAGAAAAAAGCCATTGCTGAAAGAAAAAAATAAGCAAACATGTTTGGTGTTCCCCAAAAGGCATGTTAGAGACCCCCAAAACATATGGAATAAGGTACTCTGGTTAGATGAGACTAAAATTTAGCTTTTTGGCCATCAAGGAAAACACTATGTCTGGCGCAAACCCAACACCTCTCATCACCCCGAGAACACCACCAACAGCATCATGCGGTGGGGATGTTTTTCATCGGCAGGGACAGGGAAACTGGTCAGAATTTAAGGAACGATGGATGGCGCTAAAACAGTTTCTTGAGGGAAACCTGTTTCAGTCTTCCAGAGATTTGAGACTGGGACAGAGGTTCACCTTCCAGCAGGACAATGACCCTAAGCATACTACTAAATCAAGACTTGAGTGGTTTAAGGGAAAACCTTTAAATGGTTTGGAATGGCCTAGTCAAAGCCCAGACCTCAATCAAATTGAGAATCTGTGGTATGACTTAAAGATTGCTGTACTGCAGCCGAACCCATCCAACTTGAAGGAGCTGGAGCAGTTTTGCCTTGAATGGGCAAAAATCCCAGTGGCTAGATGTGCCAAGCTTATAGAGACATACCCCAAGAGACTTGCAGCTGTAATTGCTGCAAAAGGTGGCGCCACAAAGTATTGACTTTAGTTGGGTGAATAGTTATGCACGCTCAAGTGTTCTGTTTTTTTGTCTTATTTCTTGTTTGTATCACATCAAAAAATATTTTGCATCTTCAAAGTGCGTAACTAGCGTAAATCAAATGACACAACCCCCCCAAAAATCTATTTTAATTCCAGGTTGTAAGGCAACAAAATAGGAAAAATGCCAAGGGGTGTGAATACTTCGCACGCCACTGTATGTACTAAAATATGACATTAGGACTGAGTTGTGTCCTGTGTTTGTCATGCAAATATACACAACTGACTTTGTAGTTGCGAGGAAAGTGCATTTATTCATGGTGCCTCTTTCTTTTTTCTTCCTCTTTTCCTTTTGGACTGCACAAGAGCCTGGCCTCCTGTGTCATTGACAAAGGGGACAACGAGCGAGAACTTTTGCACGTCGTCGTCGACTGCACCGGAGTGAGGGACTGTTCGCTCGCCTCTCATTTCCTGACCCATTCAGAGACAGGGTTTATGACCTGGCTACCTGCTGCTCTACATCCCCTGTCTCTCAGATCTCTCTCTCTCTCCTCTAGCGCTGAGTGATTAGTACTTTTTGAGGTCGGTTCGGGTTTGATTATTTTAAAAAAAAGACAAAATTGACTCCGGTTTCGCTTATTTAAAAAAAAACATTAAATGCAACATGCATTATGGGAGTTGAATGCTGTAACACAGAATATTTTTTAATAAAAAAATCCCATGATGGTAGTGATTGCCCATTACATCACTTATTAACCATCATTTATTCACGTTACTTTAACAAAATATTTCAGCTGTTGTGTATATTACAATTGTTATATTTGATGACTTTACTACTTCATTCCAAGTCATCGTCTCATCTCCATGGAGCTGCTGCCCATGCTGTCTTACAAGATCACTATTTTAGTAGTTCTTCAAAGTAAATAAGGCACACTTTTATGATTGCTGAATACCATCTAACAATCACTTAGATCATGCACTTTCAGGTAGAGATACCATGCGAAGTAACTGCTCTCTATCCTTCTCAATAACACATTCTTCGGGCTCTTTTACATAGCAGGTATAGCAGACATGAGTCAGTCATGGTCACATGATGAGGTAACCCTGCCTACGAACTTCAAAACCCGTGTCTGCCCTCGGCCCAAGAGGGAATTTCCTCTTGCTCTAATGGTCTAAGACGTTGGTTGCTCCCGTGGGAGACCCGGGTAACTGATACTTCGGGTTAATGCTCAGGACTACTCCTCTCTTGTTCTACTGTCACCCCCTCTCCCCCACGAGTCAATAGCAATCTGATCAATAAAAGGCTGGAAATCTGTGGAAGATGAAAGACGGCCATTCATTCCATTGCAAAGCGAGGCAGAATGGTTGCACCTTTACTATATTAGGCTCTCTAGTCACATTTCTAAACTGTATGTTTAAATTCAACATTTTTGCATGAGACTTGGTTGTCCTTGCATACCGGGTCACTTCTGATGACTTGAGACAGGAAGTCAGTGAGTTGCTGGGATGAAAGTGCATCGTCCATGCTCTTCAGATTCAGCCCCTGGACAGCAGCCGCCACACTGCCCGCTGCGATCATTGACGGAGGGTTGGCAATGAATTTGACTTCTGGTGGAGAGAAAAGGAAAGGAGAGAAAGAGAGAGAAGGAGAGAGAGAGAGAGAGAGAGAGAGAGGGAGGAGGAAGAGCGAGAGGCAACAGGTCAAATTCCCGAAGCAAGGCATTTGATCCACAAATAATTCACACAACAACCTTGTTAATGGGGCAGCTCAGGCCATTGACACGGGTGCGACAACAAAAGAGAGATGACACCCTGGCAGTGAGGGATGAGGCGGAGGTGTGGAGGAGGGAGAGAGGGTTGAGAGGAGGGAGGTGGGACGAGGGGGATGGGGCAGCGTAATGTGGCACAGCCAGATAATGGCAAGACAGAGAGGAGAGAGACACTGTGCATCCAACAGAATCAGAACAGAGGCACCATGCTGACATGTGGCAGTATGCCCTGACTGCTACTGAGGAGCTATGCTGTAGGTCCCAGTCACACTGTCCCCTCCCCCATTACACTCCTATAGCCGTCACCCCCTCCTACTCTTTCTATCCTCGTCTCTCTAGCCTCACATTTGCATACATACAAAACTTTGTCAAGAGCAAGGAGGAGCAGATACAACAAATGACATAATCAAATAAGAGGTAAGACATATTGCTGGAATCTGATGTTGGTGATAAACGATCTATTCAGCCAAAGAACTGCTTGATAATCACACAGAGAGAAAGAGACAAGCTCATGAAATGCAGATGTATTCTCCCCAGACCCTCTTCTACCCCCTCCACCTCAAGCCCAAACCCCCTTTCCCCTTCTCGACAGCCTCAGTATGCAATAAATCACTCTTCAACTCGCTTGGCTTGGACCCCTCTCTGGAAAGATCATGTCTCACTTCCTCTTTTCAAGTGCTTAGAGAGACAATAAATCTACTCCAGGCAGGGGCGCTCACACACGCACCATATGTGCACGCACGCACGCACGCACGCACACACACACACACACACACACACACACAGAGGGGCTCCTCAGACGAGGCACATTGTGTGAAACAACAGGTCTAATCACCAGGCTCAGACCATTAATTTTACCATATTAATTAGGGGGCCTCTCAGTCTAGGAGACGAGCCCCCTTTACCCCCCCCCCCCAACCCAATGGGTATGGGGCTGGGGCATCATTGTGAGTGAGCTCCCATTGCAAGGGCCTGCACCACAGAGAGCTTAGAGAGGAGGATGGAGGAAGAGCGCTGCGAGATTAATTGAACTCGCATAAAGGCAAGCCAGAGAGCCATTATCCAGGCCCATATCCCCACTAGATCTACCCAATCCTAGCCTCCCTATAAAAGAGAAAGGAAATAAATGCTTGCAACCCTCAAGATGAATGCAGGAATGCCAGCCAGCAGCTGCTCGCAAGGAGAAATACAAGGCAAGAGACTCCGCCGTCTCTGGAAAAAAAGGAAGATATAAAAGGGGATACATTTCTTCTATGCTGGCAAGATGAAGGAAGTAAATGAATGTCACAAAGGTATATCAAAGAGTGTAAAAACACACCCCTGATAACCGACAATGTGGCAGCAGGTCAGAACTCGTTAAGTGCCTTGAGCTATTACTCAACACAAATAAGCACATACAGGATCTTCAACATGCTTTCACACACACTCCCTTGTCATTCCCTCCCTACCTTATTCTGTTTGCCTGTTCTTTTAATACAATCGGAGTTAACTACTGTAAGTGAACATTTGTTAAAAGTGTTCTTATTGAGTCACTCTTAATTCCCTTCCAAGAGAGAGGCCAGGACCTTTTTATCTCCATGCCACCAAGAGTGCACAACAGAACAAGACAGAGCCTAGGCCAATAGGCCCATTCAATCTATTCAATTAAGCACTAACTTCAAACAGCGCGTTGAGATAAGTCTCCCCCCTGACCTACCACAAGACAGAGGGGCTTACTCTAACACAAATCAAATGTTGTTGAGGGAAAGCAGTGCAGGTCGGAAACCTATAGAGCAGGACTTCTCTTCAATATAACCTTAAGTAAAACTGTCTGCTATTGGCTTCAGGCCTTCTTTTGTGCCGGCTTCTGCTTCAGCTCAGTCCAAAGGGTAGACATTAGACAGTGTAACAGCAGCTACGTCAAAGTATATTCCGAAGCATCTGATGCTCAGATGTCAGACAGCTTCGCAGGGCCCGTTCACAAACGAACACAACTTTTCTGGAATGTGTCCAGCTTGCGTTGTATTTACCAGAACTGTCTACACCAAAACCCAAACCTCGTCACTTCACCAAACGCCAAGTCCAGTGGTTCAAATCAAGTTTAGGGCAAAAGAGAACGGCATAACTGTTACACAAGTGCGGGAGTTATCATGCCGTTGACAAACGTCAACTCAACCGCTTGCCTTTGGAAACCCCTCTTCACAGTAGTAATACACATCGGCACATCTGAAACCCAGGGGACATGTAGGACTACAACCTCCTTTTAAGTTAACAGCATTAAACAGCAACAGAAGAGCAGTCAGCAGTGTAACAACAGACAGGTGGTGGTGGGACTCCAGTACATACCTGTAGCACAGAGGGCCACAAATGTCTGGGCATGCTTGCACAGGATTTGCTTGGTGTCCTGATGGATGGGTAGCTTGGAGAGGAAGTGGTCTATGAAATCGTGTGGAGTCACTGAGGCCAGATCCCATTTCAGTTTGTTCAATACCAGTAGTTCCATTTGCTGTAGAGGAGATGGGAAGAGAGAGAATACATGTAGTAGGACACCTGCAAGGGTTCAAGAAACCAACACACCACTAGAGGGTGGGCATGCTCCACACAGGCCTATGCTCTACCACCGTGCCAGGGCCATGACAATGACAATCATTGATGTTATGGGAAGTAGGTTTAAGACATTTTGTTACAGAATTTCAGTAATTTTCTTGTTTAAAATTATTTATCTCCCAAAGTTAACTTTGGCTAAACTGAAAAGAATCCACTTATAAGAAATTATAGTTCTTATTATAGTTAAAATATGTAAAAAAACACTAAACTACATTTTACAATAGCTCCTAAACATAATCTACATGTGTTGGTTATAACTGATGAGAACATGATGTAGAGGTCAAATTACCAGCAACTCGCCCGTCCGGATGGAATTGTCTGTGTATATGCACAACTTCTCAGCTGTTAGAGGAATGGTCTCCTTCATTTTAGACGCCAGAAACATGCATGTAGCGCCCAATAACTGTAGCCGAGTCTTCTTCGTGGGTTCAACAGACAAATATCTGTCTAAAAAATTCATAGCTAGGGGAAAAACCTCCTCTTCGCATTTCTGTTCCTCACAGACCTGGAATCAAAAGCGAAACGAGTTAGGCTACACATCCAGTCTATATAGGCTACACATCCAGTCTATAGGCCTATATCTCCATAGGCTACAAAACTATCAAAAATAACAAACAATAACACGAGTCATACACGCATGCATATACATGCATATTATGTGCCTGTAAAGGAGATCTAAGACGTTTTGGATAAATAAATAAAAATGGACAGACATTTCGCTCGTGGACACAAAGGTTGAGCTCTGCAAGGCAAGCGCATGGCTTGCAGAGCCATATTGTAGTTCGCCATATTTTCAAAAAATATTTTTTAATATTTCAAAATTGTTTTAGAATGTAACATTGGCATGTAAACATTATTATGCTTTTCTTTTATCGGACAGAAGTGTCATATTCCGAATATCTAAAATAATAATGTTCAAAATTAACTATATTTGTAAGCCGCTAGAAATTGGACAAGCAGCATGCGCACACATCTCATAACAGCATGCAACTTTAAAAATGTATTTAAAATATAATCTTACACACCACGAAAACGTTTTTACCCTGTTAATGTTAATCAATGTGTCGTCTTACATAATAGGTCACCTTTATTACATTCTCTCAAAAGGAATCGAAGCCATTAACCAATTTTAGAGGCGACCCTTTGAAACGCCCAAAATCGACTTTGATTGTTCGGTTGCTTCAACTCTAAGAACAATTATGTAGCCTAATTTTTCTTTATCAAGCGGCAACTTAACAACAGAAACAAAGTTTCAATTGCATCCGAGGTCGGTGACTAATATGGAAAACAGCTGCGACATGGTTATTACACGTTTTAAACCACAAAGTAGTGCTATAAACCACAAGAAAACAAAGAGGGCGAATACTGGCACTGGTGAGGGCATACAGTACGTGTATATTGACATTAATTAAGAAGGTAATAATACTAAAGTGTAACATTTTGTTCACGTGAATATAATCCGAGGGGAAATTTGGCGTCATTCGCAGCATGTGTCAGGTAAAAATAACGCTCAATGAGTCACACAGACAACCTCGAATTAAGTCCAACGTTTAAGCTATCGCTGGGTGAATAATGTAATAAACACATGACATGAACAACACAGGACAAGCAATCGTTATAGTTGCATGGTAGTAATGTATTTTGCCTATATTTCAAAGGGCATAGACCAGTGACATGATTCAGATAATCGAATGTTATGGATCTGTTAGAAAGTTGTTTTTTTTTGCACAAACCTCCAGCATCCATGTAGAAACAATTCTCCTCATGCAGGGTACAATCTCTTTCTGTACACATTTGAAGTAGTTCGTTGCGGGGAGATAGTTGTCTTCAGCTTTTAGCATAGTCTGCAGAACTCTGTCGTTGAGCAGGTTCGAGTCTTGGTAAGCTCTCCGGATGGTCTCCACTTCACAGCACAGCAACTGGTGTTCCATCCCGGCAGTCGCTCGAGCAATGAGAAAGACAGAGAGACTGAAAGAGAGTCTGAACTATTGCTTCCCCAAAAGTTCCGTGGATGTTGCTTTGCCTCTGTCTGCTGCGACTGCTGTGTCGAAGCTCTCAGGAGGCGTCCAAACTTTGATCCGCTTTCCTCAATAAACTCCCCTCCCCTCCCCTCCGCGCACTGGGGAAATGACGTGACTGTTGTTATGTAGGTTGGTTATGGAGCAGATCAAAGGCAGCTTCGACGTGAGTGAGAGAGAGAGTGAGAGAGAGAGAGAGGCCCAAAAAGAGAGGTCCGCCTCAAAGAAGGGGGCACGTTTTAGAACGCTATTCCACATAAGCTTATAGTCCCTTCCCATCGCCTCCAGCGTATGGGCTATTGGAAGTGGGAGGTCTCAGGTCCGTTTCTGGAGGCAGTAGACTAGGCGAGGGACTGATTGTAGCTACTGCGAGGCACCAGTGGGGGAAGCAGGGATGCTCGGTGGCTGGATTGGAGGACTCATGTAAGCCTTATTGTTCGTGTGGCCTCTTTTTTACCCATGCGCAACAAGGACTTTGCCTAATATTAACTGGGCCTACAAGTACAAGCCTAGTAGCCCCACCCACCCAACAAAAATAAGAAGTAGAGGAAGGAGGAACATGGGCTAATAATAGCGTTATTAGTTGTACAATTGGGTTATTAGTTGTACAATTGTTTTGTATTGCCAGGTATTACTGAACTGTTGGAGCACCCGCGATAACATCTGATAAATATGTGTATGCGACCAATACCGTTTGTTTTGAGTAGGATGATGATGATGATGATTATTATTCTATCTCTGCACACGTGTTCATTGTCATGATAGCAAGGCAAATATTTGTTTTAATTTGTGACCATTAACAAATGTTCTTTGCATATACATACGCCAGCTGTAAAACTCCAATGAAAAGCGCCAAAATAATATCTTGTAACAGGACTATTTGGCTAAATGGCAATAATCAGGACTAGAGAAACTATTCAACTAAATGAAAACCATAGTCAATGACAACTAAAGTAAGAAATAGTATGGAAATCAAAATAGAAAACTTCACACAGCAAAATTGTGATTTACCTTTTACACTGAGAATTACAGTAAAAATATTCAGAGTCCACATGATGTTTACATTTTGGTCATTCAACAGATGCTCTTATGGTAGTGAGTGCATTCATTTTCATACATGTTCCTCGGGTGAATCGAAGCCACGACCCTGGTGTTGCAAGCTTTATGCTCTACCAACTGAATCACACAAGACACCTGCTGATACTATTGTGAATACATAACTACCTTTTGAGTATTCGTATTAATACACTGAACAAACATGTAAACGCAACATGCAACAATTAAAAATATTTGACTGAGTTACAGTTCATGTAAGTAAATCAGTCAATTAGTCATTAGGCCCTAATCTATGGATTTCACATGACTGGCAATACAAATATACATCTGTTGGTCAAAGATACCTTAAAAAATGGTCTTGGATCAGAAAACCAGTCAGTAACTGGTGTGACCACCGTTTGCCTCATGCAGCGTGACACATCTCCTTCACATAGAGTTGATCAGGCTGTTAATTGTGGCCTGTGGAATGTTGTCCCACTCCTCTTCAATGGCTATGCGAAGTTGTTGGATAGTGGCGGGAACTGAAACATGCTGTCGTACATGCTGATGGCGGCGGATGAATGGCATGACAATGGGCCTCAGGATCTCGTCACGGTAGCTCTATGCATTCAAATTACCTTTGATAAAATGCAATTGTGTCCGCTGTCCATAGCTTATGCCCACCGCCACAATGGGACACTCGGTTCACAACGTTGACATCAGCCCACACCAATGCCATACACGCTGTCTACCATCTGCCCTGGTACAGTTGAAACCGGGATTCATCCATGAAGAGCACACTTCTCCAGCGTGCTAATGGCGAACGAAGATGAGCTTTTGCCCACTGAAGTCGGTTAAGATCAGTCAGGTCAAGATCCTGGTGAGGACAACAAGCATGCAGATGAGGTTCCATGAGACGGTTTCTGACATCTTGTGCAGAGATTATTTGTTTGTGCAAACCCCCAGTTTCATCAGCTGACCAACTGGCTGGTTTCAGACTATCCCACATGTGAAGAAACTGGATGTGTAGGTCCTGGGCTGGCGTGGTTACACATGGTCTGCTGTTGTGAGGCCGGTTGGAAGTACTGCCAAATTCTCTAAAACGATGTTGCAAGCGGCTTATGGTAGAGAAAATCATCTGGCAACATTCAATTCTCTGGCAACAGCTCTGGTGGACATGCCTGCAGTCAGCATGCCAATTGCACGCTGCCTCAAAACATGATACATATGTGGCATTGTGTTGTGTGACAAAACTGCACATTTCAGAGTGGCCTTTTATTGCCTCCAACAAAGGGGCACCTGTGTAACGGTAACGCTGTTTATTCAGCTTCTTGATATGCCACACCTGTCAGGTGGATAGATTATTTTGACAAAGGAGAAATGCTCACTAACAGGGATGTCAATAATTTTGTGCACAAATTTGAGAGAAATATGCTTTTTGTGCGAATGGAACATTTCTGGGATCTTTTACTTTAGCTCATGAAACACGGGACCAATGTTGCGTTCATAGAGGGTGAATGGGCAAGACAAAATATGTAAGTCTTTGAACGGGGTGGTGTAGTAAGTGCCAGGTACACCGTGTGAAGAACCGCAATGTTGCTGGGTTTTTTCACGCTCAACAGTTTCCCGTGTTTATCAAGAATGGTCCACCACCCAAAGGACATCCAGCCAATTTGACACATCTGTGGGAAGCACTGGAGTCAATATGGGCCAGCATCCATGTGGAACGTTTTTGGCACCTTGTAGAGTCCATTCCCAGATGAATTGATGCTGTTTTGAAGGCAAAAGGGGTTGCAAATCAATATTAGGAAGGTGTTCCTAATATTTTGTGCACTCAGTGTAAGTTCAGAAATGCAAAATATACACGTACACTGTTTTAACCAGTTTTAACACAATTACAGCCAACGGTATTTTTCAGTGACACTACTTTTGCTGCGTCCATCTTCCGTTTCCACACAGGTGTTCGGAGAGGCAGATAGCTGATTAGCACAGGGGCAGCAAGTAGCCTAGTAGTTAGAGTGTTGGGCCAGTAACCAAAAGGTTGCTGGATCGAATCCCTGAGCTGACAAGGTAAAAATCTGTCGTTATGTCCCTGAACAAGGCAGTTAACCCACTGATCCCCTGAAGGCTGTCATTATAAATAAGAATTTGTTCTCAACTGAATTGCCTCGTTAAATAATAAAATAATAATTGTTCACTCTGTCTTCTGGTTGTTTTGCGTAAACAAGGGATGTCATATGGAAATATGTCTGTGTGGTAACCCTAACCCTAAAAAGGTGTGTAGTAATTTAACCTTTTGTTTTTTTGAAAATGATTTCTAGCTGATATGAAAGATACGCGCAATCAATGCGTGTTCATGTTTAGAGCAAGCTTTGGCGCTTTTAACTAAACTCCCCCTGTCAGAAGATACTATTGTCAATTGGCGCTAAAGCAGTTAGCGTCTATGAATGGGATAGGTTAGGCTACACAGAGGGATTCTTCCTGTTTGGTATGTTCAGGGGAATAGACCAAATGAGGGTAAGACAGTACAATTGAAAGACTACTGTGTACTTCTCTTATTTCACTGTGCCTTCCTGGTCTATTGCCACGTATGAGCAGCAGAGGAGGCATGTGTCTGTGTGACAAAGCTGGCCTAGCCCTGTGTTGGACAGCTTTACTTCAGTTCTTGGAGAGCAGAGTGGGCGAGGTGGAGGTGGCAGGGTAAGGGCAGTTTCGTTTTCCCACATTCCTGCTGCATCCCAGTCTCAGTGGATGGCTTGTTAGAGGCCAGAGACCATTGACGACTACATGGTGTGTGGAAGGAAGACGCGTGGAGAAAGAGAACATTCAGGATGCACAACCAACAATGTGTAATTACGTGATCTATGATCTTTATTCTCCCACTGCCCTGACATCTTCCCCTGCACTCTCTGTGCCATACACATGTAGGTGTGCTTGAGGAATAGCTACTCACTAGCTGCCAGCAGGGCTGGCTGTTTTGAGTTGGCATGGATAACAAAATAAACTAAAATGGAATGTGAAATTATCGTCATTGCCAGTGTTTATGTGAAACAACATCAAAATAACTTCTGTATCAAAGAGCAGCCTTTGGGCTAAATCTTTAGCCATTATCTCAGATCTCCATGTGAATATAAATTCCAGTTCCTTGAAGAAGTCTGAACCTTGACAACTCCATAAATCACACAACATAATGGAAAGTCAATTACATAGGGAGTGGTAGAGTACCATGTAACAGCAATACAAGATTAATGTCCACTACTCTCAGTCTTCTGACCACAACACGGTGACCCCATAGCTGTAAATCAACTATACTTGAAGTGATTCCAAACCCATGGAATCTAGAACTCATAGGAGGGAGTTTGAATTTCTCTCATAACCTCATGACCTATGTCAAAGGTTCCAAATGAAGTAACTATTTAAAGAGAAAGGGAGTGACATTGGCCCGTAAAAGCAACAAAGGCAATTCTATTTTGATGCTAGGATATCTTTGTACAGTATGGCCTGGATCATCTTGGTGGGATCAGGGTTATTTTGGTCCTGTCCTAAGCGTGCTCTTGGTTTACTGGACCCATAGCTCTTCATCTGAATCTTTGTATTAGCACTCGTTGTCTTCATTTTATCAGTGTTTACCATGTTATTCATTATTTGTTATGTTTCTGTTAATAATGTCATTATTCAAATAGGTAGGAATGTCAATGGCTGTTGAAAGCAGAGGACCAAGGTGCAGCGTGGTGAGCGTACATTTTATTTATTGAATCAAAATGACGCCCAACAAAACAATAAACATTACAAAACCAAACCGTGAAGCTCAAAGGCTATGTGCCCTAAACAAAGTCAACCTCCCACCAACACAGGTGGGAAAAAGAGCTACCTAAGTATGGTTCCCAATCAGAGACAACGATAGACAGCTGTCCCTGATTGAGAACCACACCCGGCCAAAACATAGAAATAGAAAATCATAGAAACACAAAACATAGAATGCCCACACCAAACCAAAATAGAGACATAAAAAGGATCTCTAAGGTCAGGGCGTGACAAAGAAGTAATTAGCAATAATGATTAGCAGTCATTAACAATAATTAGGACAAGAGTCTCTGTCAATGCTTACAGGAGGGACTATCATCACACTTTCCCCAGTGCAGTGTTGCTTGTTAAAATTAACTTTTTTTTTTTATTCAAGCCTTAATTAATGACTTGATTATATAGTGAAGTTATGCCATGGCCTGTGGGTGAGAGGTTTAGTAAATACCTTTATGCCTGCTGTAAGTTTCAACTGATCTCTAGGGCTACATTCTCTATCCCATCTCTCTGTATATGCGTCCCAACCTTTTCCCTTTTATAGCGCACTATTTTGGCAAGGGGCAGAGGTGGAAAAAGTACTAAATTGTCATACTTGAGTAAAACTAAAGATACCTTAATAGAATATGACTCAAGTAAAAGTGAAAGTCACCCAGTAAAATACTACTTCTGTTAAAGTCTACAAGTATTTGGTTTTAAATAAGCTTAAGTATCAAAAGTAAAATGCAATTGCTCAAATATATTGAAGTATCAAAAAGTAAAAGTATAAAGCATTTCAAATTCATTATTTTAAGCTAAACAGATAGAAATACAAAGGGAGGGTATATTGCTGTAATCTTTAGAAGTTTACCAGTAAACTACCAGAATGTTGGTAGCTTTGGGTGGGAATTTTATAAGATGACATGTGGTGACCTTTTGGGGTACTTCAGATTATCACAGGTGTCTGTAATTATCTCTGGCCCTCTGTGTGGCCGTATCACAAGTAAAATATATAAAATGATCAAATAATACCAAAAATATGATAACATATTGCAAAATTATCTTTTTTCCCCTTTTATTTATAGCTGGGGGCACACTCCAACACTCAGACATAATTTCCAAATTAAGCATTGGTGTTACGTGAGTCCACAAGATCAGAGGCAGTAGGGATGACCAGGGATGTTCTCTTGATAAGTGTGTGAATTGGACATTTTTCCTTTCATAATGTAACAAGTACTTTTGGATGTCAGGGAAAATGTATGGAGTAAAAAGTACATTATTTTCTTTAGGAATGTAGTGAAGTAAAAGTGAAAGTTGGCAAAAATATATATAGTAAAATAAAATACAGATACCAACTAAAAACTTCTTAAGTAGTACTTTAATGTATTTTTACTTAGGTACACCACTGACCAGGGGCCCATTGGGCTCTTGTCAAAAGTACTGCGCTATATAGGGACTAGGGTGCCATTTTGGATACATCCATGTGATTCATTCCCAAGCCGCCTGTGCCTTTTTGAAGCCCCTGTGCTGGAAATGTTTAATGTTTGTGCTTTGCTAAGAACTCATTTCTGTGTTCTATTCATGTGCTTTTCTAATAACCGTTTTCTGTGTTTATGCAAGTCATAGACTGAAAGAATCCTCAATATCAGTAGCTGCAATTTGGCAGCACGCCCAGACTTGTTTTCAGAACCAATGATATCTCAGTTTCAAGGTCTCAGTTTAGAGAGAAGAAGCCTCGTGAGGTGTTGGTCTGTCACATGTTATGAAACAGTATTGGTCAGTCATATGAATGAAACAAAACGGTAATGATGAATTAATTATGCTAAATCATGCAAATATAACTTGTCTGTGTATAGCTGTATATAGGACAACTGCTGGGACTGCCCCAGCAGAGCTCCTGATTGACATGTGTACTATGGTGCATAGAGTTGGATGGAACCTCTCCAGTGCGGTGAAAATAAAGGGTGATTCATTTAAGATTCACTTTGAGTGTCCCTGGTGATAATTTCCACAACATGGTGGTGAATTTCCACGACACAGCTCTCCTTTCTCCCTGACCAGTGTTTTATGCAGTAATGATGATGAAGATACATTCAGTGCCGGGCAGAAGAAATTGCCCTTTGAGAAAGATCTGGCATTTCTGTCTTTCTGTGAAGATAAAGATGAAGTGAGCGACCTGAAAGCTTGACAAAGTCTGTTATCCTGTGAGGGAGGAGGGCTTGCGTGTCTTTATCCCTCACTCACTGGATCCCTACTCTCAAACCCAGAAGCAAATCTTGTGCGCTTGCTGGGCAGCTAATGGATTTTAGCATTAATGTTAACAATCTGTTATGACTGGATCCCTAATGTGTTTAATCTTGTCAATCAAAATTAATATAATACATTTATAATGCATGTGTGATTGTGCATACATTGCTGAATGACAGAGATTTAGAATTTTCAGCAAATTGAGATATGAGCAAATAAATATTTCCCAATCATTACTAACGGAAAAAACACTATTTTGTGCTCTTGAAGAACAACTACTCAGACAAGTCAAGGCTGTTCCCCGCTCAAATAAAATGTTTTCATAGGCATTCCTTGTCTCCACAAATTTCCAGAAGAAAGTAATGGCGCTGGAGGGAATGGCTGCCGTTTTACGGGCTCCTCATCAACTGTGCCATTTTGTTTGTTTTTTCGCATTGTTTGTAACTCATTTTGTACATAATGTTGCTGCTACCGTCTCTTATGACCGAAAAGATCTTCTGGACATCAGAACAGCGATTACTTGAATTGGATGAAGATTGGATGAAGATTTTTTCTTTAATAAGTCTGACGCGAAGGATATAATGCTTTGTCGAGACAAGGCCCAAATCCCTATCATCAGCATGGAGAAAAGATGGAGAAAATGAGGGAGGAGGGCGGGGTCACTTGTGAGAATTTGTCGACGAGTAGGTAAACCACCACTACCCTCTGTATTTTTGTCCAACTTGCAATCATTGGAAAACAAACTGGACGATCTACGATTAAGACTATCCTACCAACGGGACATTAAAAACTGTAATATCTTATGTTTCACCGAGACTTGGCTGAACGACGACACGGATCATATAGAGCTGGCTGGCTTCTCCGTGTTTCGGCAGGACAGAGCAGCTATGTCTGGTAAGACAAGGGACAGGGGTGTGTGTCTATTTGTCAATAACTGCTGGTGCGTGATGTATAATATTAAAGAAGTCTCGAATATCTACCAAGAGAGTTCTCATCTATATTATTCGTAGCCATCTATTTACCACCACAAACCGATGCTGGCACTAAGACCGCACTCAATGAGCTGTATAAGGCCATAAGCAAACAAGAAAACGCTCATCCAGAAGCGGCGTTCTTAGTGGCCGGGGACTTTAAAACTTCTTGTCAATAGGGGGGCGCTGTTTTCACTTTGGAAAAAATCATGCCCAAATTAAACGGCCTCATGCTCTTTTATAGATCATACAATATGCATATTATTATTACTATTGGATGGAAAACACTCTCAAGTTTCTAAAACTGTTTGAATTATATCTGTGAGTAAAACAGAACTCATTTTGCAGCAAACTTCCATACAGGGGGCCTCCCGGGTGGCGCAGTGGTCTAGGGCACTGCATCGCAGTGCTAACTGCGCCACCAGAGTCTCTGGGTTCGCGCCCAGGCTCTGTCGCAGCCGGCCGCGACCGGGAGGTCCGTGGGGCGACGCACAATTGGCATAGCGTCGTCCGGGTTAGGGAGGGTTTGGCCGGTAGGGATATCCTTGTCTCATCGCGCTCCAGCGACTCCTGTGGCGGGCCGGGCGCAGTGCGCGCTAACCAAGGGGGCCAGGTACACGGTGTTTCCTCCGACACATTGGTGCGGCTTGCTTCCGGGTTGGAGGCGCGCTGTGTTAAGAAGCAGTGCGGCTTGGTTGGGTTGTGCTTCGGAGGACGCATGGCTTTCAACCTTCGTCTCTCCCGAGCCCGTACGGGAGTTGTAGCGATGAGACAAGATAGTAATTACTAGCGATTGGATACCACGAAAATTGGGGAGAAAATGGAATTAAAAAAACAAAAAAATAAATAAAATAAAACTTCCATACAGGAAGTGAAAAATCTGAAAACGAGGCTCTGTTTCAGGGCCTGCCTATTCAACTGGCTTTTATTTATCGATATGCATGCACTTCATACGCCTTCCACTAGATCTCAACAGGCAGTGGAAGGTGGAATGGGGTGTCTAGCTTGATCTGAGGCCGAACAAGAGCTTTTGGAGTGATAGGTCCGGAATTATCTTTGTCTTCTCAGGCGAGCGGCGGAGCTCGACATTGGCTTCTGAAAAGCGTTCGGTTTACACGGCGAATATCTCCGTCTCTGATTTTATTTGATACATATGATAATAACATCATAAAGTAGGTTTTTTCAACCGAGTTTTATCAGTTTATTCAACGTTTATTGGGACTTTTGGAGTTTTCCGTTCTTTGCGTCAAGAGAGGATGGGAATGTTAGCAACCTTGGCTAGCATTGTGGCGCAAATTCGACAGAAGAAATGGTCATTCTAAAACCAAACAACGATTTATTCTTATCTTTCATTTGCCATACAACAAGTATTTTTATGTAAAGTTTATGATGAGTTCTTTGGTCAGATTAGGTGAGTGTCCAAAATATCTCCAGAGATTCTGGTGAATCAATGCTACGTATTCACAATGTATAATCAGGATTTGTAGCTCTAAATATGCACATTTTCGAACAAAACATAATTGTATTGTATAACATGATGTTATAAGACTGTCATCTGATGAATTTGTTCAAGGTTAGTGATTAATTTTATCTCTATTTTGTCGGTTTTGTGCAAGCTATTTTTTTGCGGGGAGTAAATTGCGTTGTGTGTTTGGCTACTGAAGTGAGTTAATAGAAATATATAATAGAAATATATATTGTGTTTTCGCTGTAAAACACTTAAAAAATCGGAAATATTGTCTGGATTCACAAGATGTTATCTTTCATTTGCTGCATTGGACTTGTGATTTCACGAAAATTATATTATATGATATCCCTGTCCCGTTCGGCTATGCTAGTTAGCTTTTTTGATGAGGAGGATCCCGGATCCGGGATGGGTATTAAGTAAAGGTTATTAATGTAGCCAAACTTATATTCGATTTCTACCAGCATGTCACATGTACAACCAGAGGGAAACAATCTCTAGACCACCTTCACTCCACATGCATACAAAGCTCTCCCTCGCCCTCCATTTGGTAAATCTGACCATAGTTCTATCCTCCTGATTCCTGCTTACAAGCAAAAACTAAAGCAGGAAGTACCAGTGACTCACTCATTATGGAAGTGGTCAGATGACGCTTATGCTACACTACAGGACTGTTTTGCTAGCATAAACTGGAATATGTTCAAGGATTCATCCAATGGCATTGAGGAATATTGTACCTCAGGCACCGGCTTCATCAATAAGTGCATCGACGACATCTTTCCCACAGTGACCGTACGTACATTTCCCAACCAGAAGCCATGG
Source organism: Salvelinus fontinalis (assembly GCF_029448725.1). NCBI lineage: Eukaryota > Metazoa > Chordata > Actinopteri > Salmoniformes > Salmonidae > Salvelinus > Salvelinus fontinalis. The sequence continues at coordinate 5,491,517 of NC_074676.1, read as the reverse complement.
ATTACAGGCGACATCTGCACCGAGCTAAAGGCTAGAGCTGCCGCTTTCAAGGAGCGTGACTCTAATCCGGACGCTTATAAGAAATCCCGCTATGCCCTCATACGAACCATCAAACAGGCAAAGTGTCAATACAGAACCAAGAATGAATCCTACTACACCGGCTCTGGCACTCATCAGATGTGGCAGGCCTTGAAAACTATTTCGGACTACAAAGGGAAACCCAGCCGCGAGCTGCCCAATGACACGAGCCTACCAGACAAGCTAAATGCCCTTTATGCTCGCTTTGAGGCAAGAAACACTGATGCATGCATGAGCGCACTAGCTGGAACACTAGACCCACTCCTAATCGCATAACGCCTCAACAGATCCACCTATGACACAATATCAATCGCACTCCACACTGCCCTTTCCCACCTGGTCAAAGGGAGTGCCTATGTGAGAACGCTGTTCATTGACTACAGCTCAGCGTTCAACACCATAGTGCCCACAAAGCTCATCACTAAGCTAAGGACCCTGGGACTAAACACTGGAACTGGATCCTGGACTTCCTTATGGGCCGCACCCAGTCGGTTATTGTAGGCAACAACACATCTGCCACGCTGATCCTCAACACTGAGGCCCCTCAGAGGGTGCGTGCTTAGTCCCCTCCTGTACTCCCTGTTCACACACGACTGTGTGGCCAAGCACGACTCCAACACCATCTATAAGTTTGCTGATCAACATCTGACCATAAGGCACTACAGCGGGTAGTGCATACGGCCCAGCACATCACTGGGGCCAAGCTTCCTGACACCCAGGACCTATATACTAGGCAGTGTCAGAGAAAGGCCCAAAAAACTGTTCTCTCTGCTATCGCATGGCTAGCGGTATTGGAGTGCCAAGTCTAGGACCAAAAGGCTCCTTAACAGTTTCTACCCACAAGCCATGAGACTGCTGAACAACTCCTGGACTATTTACATTGTCCCCCCCACTCGCTGTTTATTATCTATGCATACTTACTTCACAAATTACCTCGACTAACCTGTACCCCCGCACATTAACTCGGTACCGGTACCCCCTGTATATAGCCTCGTTATTGTTATGTACATTTCTTGTTACTTTTTGATAGATTTTTTTTTTTTTTTTTTTTACTTTAGTTTGTTCAGTAAATATTTGATTAACTCTAATTCTTGAACTGCATTGTTGGTTAAGGGCTTGCAAGTAAGCATTTCACGGTATGGTCTCCACCTGTTGTATTCGGCGCATGTGACAAATAACATTTGATTTCATTTGATTTGATTTGAAGTCCAGTATGATTTCAGAGGTATTGCAATCTGACAGTCAAGCGCCGAATAACCCAAACACAGAGCACTGCCTGCAGTAAAACCCCATTGAGGAAATTCACCATTGAAAAAGCCAGGCAGCACACCTCCACTGGGAATCCTCCCCTGAAGCACATCAGTGAGGAAAACAAGTCCTTTCAAGCAGGGGACCCTAGATTATGAGCTGTTTACACAGGGTCATCTCTCACCAGGGACGGATGTGCTGCAGTCAAATCTGGGTTCAAGTAGTGTTTGAAATTATTTCAGATACTTTAACTGGTCTTGATTGAGCTTGCCTGTTAAACCAGTAGAAGTGGTCAAAAAGGTGCAAACCTGGCAACATCTAGTATTCCAGGCAGGCTTAAGCAAACACTCAAAGTATTTGAAAGATTCCTACTCGTTTTTGAATCCAGGGCTGACTGCAGTAGTGCTTCAGGACCTCTGACTGAGGGGGTAGAGGGGCAGCAGGGGGAGTATAGGGGGACCAGGGGCAGAGTAGGGGGCAGGGGTGGGGGTTGTGGTGGTGACTTGTAGGATCATTCACGCCTCTGCTCAGGTTTTGTGAGATGCACTGGTGACAGACACTTATGGTGTCAGCATGCCTCAGTCCGGCTGGTGCCTTGCCGAACTCAGCTAGCCGAACCAAACGAGTGTGCTCGTTTGGGCATATGGCCCTTAAAAAAATCTTCACTTGAAAAATGAGAAAAAAGTGGCAATAGTACTGTTTGTCCATTTTGAGACACGGTAGCCAGTATTTCCTCAAAATAGTAAGAATTAATCGAAGATAACTCAAGAAGTCTGTCATTAATTTTGATGATTTTAGTTGCTCAATTTTACATCTAACTAAATGTTTTGTGCAGTATTTTTCACTGGAAACATTTGCATGAAAATGAGTCGTCTCTCATTGAATGACGACAAAGACTTCCCTACAGTTGACCAATCACCGACGAAGGGGCGTAGACTTCGGGCTCCAAACTTCGGCTTGCTTCCATAAAAAAAATGGTGTTTCCAAAAAAAGAGTTACCAAAGTCCAAAACAAACAAAAACGTCACAAAGGGTAATCATAATATACACATGAACTCTACCGAACTGTTTCGGCTCGGGAAGCATGTGGACTCTTTTAGTTGCCCGTTTAATTCCGCCCTCTGGACATGCCATCGTCTCTCCAACTAAATGTAAACCACGGTTATGATTAGTACCTCCTACTCAATTTAGACAGGATTACGATATCACTTTTATGATCTTTTATTAAGCCAGGCTCATAATACAGTGGGTGTGAAGTACCTGGATGAGAAAAGGAGCTCTGAGAAAAAAACGCTTTACTACAGTGAGTCTCTGTCACAACAGGTTGCTGACAGACAGACAGGAAGTTTGGGATCTTTCGTGAAGAATGTGCCAGAGCCGGAGCTTATAGGGAACGAGAGAAGGGCGCATTTTGGTGGATCTAGTCTTGCCATTTTTGATTGGCAGGATTCAGTGTAGTTGTACGTGAAGAAAATGCATTGTAAGTACTGTATGAGCACACAATCAGAGCATATGATCACTTCATTGCGAAAGAGTACAATATTTTTCTCAATGGGTTTTGCTGCAGGCAGTGCTCTGTGTTATTGGGTGGTTCATTTGAGTGAGTAGTCTACATTGAGTACTTGACTGCTGCTAACGATGGTAGTAGATGCCTTCTCAATGACATCAGGATATCTCAAATTCAGATCTGCATATGATACTGCATCATCACATGACGGGTATACAAAAGTCCTATGACTCGAGTTTAAAGGAAAGGGACTTACTTTCATTTACCCACAGCAGTGTGAGAGCAGATCATCACAACAAAAGAGTAATTCAGAGAACTAGGGGAAGCATGCAGACTTGTGCTGTATCGTTTTCTTTAAAGTCTCTGACTAGCCCAGGGATATCTGGTACAACACATTCCTGCTGCATCCCAGTCAGTGGATGGCTTGTTAGAGACCAGAGATCATTGACAACTACATGGTGTGTGGAAGGAAGACTCTTGTGGAGAAAGAGAACATTCAGGATGCACAACCAACTATGTGTAATTATGTGATCTATGATCTTTGTTAATTATTAGACCTAGACAACTAAGTGAAACTTTTGAAACAGGACTTGGCGTAGTTGGCCTTATTTTGTGTAATTCTGCTATATAAACGAAATGTCACAGACTACGAATGGCTCAAATCTGTAACAGCGTAACAATGCTTTGTAACACTTATTTTTAAGAGTACCTACATTGGTCTTCATAGCACATTAATAAGCTGTACATAACAAATTCATAAGCAGAACATAACCTTTAATGAAAGCTGCTATATTAGTCTGTTAATGAGGTAGAATTTCCTAAAATCCACCTATTCTGCCCCTCCACGCTCTTTCTGGCCCCCAGCCTATCAGCTGCTTTGATGTCCTGCGGAATACAAATCAAATCAAATTGTATTTGTCACATTTGCCAAATACAACAGGTGTAGACCTTACCGTGAAATGCTTACTTACAAGCCCTTAACCAACAATGCAGTTCAAGTTTAGCTAAATAAACGAAAGAAAAAATTTAATAAAAGTACGTAAGGCTATATACAGGAGGTACCGGTACCGAGTCAATGTGCTGGGGTACAGGTTAGTCGAGGTCATTTCATATCATGGATATCAAGTCTGGGCATACAAAACTGTATAAGGGCTACCCAAAAGAGAGAGAGACACATAGCCTGGGGGGGGGCTAGCTTCATTTTCTTTTTCTTCCCTAACCTCCCCCTGCAGAAAAAAAGGAGGAGAAGAAAGAGGAGAAAGAGGTTTCCCACAGAAAGAAACCCTTTCTCTACCCAGGGTGTCTCCACAATGGCCCACAATGAAAAGATGGATATAGCAATTGTCCTGTTTAGTGATCCGCAAAAAGGGAGAGGAGGGGGTCCTCTGTGTGGCAAAGGCCTGCACCGGACCCGACCTGACACAGAGGTGGCAAGACAATAAGAGGCCAAGGGTGCTAAAGAGAGGAAAACCTGGAGACAATAGGGGCCTCCGCCAGAGCAGCGCTGTGGCCACGCCAGCCACCGAGCAGCAACATTAAGTACTTTAGACACCAGAAGGCCAAGTGGAGCGTAAGGAACGCAAAGTTTCCTCCGCCGAGAAGCAGAGAGAACAGAAGCAACCAGTGTGGGCTACCGTGTGGCCTCGATCGTTTTGGGTTTGGAAATATACTTAGGGACTGGACTCCGCAGGTCTGCCCAGTGACAGCTTAGTTGGACACTATCCACTCGGATCTAAAATTAAGTGGATTTGATTTGACTAGAAAAGGAGGGTTGGAGTGTAAACGTGGTAACGAATCGGGTCTGTGTTCTCCTAGCCGGATCGGTCAGCAGCTAGGGTCATTTCTCTCCTCCATTAAGGCCCCGCCACTGTTCTCTCTCTCTCTCTCTCTCTCTCTCTCTCTCTGTCTTTCTGCAATGTTGTTTTATGTTGTCAGCCAAGAAAAGGAGCAGATGGGAAATGAGTCAATTAGAATAGAATTATGCAGTCATCAATCTCCTTTTCTAGGCACGTAGGATACCCCACAACAAAATAGGGTCACAACAGATCTGACAGTCTAAACAGGAGGTCCTGTTAAGAGTGACTAATCAAAATATTGTTTTGTTTAGATTGACTGACTGGCCCTTCATGTCTCATTTAACTGACTGCACCATAGCTGTGTGTCAGATGTTATCTTATCTGAAGAGACAGAGAGCCAAAGGAGATATGAGAAGACGTTTATGTTGCTTATCACAGCACTTGGAATGCAAGTTAAATAGAATGTTTCATTATGGTGACCGACATTACAATTGTTAACTAAATGATTCTGATCCCAGAGCAGCCGATATATGTCTTCAAAGAGTGTTTGTTGGCCAACAAATGCAGATTCAGACTATTCAAGCGAATCAGAGTGTTTGAATCATGGTTCAATCTGACCTTACTACTGACTTACCCTCATCCACACTCATTCATTTCCAACCACAATTACATCTGCAAAGCATCCACACGTATACATGTTTCCTTTTGAGCTGATTTCTAAACGATTACATTTTCCAACTAAATTAGGACGTTAACCTTGCAAAAGCACTTTGTTACTCCATATATTTGTTTTGTAATCAAGATTCAGTCATGAATCACGCTTGCTAAAGTGCTTGATACACAGAACTTTATGACTCATGAATAAGCATGTTCTGACCAAATTATCTGTGATGCAAATATGGATTTTGAGAAGTGATATACTTTACAATAGAATTGATTTGATAGTCATAATGTTTCGATTTCTTGGTCACAAAATGACCAAGGGTATTTAAGGGCCTCCCATTCTATCGAGATAGTATATATCTACAATATTGTCCTTGTTTTATTTCAAACCTTTAGGTGGAAATAAATCATTCTGGACTTTCTCTGCCCAATCACTTTGAACTCAGATTCATTGTATGTGGTTTGAAGACGGTTTGTTCGTATTTCAACAAAGGGTCCCAACCCTCTATAGCCCTGTGCAGGCATGATCTATATTCATTAAGATTTTGTCACAGAGAGACTTAGGCCTACTACCCCACCCATTGCTTTGGAAATAAGTTGTCTAAAGTTTATATGTGGCATAGAGTGAAAAGACATTTACAAAATATACCAGTGTAAAACTATTCGGTAACAATTAGCACCAGAAAGAAAGATGACACGTTTTTGAGGATGTGTCTCAACTCTGATGAGGTTATGTGAAGTAAGAAGAAACCCAACACTCATTACGGATACACTAATAGTGTATTTCCACTGATGATTTACCCCGATGTTTAACCAAAAAAAGCCTCAGACCTTTGTGTTTCCACATCCACGGCCTGACCCCATGGGAATCACTGGGCCGTGGCCTCAGTGGACCATCTCTGACTTGAGACCCATATACGAGGCTCTGGGGCTATCCGGGTGGCATTTCCGTAACAATGGCTAACTGTGCACATGGTTTTACTCCTTCGATGGTTAGCACCTTCTCACAACGCAACTGATTATGCCGAGGTTGTCGATTCTGCTCTTCACAAGTCCTCACTGTCAGTCCTAGCTATGGAAACACAATTTCCCTAGTAAGACATCAGGGTGTATATACTAGTGTAACACTGGTCTCACAGTTGAAAAGCAAATGATTTTACCCTAAGTGGGGCTTTCTGGTGGGGCTTTCTGGTCCCAGCCCTGACCCCGTAGTCATATAATAGTGTTACCTAACATATTCTAGGTACATGTTATTCATCCTCTGGGAGTTTTCTCCTCACCCCCCCTGGTCTTCATGTGTGTGCAGTAATGTCATCATGTACTGGACAGGACCAAATGGCAGAAGGAGGAGAGGAAAACAGAACAGACGGGTGAACGAAACACTGACCTCTCTTTCTCTCTCTGGCTTTCTCTCTCTCTCGTTCTATCTCTCCCAGGCGGACGACAGGCGGGTGAACCAAACCCTGACCTCTTGTCTCTATTTACTTTCTGACATCCATGAATTTAGGATCTCTGACTGCTCTCCACTGATGTTAGGGGCCAAAGTTCCTGAGAACAGACAGTGTCCATGAAATCACCTGGGATCTCCCAAGTAGCACAGCCTCCAATCAGTCTTTATGAGTCAAAATAACAGCCTGGATCCCCTTACAATGCCTTCATCCCAAATGCCACTATATCCCCTACATAGTGCACTAACCCATAGGGTTGTGGTTAAAAGTAGTGCACTACATAGGGAATAGGCTGACATTTGGATGGAACACCTTGTTTTATGGGACATCGGTCCAACCCCTCCCTAGGTGATATTTACAGCTCTGTTCAGGCTGCTCCAGTATTTTACACACAGCAGCTAAAGTCATCATGGATGTGAGGTGGTCCACTTTGAATGGAGGTCAGGGATGAATTATGACATTATTAGCAGGCCCTTGCAGAGGAATGTAGATGGACACAGTTGGTTACTGATTGCAATTGATCTTTAAAAAAAAAAAGTTTGCAGCAACACATGGTAGCTAGACCAGACACAATAATGGGGTGAAGGTGTTACATTAACATTACACAAGTCCTCAAGTGGTCTCATACTAGCATACGCAAGATGACTATTCAATAAAAACACTAACAGTTAGGTCGTTTCACAGAACACCAACTCCCTCATCAAGTTTGCTGATGACGCCACAATTGTAGGCCTGATAACCAACAACAATTAGTCAGCCTATCGGGCAAGAGCTAAATGAACTGGAATTGTGGTGCCAGGACTAGGGCTGTTGCCGTGACCATGTTAGCGCCACACTGGCGGGTCATGAAGGGTCCAATTCCACATGACCGTTTAGTTACGGTAATTATGCTTCTCCAAGCTCTGATTCTGCTGATGGTCATAAGTAGCCTACCAAACTTGCTAACTGCCTGGTGCTCAGCAAGTCTATTGTCCCTCTAATCACTCTGACATCAATGAGAGCCCATGAGCTCATGTTGCGCAACATTTCTATAGGCTATGCAATTGCGTGAGAAAACAGAGTGATGACCTCTATTAAAAAGAGGAGGATCCCATCAGCTTTCTGTAGGCTAGGCCTACTATATTTATTTCTCAACTTTCCTGTTAAGCAAATTGCTTCTCTTTACAACAGGAGTATAGCCTACCTGGCTGGCATGAAAATGAACCATGGAAAAGCGTCCTCCATTTGCTATTTAAGTGCAGAGATGACATGTATTTTCTCCCGCCCCCGCTTATAGCCTACTGCCGTGTGCGCATTGCTGTGCTTATAATGTGAAGAAATAGCCTAATAGTTTATCAACATTACAACTGTGTTTGGAATATATATATTTTTTGTACTATGGGGGATAACAGATTGACAAAGGCTAGTGTGTTTGCTGTTCGTCAGGCCTATTCATCTTGTTGGCTGACAAAAAGTTATTGGATAAGGACGCGCACAGTTGCATTTCCGATGTGTCTGTCTTCAGTTGTAGCCTGCGAGAAAGACCTGATCAAGTGATGGAGAGCCATGTGAGTGAGAGGTGCTTCGGAGCACGCAGCACTCAGAGAGAAGGGAATTATAAATATTATATTTAGCCCAAGGGCACAACGGCCACTGGTCGCAAAAGGCATGGATTGTTTGGGATGTATTAGGCCACACAAAGTGGATCCAGCTGGGAAATTCGAGGAATTATCAAGTGCTTGTCACATTGTAAATGAGAGACTGATGAAGTGTGTACAGCCTGCACAAAAAAACAAAGCAGAGCTAATGTCTTTCAAGCAACTTTTTAAAAAAATCATCGAGTCACATCATGCAGCCTTAAAAAGCCCAACGTTTGTAGAACAACTAAAGTTACATTAATAACTCAACATGAAGCATATAGTACTAACTATTTCTTTGTTAACCGCTCAACACAGAATCGCTGCATGTGCGCACACCCTCAAATCATTTGGAGAAACTATCCTTTCTTTTTTATTCAGCTTTGTTCAATTGCATTCTTCATTCTATAATATAATATAAAGTAATGTCACGTATTTCTAAGCAAATCTTGTCTGCTAAATGAACTAGTGTAGCCCACAACCATATGGCATAGCCAGATCAGGACCTAACATAAGGACAACTCAGAGTATGCTATTCTGTTCTTCTGAAACATATTACATTTTCTTCATATCATGTTTCTTTAGACCTGTCTAAAATAAATAATGGATTTATTGTGAAGGTGTAGGCTATATTACATGGATTTATATTGTAGATGTTCCAAAGGTCTGCATCAGTGGCTTGTATGTGTGGAAGCCAGGAGATGCTAAATGTGTTCATGTTAATTAGTGGCCAATTACCAAGAGACTGGAAGTTATTTGACCGGCTGACGAAATTTCGTGACTGCCACAACCCCAGCCAGGACAACAATCTCTCCCTCAACTTCAGCAAAACAAAGGAGTTGATTGTTGACTTCAGGATGGAACATGCCCCGATCCACATCAACATGACTGCAGTAGAGAGAGCAGAGACTCTCCCCCACACACACACACATCACAACTGCTGCTAGAAGACCCGTGTTATGATTGCTAAATACTGCACCATTTAAACACGTTAACCCCAATCCCCCTTCCCCAAAACAAGTTTAAATATTGGGCTATAAATGTTGCCTTCTTTTATTATACTTTTATTAAAATCTCTATTCTATTCTACTAAGCCATTTACTTTATGTTCGTATTCTGATCTTTTATTGTTTCCTATTGTTGCTGCATTGTCGAAAAGGAACCTGCAAGTAAGCGTTTCGTTGGACAATGTATACCATGTGTGTATACAAATAATTTAACTTGAAAATAGTGTCATAGAACAGACACCAGTAGCTATGTAATACACTGACAGGACACCAGTATTACACACACATAACACATAACAAAAACAAGAATAGCGTCTGGATAGGGGGAACAACATGACATTACAATAATAATGCTGACACGGGGAACACAACTGGGAAACACAACTGAGGAATAGATATAGAGGGGGCAATCAACAATGTGAAGGAGTCCAAGTGAGTCCCATGGTGATGGTGACAGGTGTGTGTAATGAAGGGCAGCCTGGCGCCCTCGAATGCCAGAGGAGGGGAAGCGGGAGCAGGCGTGACAGTACCCCCCCTCTATGAGCATAGATACGCGTAATGATGGTGACAGGTGTGTGTAATGAAGGGCAGCCTGGTGTGTCGAGCGGCAGAGGAGGGGAAGCGGTAGCAGGCACGACACATACATTTGGCAGGAGAAGTACAGCTCGGTCTCCACATCATTTTATGGGCAGCGTGCACATATGTGTCAAGTAATTATCTTCTTGTTGTCCTGTTATTTGGTTGGGTCTAATTGTGTTGCTGTCCTGGGGCTTTGTGGGGTCTGTTTATGTTTGTGAACAGAGCTCCAGGACCAGCTTGCTTAGGGGACTTTTCTCCAGGTTCATCTCTCTGTAGATGATGGCTTTGTTATGGAAGGTTTGGGAAGTGCTTCCTTTTAGGTGGTTGTAGCATAGAGCAGCTGTATTCTAGATTTGGATAATTAGCGGGTATCGGCCCAATTCTGCTCTGCATGCATTATTTGATGTTTTACGTTGTACAATGATGATATTTTTGTAGAATTCTGCATGCAGTGTCTCAATTTGCTGCTTGTGCCATTTTGTGAATTCCTGGTTGCTGAGCGGACTCCAGACTTCATTACCATAAAGGGCAATTTTTTGCCAGATCCTAATTTGTATGTCAAATGTTATGTTCCTTTTATTGGCATAGAAGGCCCTTCTTGCATTGTCTCTCAGATCGTTAACAGCTTTGTAGAAGTTGCCTGTGTCGTTGATGTTTAGGTCGAGGTATGAATAGTTTTTTTGTGTGCTCTAGGGTAACAGTGTCTAGATTGAATTGGCATTTTTGGTCTTGGAAACTAAATCAAATCAAATTAAATGTATTTATAAAGCCCTTCTTACATCAGCTGATATCTCAAAGTGCTGTACAGAAACCCAGCCTAAAATCCCAAACAGCAAGCAATGCAGGTGTAGAAGCACAACCTTTTTTGGAACACCATTATTTTTGTCTTACTGAGATTTACTGACAGGGCCTAGGTTCTGCTGTAGGTCGTCCTTGGTTAGGGACAGAAGCAGTGGATCATCAGCAAACAGTAGACATTTGACTTCAGATTCTAGTAGGGTGAGGCCGGGTGCTGCAGACTGCTCTAGTGCCTTTCGCCAATTTGTTGATATATGTGACTCACCACCTGGATTCGGTCTTATGTAGCAACATTTGAAGTTCAGTTTTTTACATTAGAGAAAAGTAGAGACTCGGAGCTACAAAATAGTATATCATACACTGCATTTGAGGAGACAATGGGAAAGTAATTCTGCTTTGAAAGGTGATCAACTTGTAAACTCACTTTTGAGAAAACGTCGTTCAATGTTTTGGTACTACTTTTGGAGAGCCCTTCTTTGTCTACACCCATTCACCCTCTTAAGCCTTAGCCCCACCCATCTCTTTAAGGGTTGATCCAACCGTTCTGTACTAACTTGCCAGCTACTTCCAGACATCTAAGAGAGATAAAATAGCTCACTGAACATTACTAGCCCTATTGCTCTGTGGTTTCGCGTTGAGAGCGCACACTGGACGCTCCGTCCAATAAGTAGGGTTGTCCCGAAAGCGCTGACCTCACAACTACAGTCAAGCACCCAAGCTAACTAGCTAATATTGGCTAGCTAACGTTACTTCCAGACACATAATGACGGAACACCCCACTCTGACCATTCTACTCGCCCTAGCAGAGCTGGTTAGGCTTTTTTAATGTTATCCAGCGTGTTGGTGACTGTAACTGTGCTGCTGGCAACAATTGAAATACGCTTCGTTGCCGACGTTTACTAACACCGGATATATTCAACGGGTGTTGAGCGTTCAAAAATGCATCAGTTATTCTGCGCGCTGGCGCACTAAGACGAGAGTCTTTTCTTAAGAAATGTAGCTAGATATCCACCTAGGTAAACAATGAATCCCAACGCATGACGTAACGTTAGTTAGTGAGCCAGCTAGCTAGCTAACAGTACACGTTAACTTGAAATGAAAATACTTTGCAAAATGAAGAGTGTAGCTAGCTAGCTAAACAATGGACCATAATCACAACTCATGACGTTACTACCCTGCATTAATCTGCAGGTAGCTAAACCAACCAAGTTCTATGGCTATAACTAGTCAAGCAAATGTGTCTGAGATACGAAGAATAAGATCATACACAAAACTTTAGCTAGCGACCCAGCCAGAGCTAGCTAACGGTATACAATTTGGGTGTGCAGGGTGAATATTTAGTCTGTCATACAGTAATTTGGTAAAAAGACGATTAGTATATTGTTTTTACTGAGGAAATGTACGAATCTGCTGTTAATGATAATGCAGAGGATTTTCCCACGGTTGCTGTTGACATATATCACACAGTAGTTATTTGGGTCAAATTTGTTTCCACTTTGTGCGTTGGGGTGATCAGTTCTTGGTTCCACATTTTCAGGAAGATGCCAGAGCTAAGGATGATGTTAAAGAGTTAAAGTATAGCCAATTGGAATTTGTGGTCTGTATATTTTGTCATTTCATTTAGGATACCATCAACACCACAGGCCTTTTTGGGATGGAAGGTTTACATTTGTCCTTTAGGTCATTTTATGTAATTGGAGAATCCAGTGGGTTCTGGTAGTCTTCAATAGTTCATTCTAAGATTTGTATTTGATCACGTATATGTTTTTGCTGTTTGTTCTTTGATATACAGTGAGGGAAAAAAGTATATGATCCCTGCTGATTTTGTATGTTTGCCCAATGACAAAGAAATTACCTGTCTATAATTTTAATAGTAGGTTTATTTGAACAGTGAGAGACAGAATAACAACAACAAAATCCAGAAAAACACATGTCAACTGTCACGTCCTGACCATAGTTCTTATGTGTTTTGCTTGTTTTAGTGTTGGTCAGGACGTGAGCTGGGTGGGCATTCTATGTTGTGTGTCTAGTTTGTCTGTTTCTGTGTTTGGCCTAATATGGTTCTCAATCAGAGGCAGCTGTCAATCGTTGTCCCTGATTGAGAATCATATATAGGTGGCTTGTTTTGTGTTGGGGATTTGGGGGTGGTTGTTTCCTGTCTTTGTGTTTTCTATGCACCAGCTAGGACTGTATCGGTTTGCCACATTTTGTTATTTTGTATTTGTAGTGTTCACTGTTTATTCGTTTAATTAAACATGTTGAGCACTGGCTACATTGCGTGTTGGTCTGATTCCTGTTACACCCCTCTTCTAGTAAAGAGAGGGAAGGCTGCCGTTACAGAACCACCCACCAATCTCGGACCAAGCAGCGTAGCAACGGGCAGCAGCAGCGGGACCAGGAGAAATGGACTTGGGAGGACGTGTTGGACGGAAAGGGTTGCTACATATGGGAGGAGATCCTGGCTGGTAAGGATCGCCTTCCATGGTAACAGGTGGAGGCAGCTAGGAGAGCAAAAGCAGCTGAGAAGGGGAACCGGTGTTATGAGGGAACACGGCTTGCCAGGAAGCCCGAGCTAAAGGGTAGTGTGGCGAAGTCAGGTAGGAAACCTGCGCCCACTTCACATGCTTACCGTGGAGAGCGGGAGTACGTGCAGGCACCGTGTTATGCGGAAGAGCGCACTGTGTCTCCTGTACATGTGCTTAGCCCGGTGCAGGTTATTCCACCTCCCCGCACTGGCCGGGCTAGATTGAGCATTGAGCCAGGTGCCATGAAGCCGGCTCAACGCGTCTGGTCTCCAGTGCGTCTCCTCGGGCCGGTGTACATGGCACCAGCCTTACATATGGTGTCCCCAGTTCGCCAACACAGCCCAGTGCGGGTTATTCCACCTCCCCGCACTGGTCGGGCTACGGGGAGCATTCAACCAGGTAAGGTTGGGCAGGCTCGGTGCTCAAGGGAGCCAGTACGCCTGCACGGTCCGGTATATCCGGCGCCACCTTCCCGCCCCAGCCCAGTACCACCAGTGCCTACACCACGCACCAGGCTTCCTGTGCGTCTCCAGAGCCCTGTACGCACTGTTCCTCCTCCACGGACTCTCCCTGTGGTGCGTGTCTCCAGCCCAGTACCTCCAGTTCCGGCACCACGCACCAAGCCTCCTGTGCGTCTCCAGAGCCCTGTACGCACTGTTCCTTCTCCCCGCACTCGCCCTGAGGTGCGTGCCCTCAGCCCGGTACCACCAGTGCCGGTACCACGCACCAGGCCTATAGTGCGCCTCGAGAGTCCAGTGTTCCCTGTTCCTGCTCCCCGCACTAGCTTTGAGGTGCGTGTCTCCAGCCCAGTACTACCAGTTCCGGCACCACGCACCAGGCCGACTGTGCGCCTCAGCAGGTCAGAGTCGGCCGTCTGCCCAATGCCGCCTGCACTGCTCGTCTGCCCAACGTCGCCTGCACTGCTCGTCTGCCCAGCGTCGCCTGCACTGCTTGTCTGCCCAGCGCCGTCTGAGCCGCTTGCCTGCCCAGCGCCGTCTGAGCCACCCGTCTGCCCAGCGCCGTCTGAGCCACCCGTCTGCCCAGCGCCGTCTGAGCCACCCTTCTGCCCAGCGCCGTCTGAGCCACCCGTCTGCCCAGCGCCGTCTGAGCCACCCGTCTGCCCAGCGCCGTCTGAGCCACCCGTCTGCCCAGCGTCGTTTGAGCCATCCGTCTGCCCAGCGCTATCTGAGCCATCCGTCTGCCCAGCGCCATCTGAGCCGCCCGTCTGTCCCGAGCCGTCAGAGCCGCCCGTCTGTCCCGAGCAATTAGAGCCGTCAGTCAGTCAGGAGCCGCCAGAGCCGCCAGCCAGTCAGGAGCCGCCAGAGCCGCCAGCCAGTCAGGAGCCGCTAGAGCCGCCAGCCAGTCAGGAGCCGCCAGAGCCGCCAGCCAGTCAGGAGCCGCCAGAGCCGCCAGCCAGTCATGAGCTGCCCTCCAGTCATGAGCTGCCTTCCAGTCATGAGCTGCCTTCCAGTCATGAGCTTGTTTCCAGTCATGAGCTTGTTTCCAGTCATGAGCTGCCCTCCAGTCATGAGCTGCCCTCCAGTCATGAGCTGCCCGCCAGTCATGAGCTGCCCTTCAGTCATGAGCTGCCCTCCAGTCATGAGCTGCCCTCCAGTCATGAGCTGCCTTCCAGTCATGAGCTGCCCTTCAGTCATGAGCTGCCCTTCAGTCCAGAGCTGCCTCTCTGTCTGGAGCTGCCCTTCAGTCTGGAGCTGCACCTTCAGTCTGGAGCTGCCCCTCTGTCCTGAGCTACCTCTCTGTCCTGAGCTACCTCTCTGTCCTGAGCTGTCTCCTCAATGTAGTGGGGACCTTGGTGAGGAGTCCTAGGCCAAGGTCAGGGGCGAGGGTCACCAATCAAAGGACGCTAAGGAGGGGGACAAAGACAATGGTGGAGTGGTGGCCTCGTCCTGCGCCGGAGCCGCCACCGCGGACAGATGCCCACCCAGACCCTCCCCTTGAGTTTTAGGGGTGCGTTCGGAGTCCGTACCTCAGGAGGGGGGTACTGTCACGTCCTGACCATAGTTCTTATGTGTTTTGCTTGTTTTAGTGTTGGTCAGGACGTGAGCTGGGTGGGCATTCTATGTTGTGTGTCTAGTTTGTCTGTTTCTGTGTTCGGGATAACATGGTTCTCAATCAGAGGCAGCTGTCAATTGTTGTCCATGATTGAGAATCATATATAGGTGGCTTGTTTTGTGTTGGGGATTTGTGGGTGGTCGTTTCCTGTCTTTGTGTTTTCTATGCACCAGCTAGGACTGTATCGGTTTGCCACATTTTGTTATTTTGTATTTGTAGTGTTCACTGTTTATTCGTTTAATTAAACATGTTGAGCACTGGCTACGCTGCGTGTTGGTCTGATCCCTGTTACACCCCCTCTTCTAGTAAAGAGAGGGAAGGCTGCCATTACATCAACATTTTTATAAATTGATTTGCATTTTAATGAGGGAAATAAGTATTTGACCCCTCTGCAAAACATGACTTAGTACTTGGTTGCAAAACCCTTGTTGGCAATCACAGAGGTCAGACGTTTCTTGTAGTTGGCCACCAGGTTTGCACACATCTCAGGAGGGATTTTGTCCCACTCCTCTTTGTAGATCTTCTCCAAGTCATTAAGGTTTCGAGGCTGACGTTTGGCAACTCGAACCTTCAGCTCCCTCCACAGATTTTCTATGGGATTAAGGTCTGGAGACTGGCTAGGCCACTCCAGGACCTTAATGTGCTTCTTCTTGAGCCACTCCTTTGTTGCCTTGGCCATGTGTTTTGGGTCATTGTCATGCTGGAATACCCATCCACGACCCATTTTCAATGCCCTGGCTGAGGGAAGGAGGTTCTCACCCAAGATTTGACGGTACATGGCCCCGTCCATCGTCCCTTTGATTCAGTGAAGTTGTCCTGTCCCCTTAGCAGAAAAACAACCCCAAAGCATAATGTTTCCACCTCCATGTTTGACGTGGGGATGGTGTTCTGGGGTCATAGGCAGCATTCCTCCTCCTCCAAACACGGCGAGTTGAGTTGATGCCAAAGAGCTCCATTTTGGTCTCATCTGACCACAACACTTTCACCCAGTTGTCCTCTGAATCATTCAGATGTTCATTGGCAAACTTCAGACAGGCATGTATATGTGCTTTCTTGAGCAGGGGGACCTTGCGGGCTCTGCAGGATTTCAGTCCTTCACGGCGTAGTGTGTTACCAATTGTTTTCTTGGTGACTATGGTCCCAGCTGCCTTGAGATCATTGACAAAATCCTCCCGTGTAGTTCTGGGCTGATTCCTCACCGTTCTCATGATCATTGCAACTCCACGTAGTGAGATCTTGCATGGAGCCCCAGGCCAAGGGAGATTGACAGTTCTTTTGTGTTTCTTCCATTTGCGAATAATCACACCAACTGTTATCACCTTCTCACCAAGCTGCTTGGCGATGGTCTTGTAGCCCATTCCAGCCTTGTGTAGGTCTACAATCTTGTCCGTGACATCCTTGTAGAACTCTTTGGTCTTGGCCATGGTGGAGAGTTTGGAATCTGATTGATTGATTGCTTCTGTGGACAGGTGTCTTTTATACAGGTAACAAACTGAGATTAGGAGCACTACCTTTAAGAGTGTGCTCCTAATCTCAGCTCGTTACCTGTATAAATGATACCTGGGAGCCAGAAATCTTTCTGATTGAGAGGGGGTCAAATACTTATTTCCCTCACTGTAGGGCCAAAAAGATTGGATAAGTGGTTTATACATATAGTACATCTCCAGTTTGGATAGATACCTGTTGTTTGTTTAGTGTTTTACAATTTTCCCAGAGGTGGTTAGAGTCTATGGATTATTTTTCTGACGTGCTGTTCCTTATTTTTTGTAGTGTATTATTGTATTGTTTTAGTGATTCACCATAGTGAAAGCGTAGGCTCAGGTTTTCTGGGTCTCTATGTTTTTGGTTAGATAAGTTTCTCAATTTCTTTCTCAGGTTTTTACATTCTTCATCAAACCATTTTTGATTGTTGTTCATTTTCTTAGGGTTCTGCTTGACATATTTAGGTTTGATGGGGAAGCTGAGGTCAAATATACTGTTTAGGTTTTGTCCAGGAAGTTGTCTAATAGAGATTAGTTGTTGCCTAATAGTTTTTTGTAGGTATCCACACTACTTTCCTTCCATATATAGCATATCTTAATATTATTGAGTTCATTTGACTTTGATGCCTCATGATTGAGTTCAAGTAGACTGTGATTTTGCTGTGAACTGATAGGGGTGTCAGCGGGCTGACTGTGAACGCTCTTTCTCTCTCTCAGTCTCTCTCTCAGTCTCTCTCTCTCTCTCTCAGTCTCTCTCTCAGTCTCTGTTGTTGGGAACTGCCTGAAAAATATAGCTGTGAATGAGTACTTAGATACACACAGCTAAACCCCTTACACAATAGCCCCTCTTTTAGCATTACTTATACTTGGCGTGGACAGCATTAGCATTGATTTTGCCAAATGGATGTTTTGTGGATGCAAGGTATTCCAAATAAACTAACTTAGCTTTCTTTATGAAAGGAATCATTTTAACTTCATGGAAATGGTCATATTGTCTATTGATCTGACCACTTGACATTTTTTTAAAGCAGGCATTCATTCAGTGACTATGATTGACTGGGCTGCTTTTTTTCTCCATCTGTTTTCCTTTGACCCTCAAATATAAACATATATTTTTTTTAATAATTGCGAGAAATTATACATACTTTCCTGCAGTAGTCATGTGTCCTAGACTGGTGGACTTTAAAGTGAGGATTGGAGAGTGATCCTGGCTTGGGGATCAGACGGATGGGATTCCCCAGCCCCATTCACAAGGATATAGCCCTAAGTGATAGCTGAGACAGGGGGCCGGGGCCGGTAGTGTCTGGATGCCACACACAACGCTGCCTCTTTGGCCTTTCCCTGTCACAGAGGCACCAAGAAGTTTAGGGTGGACTAGGGGGATGGGAGACAAGGCCCTCCGTCTGCATTTTAGGTTTCAGGTTCTGTAGGCCTAGTATTCTGCTGAGGGGTAGGAGGACAGCATTGAAGGTTACATTCCTTTTAGACCTCACAGTTCTACGGTTCCTTACCCTGACACTAGTTTATGAACCAGGAGAGACTTTGGATTTTCATTAATGAATAAACAGCCACTACTTACCCAGTAACACCGAATGTCATTACATTTGTAATTAAGTCTCCCACCCCTTCTCTAGACTGGACCGCTGTGGAACATAAGCCATTGTTACCTCCACGCAGCTTCAGCCTGGCATCATGTCAAACAACCTGCCAAAGCTCAATTGCAAATGTAAAACAGCTCCACTCTTAGTTCCTCTCGACACTCATTAACTCGCCCTAATTAGCATTTAAGTGGTAAAAAACAGCATCAGCAAACAAAAAGGCATGGAAGTGCCTGTTGATTTATGTATATCTTGTATTGATATCTGAATAATAATTGTGGATACTTTTATTAATACTTTTACTGATACTACCGATAATGATACTTTTACTCTTACTTGACTTTATTTTACCTTGTGCTACTTTATTTTCTGCTACTTTACTTTCTGTTACTTTATTTTTCTTTTCTTCGGTGAAGAGGAGTGAAGATGTTGCAACATTTGTTCAGACAGCTGGGGACCTCCAGACAGCCGATTGTAGTCAGCTGATCTCTATCAGCTGAGTCTCATAAACAAAAAAATATTAACCGGCAACCCAACCTTGAAATGAGGGTCTGTCGAAGTCCCAAAGTTTAGCATTTAATTTGAGTTCAACCAGATTTAGGTCTGGTGTCTGAGCTGTGTGCATGCCCAATAGGGCCTGAAACAAACCATATTCTGTAGGAGTTCTCTTAGGGTTGTTTTGGCCAAAGGCCGCAGAATACAGGACAAACAAGCAAGCCTTCCTAAAGAACGTCATTCGAAAGGCAGCTACACAGGCTAAGGCATGTACAGAAACGATGAAGCTGGCTCTTACAGTGCAGCTGTGTCATCTCTCTTCATAAGGCCACCACCCAAGGACATCTGCATACCATTTTCCTCATGAAGTTTTGTTCCACAGTAATACAGTAATGCAGCCTGCCTCTGTAGGATCCTTGTTTTAGAGGGTTGTAATAGTTGTGAAATTGTGAAAACAACTAACGTCTGTTATTTGCACAATAAGCACAAACATGACACACACATACAGCAGCTGTACAATAACACAGCATAGAACTATACATGCAAATACTGGACAATAGGTTTGTATAGTTTTCATGCAGCGCTCGTAGTTGTAACGATCGTCGTAATGTGGAAGAGAGGAGGACCAAAGCGCAGCGTGATATGTATCCATATTTATTTGAATACTCTTCAATACGAACAAAACAATAAACAGAACGAAACCAACGACGCTACAGTCCTGAACTAGAGAACATAGAAAAAACAATGAACGCACGAACAGGAACAATCACCCACAAACAAACAGTGAAAACAGCCTACCTTAATATGGTTCCCAATCAGAGACAACGTAAAACACCTGCCTCTGATTGAGAACCATATCAGGTCAAAAAGACACACATAAACCAATGAAACACAAAACATAGAATATACCCACCAAGCTCACGTCCTGACCAACTAAACAAAGACTAAACAAAGAAAATAAGGTCAGGAACGTGACAGTAGTCTTCGTGGTCCATTTTCTATTTGACTGGTCACAACAGGAACACCTCTAGGACTACCACTGTAAGATACACTCTCCCATCTTCTCCGATCAGGTTACAGCAGGCTCCTGGGGTAACTAGGTTTCACAAACGCTAATACAGCCAATACTTAGTTAATCCCATTGGTTAGGCCTAATCCCTTGTCATTGATTTTTAATTGTTTCTTTTTGACTTTCAGGGGAACAGGTGGATTTAGGGGGAGTGTCCCCCCCCCCCCCACGTGGGCCAGCCCCTTAACAATTTGAGTTCTAGCCAATGTGCTTCCGCCCCTCACCTTTTGAGTGACAGCTAGCAAGACTACGCACACACAGTAGAGCGAGAGAGAGAGAGCAATGACATGGTGCGAATATCTGCACATACAGCATGTGACATAGTACGTCATTTTTGGGGAGCACTTTGGCACATAAACGCTGCTTTCAGAACAACTGGCTAAAAACTATACAAAGTACGGGCGGATTTCTTTAACCAGTAAGGTAAATCCAACAACCCTGTTGTCACCTTGGGAGCAACATTAAAAGGTGCAATATCGGATCTATGTACTGTATGGAGTACCTAAAATGAAGGATACGTTCTTAATATTGATTTGCCCCCCCCCCTCCTTCACCCCCATGCTTTTGCCCTCAGAACAGCCTCAATTTGTTGGGGCATGGACTCAACAAGGTGTCAAAAGTGTTCCACAGGGATCCTGGTCTATGTTGACTCCAATACTTCCTACAGTTGTGTCAAGTTAACTGAATGCCCTTTGGGTGATGGACCATTCTTAATACACACAGAAAACTGTTGAGCGTGAAAAACTCAGCAGCGTTTGCATTTCTTGACATAAACCGGTGCACCTGGCACCTACTACCATACCCTGTTCAAAGGCACTTACATCTTTTGTCTTGCCCATTCACCCCCTGAATGGCACACATACACAATCCATGTCTCAATTGTCTCAAGGCTTAAAAATCCTTCTTTAACTTGTTTCCTCCCCTTCATCTACACTGATTGATGTGGATTTAACAGCTGACATCAATAAGGGATCATAGCATTTTTTTACCTGATAACATCCTCAAAACATTATTTTAAATTAAATATTACAAATGAATGTCACGTTCTGACATTTGTTTCCTTTGTTTTGTCTTTATTTAGTATGGTCAGGGCGTGAGTTGGGGTGGGCTGTCTATGTGTGTTTTTCTATATTGGGGTTTTTGTGTTCGGCCTGGTATGATTCTCAATCAGAGGCAGCTGTCAATCGTTGTCCCTGATTGAGAATCATACTTAGGCAGCCTGGGTTTCACTTTTGGTTTGTGGGTGTTTGTTGCCGTGTCAGTGTTTGTTCGCCATACGGTACTGTTTCGTTCGTTTGTTCCCTTCGTTTATTGTTTTGTATTTTGTTAGTGTTCTGTTTGTTGGATTCGCATTAAATGAACATTTATCATGCTGCGCCTTAGTCCTCCTCTCTTCCACCTAACGACGAGCGTTGCAATGAAATGTTCTCCAAACATTCACTATAATGCTGTGCACAACATCTGTGACAACCACCACAGAACATTCCCCAAAAGTTCTAATGTAATAACACAAAGTACAAGTAACGTTTTCCCAGCAAACCAAAATGTTTTGTAAAAGTTCCCAGAACGTTTATTAGGTTGCAACAAATGTTCTCATAACACAAAAACTGTCCAGTCGTGTTGGTGATTATAAAATGCTTGTATAAAACGTTTGCCTGATGTTGCAAGAACCTTCCCAGAACACATTTTGTCTGTTCATTAAAGGTTCCCATAATGCTTCATTAGGTTGTGGGAACAGTCTGGTGGGAAAATTGTTGGGACATCACAAAATATATGTTCCCAAAACACAAAAACTGTCCAGCTGTGCAAAAGATTATACAATGTTTATTTTAGGGTGGAAAGAACATTTACCTGATGTTACAAGAACGTTCACATAACACATTGTCTATTCTTTAAAGGCTCCCAGAATGTTTCATTAGGTTGTAGGAATTGTCTGTTGGGAACATTGTGGGGACATCACAAAAGATATACTCCCAAAACACAAAAACTGCCCAGTCGTGTGGGTGATTCTACAAAGTGTCTTTTAGGCTGCTAAAAAAAACATTCACCTGATGTTACAAGAACATTCCCAGAACATGTTTTTTAATGTTTTTTAAAAGTTCATAGCACATTTCTTTAGGTTGTGGTAACATAACTTTCAAGTTGTGCTGATTATTACAATGTTTCTATTAGGTTGCAAAACACATTCACCTGATGTCACAAGAACATTACCAGAACACACTTTTATGTTCTTAAACATTTCCTAAAAGATTACTTTAGAGATATAGGTGCCCAAAACATTAGAACTGTCCAGTTGTGCTGATATTCAGATAATGTTTGTTTCAGGGTGCACAAAGCATTCCTTTGATGTTGCAAGAATGTTGCCAGAACAGCCTTTATTAGTTCTTTAAAGGTTCCCAGAATTTGTATTAGGTTGTAGGAAGAGTGTAGGTACGTTACAAGAGATAGGTATGCTCAGATGTGATGACATTACTACAATGATTAAGTTAAGTTGCACAGGATATTCCCTTAATGTTGTAAGAATGTTGACAGAACCTTGAATACTTATTGACACAAAACATTTCAGCTTTTCGTTTTTATTTTATTTGTAAACAGTGGCAAAGAAATCCCTATTTAAATCATTTTTAAATTCAGGCTGTAACACGACAAAATGTGAAAAAAGTCAAGGGGTTTGAAAAATTTCTGAAGGCACTGTATTTATTACGTATCGTACTTTTTCAGAATGATTATTGCATGCATTTGAATGTGTTTCGATCTATATTGAAAAAAAGTTACAATTGTTTTATTACTTAGTTTGAAGGTTCCGAGCCTGTATTTAAAAAGCATATGAATACACAAGAATACAAGTTACTTAAAGGAAGCTCTATCAAACTGAAATCACATTTCATAAGACTTTCATCACATGTAATGAAGAAAGAAAATCATTAAATACAGCGTTACGGGTACACAGCATATGAAGAGGATGGGAACCTTTGAACCCTTGTGTGGTGTTCGTGTTTTTGTTATTCAGGTCTGATGGACCCACAACATGATTGGGTTTTTAAAACAATACAGCCATAACAATTTACGTAATAATATTAAAATAATTAGATGTTGACTTACATCAATTACAAGCAATATAGACAGCATACATGGTTAATATTTGCCGTTTACCTCCTGCGACTCCGGGATGCTGGCCTTCTAGGCAGAGTTGCAAAGAAAAAGCCATATCTCAGACTGGCCAATAAAAAGTAAAGATTAAGATGGGCAAAAGAAAACAGACACTGGACAGAGGAACTCTGCCTAGAAGGTCAGCATCCCGGAGTCGCCTCTTCACTGTTGACGTTGAGACTGGTGTTTTGCGGGTACTATTTAATGAAGCTGTCAGTTGAGGACTTGTGAGGCGTCTGTTTCTCAAACTAGACACTAATGGACTTGTTCTCTTGCTCAGTTGTGCAAGAGGACTCCTCTTTCTATTCTGGTTAGAGCCAGTTTGCGCTGTTCTGTGAAGCAGACAACAGTTTTCAGCTGTGCTAACATACTTGCAAAAGGGTTATCTAATAGTCATTTACAACATAAAAATGTCTACACTGTATTTCTGATCAATTTGATGAAATTTGCTTACTTCTGTTATTGGAGTTTCTGGTTCTGTAGGTCGGGCGGATGGGGCACCAGCATCCTCCTCCTGATTCCTCCTCACGATGGATGCAGAAGCTGGGTTCTCCCGTCCCTATGCAGCATACTCATGAGTAGGTTTGCAAAGGGTCGGAAACCGTCCGGTAAATTTCCAGAATTTTTTCGTAAATCTTCCATAGGAAGATAAGCCCGGGACTTTTGGGAATGTTGCTTAAATTCATCAAAAAGATTTGCTTATAACAGTGAACCTTTTTTGTGGGATACACATAAGGCAATCAGGCAGTCTTGTGGCATGTTTTGGTTAAACTATCCCCAATTCAATGGAATTGCAACCCTCTGCATGCACACTGAATTCTTCCATCACATGTGCAGTGCACTCTTCCATCACATGTACAGCTGATTCTCAAGATCTTGCACACTAATGAGATGCTATTGAGCCCACACTACTACACTGTCTGAGCCAAGGACTACATGCTTTCTGGTACGTTTTGATTACAATACTGGGTGGGGTAAATATATTTAATATGACATACATGATTCTTTGTTTACTAGTACATATAGCCTACAGCAAAGTGTGTTTAAATCATTTATAACTTGTTATCAATTTCTGCTAGTTAGTTTTTGCTAGCTTGCTTGAGCCTGCTAACTGAGGAGTGTTAATTCACCTGTTTCCATACATGTTTAATTTTAAAACATTTATCTTACAAAGGAGTTGTTTAATCTAACTGCTTAACTATTTATCTGTACATGGAATTGTACTTGTTGTTTTTTAACTCATTTATTTCTAATCTTTACAGGAAAATGCCAAAGGCACTATCTGATGTGTGGAGACATTTCACTGCAGCTAATGTAGAAGGAAAAGCTGTGTACATTTGTAAGTACTGTACCAAATTCTGTGTGAAGAATGCAACAAAGATGCAGAATAATCTGGCCAAGTGCATAAAGCTCCCTCAGCGCTCACAACAAGCAACCTCTGACAACAGTCCCTCTACTTCTATTCGAGGTGAAAATGATGAATCAGACACCTTATCGATAGCAACTGCTCTGAAGATTTTTTTTACTCAATGGAGGAGCGTAGTCAGATAAATGCTAATGAATGTCTTGCTCGAGCTGTGTATGCAACTGGTTATCCTCTGAAGCTCACAGGCAATGTGTAGTGGAAGAGATTTCTGAATGTTCTTCACCCAGCATACACCCCTCCAACCAGACATGCTTTATCTACTTATTTGCTAGATGCAGAGTTCAACAGATTTCAAGTGAAGGTCAAGCAAATCATAGAGAAAGCAGACTGTATTGCAATCATCTCTGATGAGTGGTCGAATGTTCGATGGCAAAGAATAATTAACTACATCATCTCCACCCCTCAACCAGTATTCTTCAAGAGCACAGACACAAGGGACAACAGACACACCGGTCTCTACATTGCAGATGAGCTGAAGGCAGTCATCAATGACCTTGGACCACAGAAGGTATTTGCACTGGTAACAGACAATGCTGCGAACATGAAGGCTGCTTGGTCTAAAGTGGAGGAGTCCTACCCTCACATCACACCCATTGGCTGTGCTGCTCATGCATTGAATCTGCTCCTCAAAGACACCATGGCACTAAAAACAATGGATACACTCTACACGAGAGCCAAGGAAATGGTATGTGAAGGGTCATGAAGTTATAGCAGCAATCTACCTCACCAAGCAAAGTGAGAAGAATAAGAGCACCACATTGAAGCTGGCCAGCAACACCCGTTGGGGTGGTGTTGTCATCTTGTTTGACAGTCTCCTGGAGGGGAAGGAGTCTCTACCAAGAAATGGCCATACCACAGTCTGCTGATATGGATTGCCTCATCAAGAGGATCCTGCTGGATGATGTATTTTGGGAGAGAGTGGTAAGCAGCCTGAAACTCCTGAAACCTATAGCAGTAACCATTGCATGAATTGAGGGAGACAATGCCATCCTGTCTGATGTTCAGAATCTGCTTGAAAATGTAGGAGAAGAAATCTGTACTGTCCTGCCAACTTCACTGTTGCTCCAAGCAGAGGAAACTGCAGTTCTGAAATACATCAAAAAACATGAAGACTTCTGCCAGAAGCCCATACACGCCACAGCGTACATGTTGGACCCCAAGTATACTGTACTGGCAAGAGCATCCAGTCTGGTGTAGAGATCAAAAAGGCCTATGGTGTCATCACTATCGTGTCTCGCCACCTTGGCCTGGATGAGGACCGACGTTGAAGTAGAGAAGCAGGTACGGGGAGTCAAACATTTAATCAAGAACAGATATGGAACAAGACAAGAACAGTGTCAGCACACGGGTATACAAAGACATATGACAATCAATGCTGAAGCAGGGAACAGTCCGGGGGAACAGACAGATAAAGGGGAGGTAATGACAGGGGTGATTGTGTCCAGGTGAGTCCAATAATCGCTGATGCGCGTGACGGGGGAAGGCAAGTGTGCGTAATGATGGTGGCAGGAGTGCGTAATGCTGGGGAGCTGGGCGCCCTCGAGCGCCAGGGGGGAAGA
The DNA here is from genome assembly GCF_029448725.1 of Salvelinus fontinalis. Classification (NCBI taxonomy): domain Eukaryota; kingdom Metazoa; phylum Chordata; class Actinopteri; order Salmoniformes; family Salmonidae; genus Salvelinus; species Salvelinus fontinalis. The sequence continues at coordinate 5,465,402 of NC_074676.1, read as the reverse complement.
GCGGGAGCAGGCGTGACAGGTGTGGTATTAGGTAAAACTGAAATATACAATTTTCTAAATGTTCTGAGGACCTCCAAGACTAGGTCAAATGTATATTTGTCTATTTAAATAAAGGTAAACATTTTTTTATATATATATATGTACATATATTGCTTGAACATCAATAGAATATGATGTTAAACCTAAAACAAATGCCATGAACATCATAAAACCGGACTTATTTTGAAATTGTGTTCTGTGCAACCTATGTGTATATCCCCAAATTATTCTTGCAACATCCCAGACAACTCCCATAACTTAATTAAATGTTCTGTGAACCTTTAAAGATTTTAGACCAGGTGTTCTGCCAACATTCGTACAACATGAAGAGAATGTCCTGTGAAACATTGCATGAAAGTCATCACAACTGAGCATATTTTTTTTGTCTCTTGTAATGAACACACACTGTTCCCAAAACCTAATAAATTGTCCTGGGAATCTTTAAATAACTCAGAAAGGCTGTTCTGTTACCATTACCTGAATGTCAGTACAACTAGACACAATTAGTGTTTTGGGAACATGTCTCTCGTCATATCCCCACAATGTTCGCACAACCTAAATACACATTCTGGGAACCTTTAAAGAATAGACAAAATGTGTTCTGGGAATGTTCTTGTAAACATCAGGTGAATGTTTATTGCACCCTTAAAATAAACATTCTAGAATCATCTGCACGACCGGATAGTTTTTGTGTTTCTCACCAGACTGTTCCGATAACCTAATGAAACATTCTGGGAACCTGTAAAGAACAGACAAAATATGTTCTAGGAACGTTCTTGCAACGTCAGGCAAATGTTTTTTTCCAAACATTCTATAATCATCAGCACGACTGGACCGTTTTTGTGTTATGAGAACATTTGGCGGGACCTAACAAATATTTTGGGAACTTTCACAGAACCAATTTTGGTTTGTTGGGATATAACTATAATAGTTAAATGTCACTATATTCTAATGGGATTTTGGAATATTTTGGGGTCTAGTCCTTAGGCAGTCAGTCAGTCAGGGGTAAAGAGTGAAAGCTTAGGTATATTTCCTTACAAATCAGAAGAGAAGTGAACCAGAAAGGAAGGACAACAACAAGGGAGCCCTTTGGCATTTGTGGGGTGGCTGGAAAGCACATCACAATGTTACACTGTCCAAGTGACGACTTCCTACGCCGACGCCGAGCTGATGGCCGGGGAGTATGGAACACGGGATAGAAGGGCCCCATTCATATCCAAAAGCAAACAGAGGTCTGGAAAATAAATACAAAGAGTAAATACCCTCATTCCGACTGAGAAATTCTAGCCTCTGAACCTGTTCCCAGTCCCGTGAAGTCACAGAGTCAGGGAAATATACAGAGTTTCAACTTTAGCCTGGTTCTCTCTGATGACTTTAAGGACTCCATGAAAATGTTGGCTGCTACTCAACCATGTCTTAAAATGATTAAAAATATACAATGGGACTGTAGAAAACGTACAGTAGGCCACCAGTAGGTTACAGACTGGATTTCTGTATTCAAGAAGAGGTCTAGACTATTTTGAAAGTTGGGATATTATCTCAGGACTCCAAAGAGGGCTACATTTTACAGTAGCAGCTGAGAACCACTTTGAAAATGGATAGATTATAAAATATTGGCCACAATACTAGGCCTATTACTGTACTAGGTAACCTAGTACGGTTATGCTATGGTAAAAAGCATTGGATTACATAATACTCCGAACCTAAGGCCCTTATCCTAAATGTAATTAAACCTCCAAGACAAGCAATTCCTCCTCAGATTAACATTAGTAACAATATGCTTTACATTCTATATCAATTAAATAAAATCTGCAATCGTTTTTCTTTTAAGACCTCTGATCGATGAACAGATGATGTGGAGGCCCCTGACCTAATTCTCAGAACAATAGACAAACAAGGGGCCATGGTCACAGCAGTGTGGGAAGAGTGGAGAGGGGCTGTAGACAGTTATAGGCGTGGAGGGTAATGTGTCTGTCTGTGCGTGTGCGTGCGTGCGTGTGTGTGCACGTTGATGCATGCATGCGTGTGTGTATGTGTGTCTGGAGGGTCCCATGCACTTTCATCCCATCTCATGCTGACCAAACAGATCAGGCCGCTGCCCAGTGAAACGCTCTGACAGGTGGATGCTTGGCCCAGCTATGGCGACCGGGTGGTAATGAGGGTAATGAGCATGGGGTGAGTTAGGGGTGACGTCTCGGACGAAGAAGGGGTGACTGTTTGTTCTGAGGAGTGAGGAGAGGGGCTGATGTGTGGTGGTGTTGGTTGTGGTGGTGCAGCCATAACGTGGGGTGTGAGGAGGAAGAGGGTGTGGGGGGGGGGGGGGGGGGGTCTTATTGGAGTTGGGAGTCCCCCTTATTCCCCACACACAGATTCTATGGGATCTCGGATCTTTAATGAATAACTGTGCTTAGACAGTAGTTACATCATGTGAGACAGCCCCCATCGTTTATACTCCCTGTCCCTTATCAACATAATTTGGGTCTTGAGACAATGCGAAGTAGTTGTCGCTTTTTTTGTCTTAATAACCCCATGAAAGAAGTGAATAGTTCGTGAGCGCTCCAGACAAAGGAGAGAAGCGAGAGAAGCGCTCATTATTTGTTGGTGTCCATACAGAGCTGATATGGAAAGCAGCATTCTATGCCAATGTATTTTTCTCTGTCTGACCTCCATTCTTTGCTCATTATTCCACATCATCATAACTGACCAACAAAATCAGCATTCCAATAGAATGATCAATAAAGTTTTTAATCAGATAACATAATAACCCACTGTTGGGAGGATGCCATTGTCCTTCGGTTAGTCTGACCATGTGCAGTTATTTGATGGTCCAAAGACACCATTCTGCAGTCTTCTTGACTACATTAAAATGTTTGTAATGTTTTTTTTTCTTCTTGTTCTTGGAAACATTTGATTAGGAAAACTCATGTTACTACATATTACTTCCCCAGGGACATATCAAAATAGCCTCTAATGGTTTTATATCTCTCTACCAATATTGCCCTGAACAGGCAGCCAAGCCAAGCAGGCTTTCCCCTAGCTACTAATATCTCTTATCTGCAGGAAACTGTCTCAGACCTCCTGTATCTGTTTTGGCCCGAGGAGCACGGTCAGGAAACACTGACTCATTGTTGGCCTCCACTATCTCTGACTGCGGTATATTTCTGACAAGGCTTTGACACAATCAGTTTGTGTTACCATATGGCTCAACTAAAAAATGGCCGCCGGCAGCCGCACATCCCCCGGATTTCCAGGGTGGAGCTCCATACGCCAAACTATCACGGATGGAGGAAAAAGGCAAGGAAGGATCCAAAAGAAAGGAACAATTTAAAGAATCTGTCTAAAATGGCGGCGGTGAAAAATAAATGATGCAGACAGTGACACCAACACACGCACAGGATGATGATCTGCGTAGATGATCTCTTCCTGAAGCCTTCGTAACATTAACCCATGCATGGAATCAGAACAACGCTTGCAAGCATCCCACCTAGCAGGAAATGTGTACCACACTGGAGAGCTCCAGCCATAGAATATATACTGCATCTCAATTCAAATTGGCATGGTCTGAAGGGCTACGTACCTTCTAATAATTATATTTCTATGGTTCTAGTAAATGTGACAATATGTTTTTTTATTTTAATATTTCCAACAATGGAGAACATGGACTAGGCCTATCCTAATATGGAGCACTTATAAACATATGTTAAAATAGGAATGCTTTTAAAATCCTAAAACAACTCAAGCTTAGGAACTTCCTTCCCAGTCATAAACACAGTAAAACCGTAAACAAACTTGGGCTTCAACATTTTTGGGCCTGAACATTTTTGGGCATCAACATTTTGGGTTCTCAACAGGTTTGTGTAGTCTAAACATTCTCATTTCATTATGAGTACGGTCAGTTGGTGATTGATGTGATTTGATGGCATTACTAAATACAGTACTTGCATTTGGATATACAGTACCAGCCAAAAGGGTTTTTCTTTATTTTTACGATTTTATACATTGTAGAATAAGAGTGAAGACATCAAAACTATAAATAAACCAATATATATTTAATATTTGAGATTCTTCAAAATAGCCACCCTTTGCCTTGATGACAGCTTTGCACACTCTTGGCATTCTCTCAACCAGCTTCATGACGTAGTCAACTGGAATGCATTTCAATTAACAGGTGTGCCTTGTTAAAAGTGAATATGTGGAATTTCTTTCCTTCTTAATGCGTTTGAGGCAATCAGTTGTGTTGTGACAAGGTAGGGGTGGTATGCAGAAGATAGCCCTATTTGGTAAAATACCAAGTTCATATTATGGCAAGAACAGCTCAAATAAGCAAATAAATACGACAGACAGACAATTAATTTAAGACATGAAGGTGAGTCAATCCGGACAATTTCAAGAACTTTAAAAGTTTCTTAAAGTGTAGTCGCAAAAACCGGCAAGCACTATGACGAAACTGGCTCTCGTGAGGACCGCCGTGTCTTTGTGAGATGCAGAGTAGGTGAATGGATGATCTCTGCATGTGTGGTTCCCACCGTGAAGCATGGAGGAGGATGTGTGATGGTGTGGGGGTGCTTTGCTGGTGACAATGGCTGTGACAATTTATTTAGAATTCAAGGCACACTTAACCAGCATGGTTACCACAGCATTCTGCAGCGATACGCCATCCCATCTGGTTTGCGCTTAGTGGGACTATCATTTGTTTTCAACAGGACCATGACCCAACACACCTCCAGTCTGTGTAAGGGCTATTTGACCAAGAAGGAGAGTGATGGAGTGCTGCATCAGATGACCTGGCCTCCACAATCACCTGACCTCAACCCAATTGAGATTGTTAGGGATGTTGGACTGAAAAGTGAAGGTAAAGTAGGCAAAGGTGCTCGGAACATGTGGGAACTCCTTCAAGACTGTTGGAAAGGCATTGCAGGTGAAGCTGGTTGAGAGAATGCTAAGAGTGTGCAAAGCTGTATCAAGGTGGCTGCTTTGAATTTTTGGTTGCTACATGATTCCATATGTGTTATTTCATAGTTTTGATGTCTTCACTATTATTCTACAATTAGAAAACAGTAAAAAATTAAGAAAAACCCTTGATTGAGTAGGTGTGTCCAAACTTTTGACGGGTACTGTACATAGTAAGAGTGGGAACAATATTTACAACTAAAAGCCTTAGGATAGTTTCCCTGAGGGTGGCCTATGTTTATAGCTATGCAATTCACCAACAACTTCCAATTACCCAATGGTTTACTATCATAAATTCCATAGTTTTCCTCAAATAGCCCTTCTCCACCTGTTTTCACTCTTCTCTTTGCCTTTTCACTATTGTTCCCCCTTTACTTCTCTTGATTCAAAGAAAACTCAATGTAATCCTGGTAAAAGCCCCTGCCTTTTCTTTGCAGACCAGGCCATCCCATCTCCCTACCCCCATGCTCACACACACACACACACACACACACACACACACACACACACACGCACACACGCACGCACGCACGCACGCACGCACGCACGCACACGCACACGCACACGCACACGCACACGCACACACACACACTACAAATGAAGCTGTTTGCATGATTTCAGCAGTTCATTAGCTCTGAATGGCTTCCTACATAGCCAGGGCAGCTAGGCAGCAGAGATGGGACAGAAGATAAAGGAGAACCCAGCTCGGGGAATGAGGAGAGAGGGGAGACTGCAGCAGCATGAATGAATGGAGAAGAAGACCAAGTGGGTGGCTTGTCAAATTCCAGGAATTCCTTGGGAAAGCCTGAGAGCATCTAAAGGGGAAAATTAGTCTCTTTTTAAGCCAAGCATGGATTTTTTTGTTTCTAAATGTCTGTTTTGATAAAGAGATGGAACTAGAGATGTTTTGTCTGTTGACTTGTCTTATTTGTTGATATGATCGCACCGTAGACAGTGCTTGACTTGACTTGGGCAGGAACCTGAGGTCCCAAAATGAGTGTTTCAGTCCAATTCAAACACTGATCATAGCACTGTGACGAAAATCAATATCAAGCAGATCATACATGTTTTGGTAATGGGCCACCCGTCATCCTTTCTTTGAGGAAATCCCATCTGAAGCATAAATACGGCATTTCATCTGTGAGTTGGCATAACAGTTGCCGTGTGTGCGGTACGCTTACCACAACGACTTAGTGTGGATGGGTATGGGAGTGACCACCATTGTGTATTAATTGATTCAATTTGGATGCTCTTTGCATCACAAACCCGGCGGGGCCTACCACTTGATAAGCAATCATGAGCCGTGAATGATTGTTTTAAGTCTAAACAAACAATGAAATGGCCATTTGACCTTTATAGGCCATGTAGTTTCCCATAACCATTTGGATCGTTCATTCAAGTCATTCAACAGGCGTTCAACTGTCTTAAGAAAACAGTCAGACTCCAGTCAGATGTTGAACCATTGAGTTAGCCCATGCGGATTCAAATCTACACTCCTTCTGCGAAGGAGTGCTGATCTAAGATCAGTTTGGCCTTTTAGATCACAACGACTACAATTTTATGGACAGGGGGAACCTGATGCAAGGTCAGCACAGCCGCACTACTCTGAGACGCTTTGTAAATATAGGCCAATATCTTCAGTCGTACACGACGGATGGAGGGGGCCATGCAGGACTATATCTTTACAGTTCACACCTCAGCAACGGACTGATCTTCAACCCCCCCTGGGGAGCAGCTCAACGAACCCCCTTAAGAGAAACAAATGTCTGGTCTTTGCATTCCAACGGTGACCTGCTGATACACTATTGAGCTCATTGAGACTTCATCACAGTTGTGTGGGCGGATGCTCCTTTTGACCAGGGGAAGAATCAACTCATTGGGATTTGAAGTGGTCGGGATGAAATTGTCCAGAGAGAATGTGTGTGTGTGTGTGCGTTTGTGTGTGTGTGTGCGCGTGCGTGCGTATTCAAGCCTACTGTTAGTTGAACAGGTTGCTTACGTCTGTGTTTAGAAGATAGGCATCGCTTGCATTGGCTCCAGTGATGCTTTCCCACTCGATATACGTTTGGAGTATTGAGTCACTATAACTTACAAGTGAACAATAAGACATAGTCAATGTGATCCCAGGTGTGTGTGGTGACAATGGCTGTGCACTGCAGTGGAGGTATGTATAGAGGCATACAGCTGGTTCTCTGGTCTCCTCTCCTCTGCAGCACTACCAGATTTAATATCAGAGAGGGTCAGGTTCTCATGGCCTGGCGGCCTGGGCACAAGAGGCAGCATTCCTTCAATTTTTCTCGGCCGGGCAGCGAGCATCCCGCTCTCTAGCAGCAGCGACGCGGCCTGTCGAGATTGGGCACAGGATGCCTGCCAAACAGGAGGTGGCTTGCTTTTTGAAGGTGGTGGCGCAGAGCCCCTTGTCTCCCCCAGCACTAGTTCACACCTCTCCTTTATCACCCCCCCCCCCCCCCCCCACCCCGTTTGTCTGTCATTCACCACACAGAAGGGCCACAGGGCGATAGTAACACAGTGAAGCAGAAGCTCTGATATTATTTTGTACTTAGGAGATATGCAGTCATGTAAAGCGACTGGAAGATTACCTTTGCTGGTTAAGTTACATGCCGTGGCATACAAACACTTTCTAGAAAAGGACCTCTCTCTCATATGGGAAGCTTTAAAAAATGTGGCAACACCATCCCAAAAAACGTTGCCAAAGAACAATAGAAATGTAAAAAAAGGTTATGAGAAAACAAATTGCGCGTTTCCAGCTGTGACCATGTTTTATTACACTCCAACGCAAGAGCGGTGCCACACAAAAGCCCTCATGTCGCATGGTTTGTGAAATGAGCCCCTGGTCTCGTCATGGTCCACCATTGGTGCCACAAACAATACCGGATTCTTCTCTCGGCAGAAAGTGATGCGACTCGCTCATAATATATTTCAATGTCAACAAAATAGAGCAAAACATGAAGACCGCTTGTCAACTAACCCATAAGAACGTCTGATGTAGTCTACCAAAGGCTTGCATATAACTGGCATACAGCCAAGCATTCTATAGCAGAAAGAATAGCCTTCGCACTGAACCCCCTCCCACTGTCATGTGTCCCAGTATTAAAGCTTACAGGCCTCAGTGTTTCTCACTGTTCACAAGCGGTGTGCAAAAAGCTTCCACTAAGGGGCCAATGACAGGCAGTGCTAGTCTGTATTGCCAAGCGCTATAATCACATTATACACTTCTCTGTGGCTGAATTAGAGGGTGTCTCTGTTTTAGGGAGGTAGGTCAGGGGATTCTTCCTGGCACAAAACCATCCACGCAGTTACACGCTGACACATTCTTCAATGAACTTTGTAGTTCAGCATTTAAGAACAAGCAACATTTCAGGTCACAAGGGAACTTAGTAGCGGTGCCAGAAATCCTGTTAGGCGGTGAATATGGACATCCTACAGGGAATTCGAAGTGAGGTAGCAAAAGGCGAGCTGTGAAAATAATGTAATTAGACTATACAGTCTACGGTGACCACGCAAATTATGTGAATTATTTCTCATAAAATTTCGACACATTTTCTCCATTTTTTCTCTGCATATTTTCTATGGGTGTATTGTGTAACATGATTATGTAGGAGGATCATTTACTCATGTGAGATCTCAGCCATTTCAAACATTTTCTAGTAATATAATATATTTGAGGCGTCGTTATCTCAGTGAGTTACCATGTGGAGTACCCGCCGGTGGATTGATTGCTCGATTCCGTATTAGAACATTGGAACTTTACTTGCGTAACATTCCATGCCACTAACCCTGACCTGAGAGCATGGCCAGTTGAGTATGGTTACATGGTACAATTGGCTGGTGGTCAGTATTCCTGTTGTAATCAGCATCAGTCATTATTCTCCCTGTAGAATCGAAACAACAGCTGGCTTACAGAATCTACCCTCTCATGCATTTCAATTCTAGGAAAAGTCAGCAACACACCCTGAAGATATTTATCTACAGTTGGCGCTCCCATCAAGACTCCCCTTCTCCTTTCTTAAAACAAGAGTGTATGCTGTGTAATGCTAATTCTACACATTTTTCCCATGAGCCAGTTCTAAAGCTTAAATTACAGTGCGTTTATGTAAACCCCAAAATATTTTTTTGGGGGAAATACAAGAAGTACTGTGGATACCAATATCCTTGTGAGCCTCCCAGGCCCATGTTGTCCAGGGTTAAGAACATCAATTGTAGATGAACAATATGACACTGTATGGTATTACACGCTCTAAAGTTATTCCACAGATCCCTTGGACAAAATGTGTTTAATCTGTTATTAGTAATATTCATTCAAATATATATCTTTTGAGATCTGGCCGTGGACCCCTTGCAGTACCACGTCCGCGTACCCCACTTTGAGAACCCACTTTGAGAAGCAATTTGAGTGCAAGGTACCCAAAGTTCCCCCACACTGTGTGACTGACATCTCTGTGGCAGCACTTTATGAACTTAGTTTCCCGTTCCCCCCCTGAACGGCCCTTACCAATCTACAGCTGTAAAACTCTATAAATCACAGAAAAGGTACATTATTGTGTCCCTCCCGCGTTCTCAAAGAAGGCCTATTTGCTGTGGCAGCAAGCCACCTGACAACACGGAGTGAGAGAGGGCCCAGGGTTCCCCCGAAGAGGATGGAATTATGCTCACAGCATTTCTTTCTTTTTCTAGTCTGATGGTGACTTTAGCTTTTAGTAGTTGTTTCAACCCCACTGCTAAGTGTGTGCGTGTGCGTTTGTGTGTACATGTGTGTGTACATGTGTGTCTACGTGTGTACATGTGTGCCCAGGCATCTTATACTATCATCATTGGCATCTATTATGCCAACTTACGACGCCAGTAGAAAGCATTGTAAATCATAAAATGTATACTTCAAACAATTGAACGTAGCCTTTCTAAACAGACTATGTTAGTATCTCTTGTTCTCTTACTTCCGGGGCTTTCTGTGCTCGTATTCAAAACTGCTGACAAAAGTGAGCCTGCCACAGTTGCTTGGTAGGTGATTTTACTGATATTTCTGCTCAGTTGAACAATGGTAGTTGGGACGCTATAGTCGCTAGCTTCTTCTTTTGAAGCTGTATTGAACACAATGGCAGCTGCCACCACCCCTCTCCCCTCTGCACTGAGGAATCTTCCCACAGTTCTAACCCTCATGTTCACACACAGTTTCACATACATTTCAACCATATACGTCACCATATCAAAAGTGCATCCATTCTGACCCTGATCCGTCTGAACACGACCCCGGCTTTCACGGCTGCTTCCACAGAGCCCTTTGCTACATGCCCTGGCCCAAGAGCCCTTTCTCTTACATGCTCCCTGTCATTTATCTGCTGACAAGTAGTGTAGGGTAGAGCCCGGAGAAGGGTCTTCTGCAGGGCAGAAGGGAGACGTTCTCTAGATATCATTTAGATGGTACATTTCATGTCTTCAATCAATGTTAAATGGTCAACGTTCAATCACTGAGTTCTATGGTGATCAATACTTGTTTGGGGACCTCAAGACCCCTTTCTTTCCTATTCCTCTTTGTTCTGTAACCATACCAAATAATGACATGATATAAGAACCTGTTTAGTTTTTGCTGACCATAAATCCTAACACCACAATTGCAATCTAAACGTAATCCTATTTTAACAATTTATTTATGAGTATAAGGTAATAACTTTTATTGTAAAGACAGAATTAAAACCCAGTGTGATGTATCTAGGCCCTTAAGTCCTAACGATAAGTCCCATTGTCCTGCTTCTCTTCACGGGGTCATGAGGAGGGGTGAGATTCTTTTGGCTGTCTGATCTATTGATAATTCCTGTCTCTGCTGTGGCCAGCTCTGACCTGCTCATCAGAATGAATGAGCTAGGCCAGGGCTTCTCTCCCACACAGCCCCAAACTGACCGATTCAGCAGTCAGCTTTTCAACGCTAGCCTGGCCATCAGATTAATGTTGTTCCAGCAGAGACATTGTGATGCTAACTAGGCTAACCCCACGGTTCTGTCTGCTTTACCTGGAGCCATCGTCAACCTTTAATACGAAAGATTAAAATATCAATGCCACTTTAGTTGTTCTCCTCTTGTTACTAACATCCCCAGAGGATTACTATATGGGCAGTCAGGGAGATGGAGGAGAGGCGGGGAAAACGTGTACAAACTTGTACATGTCAAAAACACTCAAAAGTAAAAAGTCACATAAACAATTTCTAAACATAAGCGATTTGCTATAGCCCATATTTCAGAGTGGTATGACAACTCTTGATGACAACGTTCATTCACTCAATCAATAATCTGGTTGGCTTTCCACTGATTTGTTCAATTAGATTACTTACCGACTGTAATGGATGAATAAGTTAAAATATTGTGATTTATAGCACCCAATTATCCCTGGCCAGCAACACGCCTGACGAGACTCCCTACTCTAATGACCTAAGCAATGAGAGTGATTGAGAAAGAAGAAAAGAGAAACCGAGAGAATGCTGGAGTGTGGGAGAGAGAGACAGGGAAACCGATGAGAGATAGATAGTGGGAGAGAGAGAAATAAAGAGAGAGATGACAGACACAGAGAGAGAGAGAAAGAGAGAGCGAGAGAGAGGTATAATTATTTATTTGGCAATGTAAACATGTGTTTCCCATGCCAATAAAGCCCTCTGAGAGAGAGAGAGAGAGAGAGAGAGAGAGAGAGAGAGAGAGAGAGAGAGAGAGAGAGAGAGAGAGAGAGAGAGAGAGAGAGAGAGAGAGAGAGAGAGAGAGAGAGAGAGAGAGAGAGAGAGAGAGAGAGAGAGAGAGAGAGAGAGAGAGAGAGAAGAGAGTGCTGGTCAGTGGTCTTCAGTAGGGGTCAGTCTCTCCCTGAGAGCAGGGAGGAATGTCAGACAGAACCATGCCATGATGCTTCTGCCCGGGCCCCCTCTCCACCCATCCCTTCTCACAGACCCTCGTGGCAGGACTGGAGGACAGGACAGGCTTTGGCTTGGTGCCAGCCAAGATCTGTACCTCTATATGGATATTTTTATTGATGCAGAGAAACTCTAGATCTCCCGAATGGTGTCTAAAATGATTCACCACACCAACACAAAGAAAAGTTGTCTACTGCACAGGGGTTTGGTCGAACGCAACAGGGGATGGTGACAGGCTCCTGAAAAGAACTATACACACAGCTGGTATGAACTCTGTACCTGCTGTCCCACATTCTTAGAAAAAAAGGTGATATCAATAACCAAAAGTGTCTCTTCGGCTGTCCCAATAGGAGAACCCTTTGAAGAACCCCTTTTCCTTCCAGGTAGAACCTTTTGCATTCCACGTAGAACCCTTCTCACAGAGGGTTCTACACGGAATCCCCAAAGGTTCTACCTGAAACCAACCAACCAAAAAGGGTTCTACCTGGAACCCAAAGGGTTCTCCTATGGGGACAGCCTCAGAACCCTTTTGGAACCCTTTTTTCTAAGAGTGTATAAAGGAGAAACAGTATAATGAGACGTAACGTATGCGTGTAGTATTCACTACATTAACATGTGCCACCAATCTCCCATTGACACCAACGGGCAACTTCATTATTCTCCAAATTCAGACAATGTTCAGAGCCCGATTAGAGCCATCATCTGAGAGGCCTAAACTTGTGGGTCTGCTCTGTACTGTATATTCATGTCTACAAAAAAAAAAATCTCACAGTAGTGAACTTAATAGTGTATGTTTAAACTCTGCCAAGAGAAATGTAATTTGCTATATTGTAAAGTAAAAAGTACGGTAGAATGTATTAACTACAGTATTTAACATTTGTTTGACAAGAACATTCCCTTTCCGCTAGAGAGATTCCCCATTTTCAATCAAGTTATTTCACAGATCTCCCTTTCACAATACAGCTGTTGTTAGTAAATCATGAACAACCTCTACCCACCATCCAATACCCATCTCAGAGCAATCAAACGTGAAAGGGAGAGGGGTCAGTTGTAGCCACCTCAAGATAGCAGAAGAATGGCCACTTTTACAGGCAGAGGGGGTGAAATCACTGGAACATTGGCATGACAGGTGTTGGGTTTCTCTCTCTTCGTGGGACCTCTCCGAACAAAGCTATAGTGTCTGAAAGCTGCAATCTGGGATTCGAAAAACAACCAAACGGCAGCCCTGCCACTTGTTTTGAAATATACAGTGCCTTCGGGAAAGTATTCAGACCCCTTGACGTTATCCACATTTTGTTACGTTACAGCCTTAATCGAAAAAGGATTCAATAACATCAAATCCTCAGCAATAACCCACAATGACAAAGTGAAAACAGGTTTTTAGAACATTTTGCAAATGTATTAAATATTTAGAAAATAAATACCTGATTTACATAAGTATTCAGACCCTTTGCTTTGAGACTCGAAATTGAGCTCAGGTGCATCCTGTTTCCATTGATCATCCTTGAGATGTTTCTAAAATCTAATATTAGTCCACCCGTGGTAAATTCAATTGATTGGACATGATTTGGAAAGGCACACACCTGTCTATATAAAGTCCCACAGTTGACAGTGCATGTCAGCGCAAAAACCAAGCCATGAGGTCGAAGGAATTCTCCGTAGAGCTCTGAGACAGCACTGTGTCAAGCCACAGATCGGTGGAAGGGTACCATATAATTTCTGCAGCATTGAAAGTCCCCAAGAATACAGCGGCCTCCATCATTCTTAAATGGAAGAAGTTTGGAACCACCAAGACATTTTCTAGAGCTGCCCGCCCGACCAAACTGAGCAATAGGGGGAGAAGGGCCTTGGGCTGGGAGGTGACCAAGAACCCAACCTCGTCTGTGGAGATGGGAGAACCTTCCAGAAGGACAACCATCTCTGCAGCACTCCACCAATCAGGACTTTATGGTAGAGTGGCCAGACGGAAGCCACTCCTCAGTAAAATGCATGACAGCCCATTTGGAGTTTGCCAAAAGGCACCTAAAGAAACAAGATTCTCTGGTCTGATGAACCCAAGATTGAACTCTTTGGCCTGAATGCCAAGCATCACATCTAGAGGAAACCTGGCACCATCCCTACGGTGAAGCATGGTGGTGGAAGCATCATGCTGTGTAGATATTTTTCAGCGGGAGAGAATGGGAGACTAGTCAGGATCGAGAGAAAGATCAACCCCATTGAACCCCATTGAAAAGCTGTGGTTTGAATTGAAGGGAGATGTGGGATATCAAGGATCTGGACATATTCTGTATGGAGGAATGGTCAAAGATCCCTCCCAATGTGTTCTCAAATCTCCTAAAAATTTTGAAAAAGGCTCGGTTGTCACTATCCTCACAAGGGTAGGGTTCTGAAGTATTGAAAGCGGAGGTGGCAATCATTTTGACCCCTATCATTTTGACAAAAAATATATTACTTGTTAAACAGAGTCTCTTTATCTGAGCAATTGTATTAGTAGAAAATAATATTGTAAAAACAAAATTGCATCCAATATAGCTCAGTATTTGTATTATTTATTTTATACAGTCTTTTTTAAATCGTCAACCCTGTTACGGTCAACCCTGTTACGGTCAACCCTGTTACGGTCAACCCTGTTACTTTATTTGGCACATAATAGACACTTACTATGGATTTTTCTTTTAAATTTAACCTCTTGAGATGGGAAAACATGTTTTTATTAAGTTGAACATGTGTTCAAGACAGAATGTTAAAATTAGGTGTATTATAACATTTTTTAAATGCAGAAGTTGAAAGATAACTTGGTTATCATACAGATGTAGGATCTTAATTTGACCACCCTGTTGCAGGATAACTTTCCTTTAATGCAGGAAATATACAACTTGTAGTTTATTTGAGGTTTTAAAAGACTTCTGAAGTTTGTAATTTCCACTTTGAGACTTCTTGTTGCTGCAGGATTATTTTCATGCTCTAGCAAACTGGTTCAAATTAAGATCCCATATTTGTACGTCTATATGGATATTTCTATTGATCCAGAGATACATCTCTACATCTTCCGAATAGTGTCCAAGATGTCTGAAATGAATCACCACATCAATACAAAGAAAAGTTGTCTACTGCACAGTGGTTTGGTCGAATGCAACAGGGGATGGCGACAGGCTCCTGAAAAGAACTCTCCCTATACACAGTTGACATGAAGCTGTGGGCCAGGCGGGCCAGGCGGGGGCTGGGGACCGACAGACAGCGTAGCCTTCTTTAGGACTGTCACCTCTCTGTGATGACCCCCCTCCCCTCCGTGGCCCGCTCCAGCTCCTCAAAAGGAGGACTGTCTCCTCAGTCTGTCTCTGGCTCCACTCCCCGGCCTGTGGTCCGCCGACCAGCAGGGCTCTGTGAATGAATGTATATGCCCCCGTCTTGTGGACTGCATGAGGCCTCAATTGGCTCTCATTGTGCCTCCTCTTCCAGGCTCACTCCACAGAGCAAGGCCTCATCTTCACAACAATGCTTTTTAAAAAGGCCCAGTGCCACTCCAAGGCCCTGGACATAAAAGGGGGGCCTTTGCTTCGTGGACGTGTTTTAAAGGTGAGATGGGCAGGAGGCAACTAGTAGCTATTAAGGAGAGACAGAGAGACAGAACACGCGATGGAATTGGTGAGAGAGAGAGAGAGAGACAGAGACAGAGACAGACAGAGACAGAGACAGAGAGAGAGACAGAGACAGAGACAGAGAGAGAGAGAGAGAGAGAGAGAGAGAGAGAGAGAGAGAGAGAGAGGGAGAGAGAGAGAGAGAGAAATGGGCCTGGAGTAAGTCACTTTCAGACAAGGTGGTAATGCCCCTGGAAGAAAGGCCACGGCTGCATAGTGCACTACTTCTGACCAGAGCCTTATGGTGAATAGAGTGCCATTTGGGACACAAACCACATAAATGGGATGAATGGCTGCTGCTAGGAGACCCAGTCAAAGGCATGTTGCTGGAAGTCTCCCAGCACCAACCGGAAACATCAACAGGCTCCTCCAATCCACACTAGGACTCTGCGTTGATAGAGATATACGTGAGAGAAAGCCTGAATCATAAAGAAAAGGCCACAATGCCAAATGGGATGGTATTTGTTGTTGAGACAAGAGACTGTAGAGAAATGGAATCCAAAATAATCAGATACACTATGAGCTGATGTGGTTTTGTCTTTGGGGCCTATATCGTTTCTAGTCCTCAAGGAGGCATTGCTTTGGACTGTGGAAGCTACGGGTGAGCTGCCTGCTACTTGCATGTATGAGTAATAATCCGTTTTGTTATACATTAAGCAGTCACACTTACTGTATCGTACGGTCATTTCAATCATATAGATATGCACTTCTGCTGAACATATCCAGCTCTGCGCCAGCCTGGCTAAAGCTGATCTAAGATATCCTCCCATGAGGATGTATTGTTACTCCAGCTGTTCTGTTCTGCTCTGTTCAGAGAGAGAGGCCCCACCCGACCCGAGAGACACAACGTCCCTGCCTACCAGAGACAGCGAGGTCCTTCCCTGTGGAAACCAGTAACACGCAGTATGCGTCACAACCTCAGTGTCACGATGTTCATCAACTGAATTCATTTCTTTTTTAGAGAATCCGAAATACGTTATTTACATTGTTCGTACTTGTTCTGTTTCTGTATGTCACATAACATTATATGAGTATTCCCCATCTGCCGGACACTGTCAATGGAACATATCCTTGACTTAACTCTACAGTGTCTGATGCTGAGAAAGAAGGCAGTCAGAAAATTAAAAACAAGATTCTTTTTTATAAAGGGTCACCCGCCTTTTGTAACTATTTTAGTCCTGAATAGCTCTTTACCAAAAGAGGACATTTCTAACATGTACAAAATGGAATACCAACATACCAGCATGACCACCACCAATCCCCATCCTCATCTCTGTCTTTTTTTCCCCTCTCCCGTCCCTTTCTTTCCCCCCATCCAAGTCCCTCCTTGGCCCTCCACCTCAGACCATTCTATAATTCCTTTCACACAATCACATCCCTTTGGAGGGCCCTGCCTCTCTTCTCTTCTAGTCTCTTCTCTTCTCAGGGCCCTGCCTCCCCTCTCTTCTCTTCTCCTCTCGTCTCCTCTCTTCTCTTTGCAGGCAGAGCTATGTGGTGGAGTTGCCGCAGTCTCCTCCATGAATAGTTAATCCCCTGACACTGGGAGCACATTGTGTACCGCTGTCGCAGCCCAGGGAAGAGAGGTCAGAGGAATGCTGGGGCTTAAAGGCAGGGGAGAGAAAGAGGAGGAATGGAGGAATAGAGAGAGGGAGGGGGGGGACAGAGAGGAGGAGAGAAAGAGAGAGAGAGAGGGGGAGAGAAAGAGAGAGAGATGGCAGATAGAGAGAGCGAAAGAGAGAGAGAGAGAAAATAAGTATAACGGGGACGGCGTAAAAGAAAAAGGTAGGTAGAGGGGGACCGGGGAAAGAAAATAAAAAAAGTCAAACTGCAATTGAGAAGGTCTGAAAAAAGGGATTATGCCGCAATATCCGACTGCATTGAGGGGTCAGGAGAATTAAGGCTAGGAGCAGCTTGCTCAGTGTGCTGACGGATAAAAGGGGGCCCTCGGCTGAATGGGAGCAGTTCAAGTGCGGACGCTTTGGGCAGGCTGCTTCCCGATTCTCTTTAGGGCCAGGCATCACTTTCATGTGTGGGCACACATTGTTGGGGAGGCTTCATTGAAACGTGCGCGGCCACAGGCAGAATGGAATACCCCAGTTCCATTGAGATGATTGTGGGTAGAGAAGAGGAGGTTGGGGACGTAGTTGTGGGAGGTAGAGCAAAGAGGATGGGTGAGGACGAGGAAGGAGGAATATCTTCTCTGATTGGTTCATAAGGCGCCCCCCCCCCCCACCCAGCTTCAGGAGAAAGCCCTTGGCATCCGAGAGTCAGAGAGAGCTACAGCTACAGACTCACAAAAGCATTGGTATGCTAATGCTACCTAATTTATCTCTTGAATGGCAATCTAACTTACTAGTCGGACAGCTTTTGGTGTTGATTCAAGACTAGTTGTGATTAGGGAGAAAGTTGCTTAACATATTTTGCATTTGAAGTAGAGAAAAGAGACTAGAGGTTATACAGTGCCTTCAGAAAGTATTCACACCCCTTGACTTTTTCCACATTTTGTTGTGCTACAGCCTGAGTTTAAAATGGATCAAATTTAGATTTTGTGTCACTGGCCTACACACAATACCCCATAATGTCAAAATGGAAATATGTTTTTAGAAATGTTTACAAATTAATAAAAAATTACAAGCAGAAAATCAATTAGTCATTAAGTATTCAACCCCTTGTTATTGCAAGCGTAAATAAGTTCAATGGACTCACTCTGTGTACAATAATAGTGTTTGACTACCTCATCTCTGTACCCCACATATACAATTATCTGTAAGGTTCCTCAGTCGAGCAGTGAATTTCAAACACAGGTTCAACCACAACAGACACTTATTGGTAAAAAAAAACAAACAGACATTGAATATCACTTTCAGCATGGTTATGTTATCAATTACACTTTGGATGGGGTATCAATACACCACGCCACTACAAAGATACAGGCATCCTTCCAAACTCAGTTGCCGGAGAGGAAGGAAACCGCTCAATTCAACGGTGACTTTAAAATAGTTACAGAGTTTAATGTTTATGATAGGAGAAAACTGAGTATGGATCAACAACATTGTGGTCACTCCACATTACTAACCTAAATGACAGAGTGAATAGAAGGAAGCCTGTACAGAATACAAATATTCCAAAACATGCATCCTGTTTACAATAAGGCACTAAAGTAATACTGCAAAACATGTGACAATTTTTTAAACTTTATGTTCTAAATACAAAGCGTTATGTTTGGGGCAAACAAAATATGAAGAGTGGTACTCACAACACATCACTGAGTACCACTTTATATTTTCAAGCATGGTGGTGGCTGTATCATGTTATGCATATTCTTGTCATCGGCAAGGACAGGGGAGTATTTTAGCATGAAAAGAAATAGAATAGAGCTAAGCACAGGCAAAATCCTAGAGGAAACACTGGTTCACTCTGCTTTCCAACAGACACTGGGAGACAGATTCACCTTTCAGCAGGACAAAAACCTAAAAAACCAAGTCAACAATGAATGTTCCTGAGTAGCCGTTTACAGTTTTGACTTAAATTGGCTTGAAAATATTTGGCAGGACATGAAAATGGCTGTCTAGCAATGATTAAGGAATTTTAAAAAGAAAAATGTGCCGATTTTGTACAATCCAGGTGTGCAAGGCTCTTAGAGACAGACTAAAGGCGTTAGCATGCTTCAGTTAGACTGGCGCGTAGCCAAACTCGGCTAGGCGAAATGAACGAGTGTGTTTACATACTCCCTTAAAAGACCTTTGCTTGAAAAACAAAAAATTGGCAATAGTACTGGTTGTCCATTTTGAGAGACCATGGATACTATACACTTCCTTAAAATAGTCCAAATGAATCTAAGATAACAAAAAAAAATCTGTCATTATATTTGATGTTTTTACCGAGGAGATCTTAGTCGCACAATTTTACACCTAACTAAGATGTTTTTGGTGCAGTATTTCTCAAGTGAAAACCTGCATGAAAACGATTTGTCTCTCGTTGAATGACAACAAACACTTCATTGAACAATCCCTACTGTTTGTTGGCCAATCACTGACGAAGTTGCGTTGACTTCGTTTGCCTCAAGAATTGTTTGTGTGTGCGTGACCATAACGAACAAAAACATCACAGAATGTTGTCATAATATAGGCACAAACTGTTCCGAACTGTTTCGGCTGGGAAGCACGTAGACACCTTTACCCAGAAAGACTCACAGCTGTAATCGCCGCCATACTTATCTTATCAAGATGTGATTTATTGATATATTTTTTTTATTTTATTGATATATTTTGTAGAAATTTTAGAGCTTTTTTGTGTATATCGTTGATGCCGCAAAATGTGGGAAAAGTCAAGGGGTGTGAATACTTTCTGTAGACACTGTATGTGCTTAGGTTTCAGTGCACAAACTGCACAATCAAATAACAGAACCAGCACTGAGCTGTCGTCTGATGGTATATGGGGAATGGATCAGCGTTCAAGGTTGAGGGTGTTGTACATCCGTAACCCACCGCCGGGAAGTGCCCTCCTGACCCTCCACTACATCATCAGCTCACATGAAGAGGCCCTCTGGGTGACGAGGTAATGGCTTCTGTTGGCTCAACACAGACCTCTTCCTGTCTCAGTTTCCTCATTCACCATTGAGTTAACAGAAACCAGCAGGTCTATATATAAACTCCCTTCCCTTGAGCCAGACCACAGCCCATCCTAAAAGACACTCCGCGAAAGGAGGCGTGGCGGTCTGTCTGGTTTGACATCGGACGCTGCCGGGTCGTCAGAACATTAAACACCAGCGCGTCCTGTTCATTGCAGCGTAGTTTATCCTATAGATGGAAAACTCGGCCTAATGGATTAATCCCACAAGCCAAGAATGTCTGATCATCCCCTATCCTATGCATGGAAAGATAGACATGTTGTATACAAGTTCTAAGTTTGTGATAGATACGATTATAAATATGCTTTAATAAGATCAATGTGACTGGGAAACGCTCCGGCAACATTAGGGCCTAACTTGTTCCCGTCTAGACTTCATTTACCAAGACAGACAGTTCTACCCTTTTGTCAGAGAAACAGGAATCTATTGATAGGCTACTAAAATGGTAGGCTAATGCCTGCAGAGATAAGTGGAGGAAACAAATTGTTGTATCAAGTACCCATTTCATACATTTTTTTGGCACTGAATCTGGTTCTTCTGTTCTTACATAGATAGAGATTGACCTCTAGGGAAATGCCCAATTGTTAGCAGCTAGGTCTCAGTCCGACGTAAGACATTTGTTGCAGTGGTGAGATGAAGACATGCAGCCCCCCCCAGCAGCACATGTTAGGAGTCCATTACACGGAGGGTCAAAGGTTACAATTCTGTTTCCTGTTCACACAGAACATGATTTCATCTGTTTTGAAGTATCTGCATGCCTTCCCCTCAACAATGGCTTCCTTTCATGGTCGTTTTTTTCCCCTCTCCTGTCGTAGATACAGGGGCTGATGAAGCGGAGGCACCCCTGCCTGGACTGATGTGTGTGTTTCCCCTCATGATTTCACTCTAATTTGACACTGAAGGCTAATGCATTCCATAAGTGGCCCCTCTGCCTACCCTCTGTCTGTCTCTACTGTCCTGCTTTGTTTCACATAGAGCCGTATCACTCAGAGTCAACCAATGTGAACCACGTCTAAAATGCCTGTCTTAGATTGGACAGGGAAGTGTACACTACCTTCACAATGACTCATTCTTAAACCATCTAAATGGAAACACACGTGCATACTGTCTAATGAAGATTAGAATATAGAAGTTTATACAACGGGCGGGTCTAACCCTGGACGCTGACTGGTTAAAAATGCATTCCAGCCGGAATGTCCCATAGCTGTCCCATGGTAATGAACGTGTAGGGGTCGGGAGTCGGGTCGAGGCAGACAGGCAGACAGCTTTTCTAAGCCAGTCGAAATCATGAATCAGTATAATTTGTATGTTTATAAACAAAGACATTTCAATGGAAAACAATAGAAAACAGGTCAAACGAAATGAAGTGCAGCTAGTTTGCAGTCTTTACACCTTCAGTTTGAAGTGATTGTGTTAGCTGTGTTGTTGGCCAACTCCTCTGAATAACAGTGTCCAGACGAGAGAGCACATTTTCTATGCCAGGTGAAATTGTGCATCATTAGCTCATTCTTACGAATGTATCCAAATAAATGTCTCTGCAAAACAGCTTAAGCAAATTCAAATGCAGCCACTTTGCTGTTATTGTGGCTGCACTGTTTGACGTGACTGTAAGTTAGCCGTAGTTGGCTAGCTAGCAAGCAAGGGATAAGAACGTTGCCAGTCAGTATGGCAATGGAACATTTAGAACGAATGACTGGGTCGCGTCCATAGATACAGAACAAAATGACTGAACGACTGGGTCGTGTCTCTGGCAACCGAACCGATAGAACGAGCTACCAGACGGCTTGCGTCGCAAGCCTAGATTTGTGTCGGGACTATATCTCGTGGAAACATGAAATAGTATGAATAACTTCATCAAAATAACGTTTATAATGAAAATGTGTCAACCATTATATGAATGTGTTGGTAACCCGTTGTATAAACGTGATAATGCACTCAAAGCCGGTGTTTGGAGGATATATTGGTACTCTTTGGCCTAACTACATCCGGGCCAATACATTCTTCAAACACCGTCTTCTGGGGCATTATCACTTAAATGGAAACCCTTACATACTCCTACATACATTTCTCCAGGCAGATATTGGACTATAGGCTACAGCACACTATTGTCTTGAGGTCAATGCTAAATGATGTTGTTTGAAGTCATTCCAGAGCTAACCCCATCAGAGGAACTGGAACCACCAGGAACACATGTGGACCATTATAATGGCTGTTAACTGAGACCCTCCCAGTCAACTTTATTAGCTTTCATAAACCTGATTTCTGCACAGTAATTGACCATTAAAAATGCTATTGTGGGTATTTAATAACAGAAGGGATATTCTCATTCCTATATCCCTACTCGCTGCTTAGCAAGCTCAACGCATATCTTTGTCTTGATGCTTCATCATATAGTCCTACCTAACTTCGAACCACTAGATCATTATAGACCCCGTGTAGGCTTAACTTCTGTGCTAGGATTATTATCCTGACCCTTGATTGACCCAGTAGCCAACTCTACTACACTTGAGACTTGCTGCTTTTAACCAGCCAAGAACGTGGTGCTCATTTGTGCCAGCCAGGTTGCTCCAATGGTATTTAGACTGGTCACCTGCGGTAGGCTACTGAGACGATCATTAGGCTCCATTATAAAAGGGAATGGGGCTGAGTGTAAGTGAGGAATTTACAACTTTTCCTGGAATACATTGTAGCCTTTCGCTTTACCCTTTTATTTGGTGTGAAATACTAGAACAGGATACGCTGCCGTAGAACAATCATCTCATATTTCACAAG
The DNA here is from genome assembly GCF_029448725.1 of Salvelinus fontinalis. NCBI lineage: Eukaryota > Metazoa > Chordata > Actinopteri > Salmoniformes > Salmonidae > Salvelinus > Salvelinus fontinalis. The sequence goes on along the minus strand of NC_074676.1, from coordinate 5,442,466 downwards.
ATGTGGGCTATGTGGTTTAAAATGACCCTGTTCAAGGTGTTTAATAAAATCCCCAAAATAGAAAACAATATGTCATACAATTTCTTGATGTTGTAACAGCTGGTTGTAAGGTGTTTTAGACATGATTGTCTTGTAGTGTCATCTTCGTAGGATCTTTTCAAGACATACCTCCTATGACTCAAACAAGAGCAGTAGGAGGTATGTGTTAAAAGATGTTTCCTTTTAGCAGACACTCTTATTTAAGGTAGCGAGTGCATATATTCTGGTACTTATTCATACCGGTCCCCCATGGGAATCAAACCGACAACCCTGGCGTTGCATGCACCATGGGCTCCCGACTGAGCCACACAGAGGCACACAGCATCACACAGATCCCTCCCCCCCCACCCAAATAAAATAACGCCACAAAACAACCACGTCTGACATGTATGACATATAATTTTTTTGTTTCAGCGCTATGACGTAGACGCAGAACGTAAACGGCATAGTGGGTCAACCTCCGCAACAACTGAGCGTTAAAGCGCAAGGCTCAACTTCTCCACTGTCTTGGTCCTGTGGCTACCACGCTGTAGCAAACCCGTGCACGTCGGCGAATACCATGTGTGACCGTGTGAGGGCGAAGTGTTGCATCTCACTCATCTTAATATCTGAGGTGCTGCTCGTGGCAATGTCATTTCGTGGAGTCTACCTTGTCGTGATGTGTGTTTTGTCCTATATTTATATATACACATTTATATATATATATATATATATTATTTATTTATTTTTATCCCAGCCCCCCGCCTTTTGGTAAGCCGTCATTGTAAATAAGAATTTGTTCGTAACTGATTTGCCTAGTTAAATAAAAGTAAATAAAAAACGATAAAAACAATTTTAAAAAAGTGAAAATGGAACTGAATGGTTCCATGGTAAATGCTTGAGACTTGACAGATTTGTCATGATTACAGTTGAACTGATAGGAGGCTCTGTTTCCTTTGCTGTCACTCCCCATGTTCAGGCGTCTGAAACATTATTTTTCTTGCCTGACGGCTGGGTTGGTCTGTGTCATCTCATTCTCAACTGCCTTTGAAACACCCGTCAACACTTCAGCTCAGGCCATATGGCATATTCTATGCACAGCTTAAACCATGTCTGTTTAACATGTTGTTAAAGGGATTTACAGTGCTGGTGAAACTCATCAAAACTCATCTTTAAAATGTGACTTGTTCTATAAAACAATTCTTATTTGTTATCTAATGTTTTTTCTCAATGATTCTGGTAGTTTTTATGCGAAAAATCTCAATTTGCTAAAACTGCATCAGTATTCATGCCTTCATTTCTTTCAAATCCATTTAAATTGTTGACAGTGACTCCAGCCACTGTTAATGGACAGGGTTAGCATAGGGGTCGCTGCTTTGTAAACATGTTGTGTGGGTAAACCTAGGGTAAGTTCTGCACATTTAGAAACGTCTACATCATATGGCGCTCGCATTCCCTTGAACTGAACGAAGCTAGCTAGCGAGCAAAAATACCTTTTTCCAAGTTGGAATAATGCAACATGCCGTTTGGAGGGTTCGAAAGAGTGGAACTTCAACTAGAATGGAAGTTAAGACCAGACAGAGACAAGATCTGATTTTATTCATGACAGGCAACCACCGTCTCCTTCACTGCTAGCTGTCGGGCAGGCGAACAATGTGTACTGGACTGTCCACTTGTCTGAAATGCCATTAACAATTACTACTTTTTACCCAGACACTTACACACCTTGGACATTTACTTCTGTTTTGTGAACGTAATAGGAATGGGGCTTCTCCCGCCACTCAATGCGGGGCCGAGCCTACAACAACCCTACGTGCGCGGTTGCATGGGGGCGCACGTGCACGGGAGGATTTTCCTCTCCATCTGGCTGGATGACCTAACGGATGGAGCTGCCTACCTGTGTGCTGCGTGGGAGAACTGTGCTACCAGCTACTGTTTGTTTGTGTGTGACTATTTGTGTCAGTGTGAAAATGAAACCGAAGGAGGCCTCGGGGATGCGTCTCCCACGTGACGGTGGGTCTGCTCTGTGCGTGCAGAATAAGATAATGGACACGGGGTTCTGCTGTGACTCCTACAATCCTGTCACTGAGTGTTACGTCCGTCGTTGGAATGAGACCAAAGCGCAGCGTGGAAAGTGTACATCTTCATTTATTTTAGAATGAAAAAAACAAAACAAAAACAACAAAAGATCAACGAACGTAAAGTTCTGCAGGGCTATACACCCACTGTGCAAAAACAAGATCCCACAAACTCAGGTGGAAAACAGGCTGCCTAAGTATGATTCCCAATCAGAGACATCGATAGACAGCTGCCTCTGATTGGGAACCATACCCGGCCAACAAAGAAATAGAAAACTAGAATGCCCACCCAAATCACACCCTGACCTAACCACATAGAGAAATAAACAGGCTCTCTAAGGTCAGAGCGCGACACTGAGAGGTTCACCCTGAAAGACAGATGAACAGACTTCATTTACAAGTAAAGGTAGGCCTGAATGCATTTTTCTTTGGAATTTGCGTATTAGGCTAGTGTTGAAAGAACAGGACCATAGACAACTTCCCCTTGATGCATTTGACTTATCAAGCAAAAATTTGGTTTCGATGAGACACTTTTTTGATATTTTGAACTGCATTTTTCAGTCATTTAGATTGTTGATATGGACATTTGCTTAAATACATTTGAAGTCGGAAGTTTACATACACAATTATTGACATCATTTGAGTCAATTGGAAGTGTACCTGTGGATGTATTTCAAGGCCTACCTTCAAACTCAGTGCCTCTTGCTTGGCATCATGGGAAAATCAAAAGAAATCAGCCAAGACCTCAGAAAAAATATTGTAGACCTTCACAAGTGTGGTTCATCCTTGGGAGCAATTTCCAAACGCCTGAAGGTACCGCGTTCATCTGTACAAACAATAGTACGCAAGTATTAACACCATGGGACCACGCAGCCGTCATACCGCTCAGGAAGGAGACGTGTTCTGTCTCCTAGAGATGAACGTACGTTGGTGTGAAAAGTGCAAATCAATCCCAGAACAACAGCAAAGGACCTTGTGAAGATGCTGGAGGAAACAGGTACAAAAGTATCTATATCCACAGTAAAACAAGTCCTATATCGACATAACCTGAAAAGCTGTTCAGCAAAGAAGAAGACACTGATCCAAAACCGCCATAAAAAAGCCAGACTACGGTTTGCAACTGTAAATGGGGACAAAGATTGCACTTCTTGGAGAAATGTCCTCTGGTCTGATAAAAAAACATATAACTGTTTGGCAATTATGACCATCGTTGTGTTTGGAGGAAAAAGGGGGAGGCTTGCAAGCCGAAGAACACCATCCCAACCGTGAAGCATGGGGGTGGCAGCATCATGTTGTGGGGGTGCTTTGCTGCAGGAGGGACTGGTGCACTTCACAAAATAGATGGCATCATGATGTAGGAAAATTATGTGGATATATTGAAGCAACATCTCAAGACATCAGTCAGGAAGTTAAAGCTTGGTCGCAAATGGGTCTTCCAAATGGACAAATACCCCAAGCATACTTCCAAAGTTATGGCAAAATGGCTTAATAAGGACAACAAAGTCAAGGTATTGGAGTGGCCATCACAAAGCCCTGACCTCAATCCCATAGAAAATGTGTGGGCAGAACTGAAAAAGCGTGTGCGAGCAAGGAGGCCTACAAACCTGACTTAGTTTCACCAGCTCTGTCGGAGGAATGGGCCAAAATTCACCCACCTTATTGTGGGAAGCTTGTGGAAGGCTACCCGAAACGTTTGACCCAAGTTAAGCAATTTAAAGACAATGCTACCAAATACTAATTAAGTGTATGTAAACTTCTGACCCACTGGGAATGTGATTAAAGAAATTAAAGCTGAAATAAATCCCTCTCTCTACTATTATTCTGACATTTCACAATCTTAAATCAAAGTGGTGATCCTAACCGACGTAAGACAGGGAATTGTGAAAAACTTTGAGTTTAAATGTATTTGTATTTGTAAGGTGTATGTAAATGTCACGTTCTGACCTTAGTTCCTTTGTTATGTCCTTATTTTAGTTTGGTCAGGGTGTGAGTTGGGGTGGGCATTCTATGTTGTTTTTCTATGTTTTGTTCTGTTGGTAGATTTCTATGTGTTGGGCCTAGTATGGTTCTCAATCAGAGGCAGGTGTCAGTCGTTGTCTCTGATTGGGAGCCATATTTAGGTAGCCTGTTTTTCATTGTGTTTCGTGGGTGATTATTTTCTGTTCTATGTTTTGTTTCACCGGACAGGAGTGTTCGTTGGTCGTTTTATTGTTTTTGTTCAGTGTTCATTATTCGTTTTAAAACAATATGGACACTTACCACGCTGTGCATTGGTCCTCCTCTTCTTCCAACCATGACAAGCGTTACAGAATCACCCACCAACCAAGGACCAAGCAGCGTGGTATCGGGCAGCAGCGAGTTCTGGACTCCTGGACATGGGAGGAGATTTTGGACGGTAAAGGACCCTGGGCACAGGCTGCGGAATATCGCCGCCCCAAGGCAGAGCTGGAGGCAGCGAAAGCTGAGCGGCGGCGATATGAGAAGGCAGCACGGTAGCCCGACAGGAACGAGAGGCAGCCCCCCCCCCACTCCTTGTGCTTATTGTAAGCAGTGCGTTACTGGTCAGGCACCGTGTTATGCGGTTAAGGGCACGGTGTCGCCAGTACGCGCCCATAGCCCGGTGCGCTATAGGACAGCCCCCCGAAAGTGTCATGCGAGTGTGGGCATCCAGCCAGGGCGTATTGTGCCTGCTCAGCGTGTCTGGTCTCCGGTACGCCATTTCGGTCCAGGGTATCCAGCGCCGGCTCTGCGTGCTGTGTCTCTGGGGCGCTGGGAGGGTGCAGTGCGTCCTACCACGCTGTGCATTGGTCCTCCTCTTCTTCCAACCACGACAAGCGTTACAGTAAACTTCCGACTTCAACTGTATGTGTGTGTGTAATATTTCACATAATGAAATGTGTCCATACTGTATATTGTTTTTTTAGTGCCACCTATTGGTTGTAACTGTGAAAGCTTATAGCTGAGCTGAGTTGAGCCGTGTGTCATTTTGTCGAATTATATGAAATATGCCGTCATCGGAGGCTATCGCTTGTGTATCTTGGATACATTGATATTTACATTTATTTATTTTTTTGTCAATTACTGTTAATAGCACCATGTCCAAACTTGGACTTAGTCAAGCTTTATTTGTGATTAAATCTACCCAGACACCGACCTGTCACTGCACTACACTGAGGCGATGCAGGTTAGGTCAGAATGCATAACTGCATATGTGTGTGCCTGTACTGATCATCTACACTGATTCCATCCAGTCAGGTCGGGTCCAGCACACCACCAGGAGTTCTGCCAAATACTTTCCCACCACTGTCTTTCTTATCAAACAGACAGACATGGCTGTTCCTCTCCACTGGGACGCAGACACAATCAGAACAGAAAGCTAGATGTGGACGTACATTTATCCTGTCTGTCAACTCAAACTGGAAATGTTTTTAGCGCCTAAGTATCGAGGAAGATCTGCGTTATACCTCAATTGACATTTAAAGGCAATGTTCCCGCGTTTGCCCGAGACTGCATTCACGGTAAACGCTGTATATGCCGACTTAATCCGAAATTACCTGTACATTTGAACGCGGATCTTCCGTGATACGGATTGAATCCAGCCCCTAGTCTACTTTAGGTCAATGGGAACGGTCACCTCACGATAAAAGTGCCATGTAGCTACAGTATGCATACAACAGCACCAGGGAGTGTTTGAGTGTTTGAACCAAACACACCCTTTGAGATCTATAAATACAAAGGTTCAGAAAGTTTTCAGGGCCAGGGAAACAGGATGTGCATATAAGGATTGCCAGGGCGCAGCCATGGTTGGGCCTGGGAGGGCATAGGTCCACCCACTTGGGAGCCAGGCCCACCCACTGGGGAGTTGGCCCAACCAATCAGAATGAGTTTTTGCCCAAAAAAGGGCTTTATTATAGACTTTCATCAGCTGTCTGGGTGGCAGGTCTTAGATGATACCGCAGGTGAAGAAGCAGGATGTGGAGGTCCTAAGCTGGCATGATTACACGTGGTCTCTGCGGTTGTGAGGCCGGTTGGACGTACTGCCAAATTCTCTAAAATGACATTGGAGGCGGCTTATGGTAGAGAAATTAACATTAAATTCTCTGATGGACATTCCTGGAGTCAGCCATCCAAATGCACGCTCCCTCAAAACTTGAGACGTCTCTGGAATTGTTGTGTCACAAAACTGCAAATTTTAGAGTGGCCTTTTATTGTACCCTGCACAAGGTGTACCTGTGTAATGATCATGCTGTTTAAACAGCTTCTTGATATGCTACACCTGTCAGGTGAATGGATTATCTTGGCAAAGGAGAAATGCTCACTAACAGGGATGTAAACAAATTTGTGCACAGGAATAAGCTTTTTGTGAGTTTGGAACATTTCAGGGATCTTTTATTTCAGCTCATGAAACATGGGACCAACACTTTACATGTTGCATTTATATTTTTGTTCAGTAACATATTAAGTTTCACCTAATACAGAAACTTCATTAGCAAGTAAATGGTGCCGTCTGGTTTGCTTAATATAAGGAATTTGAAATTATTTATGTTTTTACTCTGACACTTAAGTGTATTTGAGCAATTACATTTACTTTTGATACGTAAGTATATTTAAAACCAAATACTTTTAAACTTTTACTCAAGTAGGATTTTACTGGGTGACTTCCACTGTTACTTGAGTCATTTTATATTAAGGTATCATTACTTTTACCCAAGTACTTTTCTCACCATGGGTAATAAACTGTAATAAAGCATGGAAGTCACGTAGGTGTAGGTGTGATTCTTCATAAGCTGTAAAGTAATCAAAGATAAAGGATCTCTGTGTCTATACACACACAGGCACATGCACACCCACACAAACACATGCACAAATATGCGCACACATAGAAAAATGCAAAAACACACGCACACTGCTACGTATCATTAAGACACACAGAGAGTGGGAGAATTCCAGGGAGATGGTGTGACTTGCGTAAGAGCAGTTTGGTATGACAGCTCTGATGTGAAACACGGTAACTGCATTAGGTAGCCTACGTAGACAAGGGTATGTCTAATTGTTCCGAAGAGATGTGGACAATATGTCTATCTGAAACACATGTCTCTCTGCAACCAATTGACTCTGTTTGGTTGCATGTCAAACCTTCTGTATTCTCATTGGTTTCCTATTAAAATGAAAGTGTGGAAATCTGTTATTCTACTCTTAATGTGAGTCACTGACATTCCAGGGGGATCAGATCAAATCAAATCAAGCTTTATTTATATAGCACATTTCAGACATGGATGCAACGCAGTTCACTTAACAGGAAAAAAAAAAAAATTAAAAAAACTATATAAATATTCACTACATAAAAAACACCACAGGATTTTAAAAAAAAAACTAAAGAGTAACAATAAAAACCAAAAGACTAAAAAACACCCTAAGGAAGATATGACTCAGAAAGCAAGATTGATGTGATGGGAGGAGAGGAGAACAGAACAGAGATGAGTTATTATTTACAGTTTAAGTCCTTGTGCTGACTGCTTCCTTACAATTCTCAGGGTCAAGGCTTCCCCCGGATTAACATTTGAATGTCAGGTGCTTAATATATATATATTTTTTAAGTTGCATGAAAGATCACCTGTCAGGGCAAAGGCGATCCATTCTGTATGAAGCAATGGTAAGAATTTCGACATCATTCTATTAGAAAAAATGTGATTCAATTAAAATTCTAATAATGGCCTAATTTCTACTATGTGTAAAGGAGCTGTAGCTGTAACCTCCAGTGTTCTTGACTGAAACTGAAAACCATGTTTCTCCAGAAAGTGGGGTTGTGTCACAAATGGAACCCTATTCCCTTTGTAGTGCCCTACTTTTGACCAGGGCCCATTGGGGGGAATAAGGTGCCGTTTTGGACACCCTGGGAGTCAATCAGTAGTGAGACATCCACCATGACCCTGACAAGCCCTGACCCAGCTAACAGACCAGGGCACTGAGTAACATATGGGACTGCTCTTACTCCTGTCACAGGTCCATCTGGACCAAATCAAATCAGAATCAGGAGCAATTTCTCCCTCCTGCCCACCCTCCTGGGTTCAAAGCAAAATAAGCAGGAGGTAGTTGAGATCATGTTACACCTCTTTTACCACAAGCCAAAAGCTTTCGTTAACTGCACCGATGAGTTTCAGGTTGGTACTGAAGATCGAAATCCCAATAGATCAGAAGGAAAGTAAACAACGGCACATTTGGCAATGGTTGTCTGAGGGGACGGAATGTGCAGCATATCTGCTGTGGATCTTTACGGTGGAGAAGTGTTGCAAGGAAAAAAGTTCTTCAACGTTGGTTGTGGTAGCTACGTTGGTCGATTCCAAAAAAAATGCGGTGAATGTGATACTATATGGTATGTGTGAGTTGAGCTCCACAAACAGTGAAACCCTGGCTCTCTGGCGTTTTTTGGCTCGGGTGGCGTACACGAGCCCTGGCACGGTTCCTCCCCTTTGACTCTGGCAGGCCACATGCTGCGTTTTGGCTGCACCCCTTCACCACTCCTCCACCAGCCAGCTCCAGTGAGCTCCAGGAATTCCCGTTGTCACTTCCTTTGGAGAGGGCTAGTAAACACCAGCCCCGGGTTCAAATGCTATTTGAATTCATTTCAAATACTTTAGCAGGGCTTGATTGAGCTTGCATGGTACAATGGATTAGTCCGAAAAGTGTAAACCTCGCCCATTTGGCACACCAGACAGGCTAAAGCAAACTTTTTTTGAACAACTTAAACAAGTATTTGAAGCCAGGTCTGGCGAACACAGAGCTCGTTGGAGAACAGAGATGGTGCGTAGTACACTACTGATGTAGGGCATGATGAGGCCTTTTTTATACAGGGTGAGGCTTATTCAATATAGTCTCCATTCATTTATTGAACTTTGACCCTGCACTTGCTGAGTTTGACAATTCAAATGTCCTTTTTGTTTTATACTCCTTCTTAGAAATGTATTTGAATTCATTTCAATTATCAGAAAAATATCAGAGTGTATGTTGGTTGTCTTTTTGTCCATAGCATTGTTGAATTTTGGTCAAAATAATCATTTGAACTTAATTGTAAGCGTTACTTGGGCTCAGACTACCTGTTGAATGTTGACAGTCCCTCACGCTAACTCCACAACAACCAGCTACCCCAGATTCCAAACTATCCCTCCCAAAAGCTTTATAAATCTCCTTTGATGTTTTGTAGGGCTAGAGAGGGGCCTCAAGTCTCAACCTCAGGGCTTGGACAAACACAAGCAGTCTCCCCTCACACTGCTCCCACTCCCTCCATCCTTCCCCAGCCCAAAAAATACCTCCGTCTTCTCTTTTTTCTTTTTTTTTACAAGTCAACTTGTGCCTATTTCTTTCTGTGCATTGTGTGGCTCTGAATGCATTACGTAAGCGCGCGGCTCTGTTCTGGCATGAGAGCGCTAGTTGAATTACTGCGGCAGATGGCAGAGCCCCCATTCAGGGCCGCACCGTGCCAACATTCCAGGTCACATGTCCCTCGCTCCGCACAAAAGAACCCAGGAAGTGGCCATGAATGCCCCCCCAGTGTGGCGTGGGGAGCTCAGAGCCCCAATCTGAGCTATCAATCACACCGTACTTGTTGATGCCTGGCCGTGCTGCCTGCCTGCCTGTCTGTCTCTATGCCTGCCTGTCTGCCTGTTTGTCTGTCTCTATGCCTGCCTGTCTGCCTCTGCCTGCCTGTTTGTCTTTCTCTCTGCCTGCCTGTCTACCTGCCCGTCTGTCTACCTGTTTGTCTGTCTGTCTCTCTGCCTGCCTGTCTACCTGCCCGTCGGTCTACCTGTTTGTCTGCATGTCTCTCTGTCTGCAGCAGTTGCCTGCCCACCTGTCCGTCGGTCGGTCGGCCTGCCTCGTCTATCTCTTTCACTGGGACTCCAGCTTTGCCTCTCTCTCTCAACCTTTTGTCGTGGAATGTGTATCTGTGTCTTAAATCCCCGAGGGAATATTTGGAAAGTTGTCGTTTTTTCATTGATGCTGTGTTTAACAGTTGTTTGATTGCTTTCCCTCACTTGTGAACAGATTTTTACTTTTAAAAAGTTATCGATAGAAGTGGTATACTAAACAGGACTATTTTTCAGGGATGTTTAATCGTGAAACCTTTGGACCACAATGTCGGTGTATGGTTAACTAAGGAAGGTCATCAAATAACATATGTGTTGTTGAGTGTCTCAAAGGTGTTCTGATTGAAGCGGTGAAAGAAATGTTCACTTGATGAACCAACCTCCACCTCACACATCACTTCCTGGTGGCTGGTTGAGTGTCAAGAGTTCGGAGGTTGTATTTCTAATGTGAGCGGGGAGTTACACGGACATTTCTACCCTCAGCACAAAAGCCTCCTCTGTCTAGCTCCTCGCGGCGATCACGCAGCATAGCCGCGGCCCTCTGAGAACACAGCTCAGCGCATGACAAAGTGTTTCCTCCCAGGAGAGCTTATACCTCCACAGCCACTTCCACTCTTGTGCTTTTGCTCATTGAAACAGGGAAATCCTTGTCGGCGATAGAGGTTTGGAAAATCAGCATCCTGTGACCTCTTCTACTGAATTTATTTGGAGTGAAATATAACTCAATAGGACACAGATAATTCAGAGGAACGGAGAGAGAGAACCCACTGGGCGCAGACGTCAATTCAATGTCTGCTCCACGTTGGCTCGACGTAATTTCATTGAGATGACGTGGGAACAAAATGTTGAGTCAACCAGTGTGTGCTCAGTGGGAGGTGTCCCATGGTGAGAGATGTGTAGGTTTAAGGTCACACAGCAGCAACAAGTCTCTGCCTCAAGGTGCACAATTTAGGACACCCTTAGCCTTACACCTCACAGGGGGGTTGACGATTGACTCAAGGGGCCATGAGGCTTGATACTGAGGGTGTCCTAAAATGTACACCGTACTCCTTCTGGCTGTGGCTTTTTATGACCGTGACTCATAATGCACCTACGCACCTCCATAGCTTTGTCCCAATAACGACCCCGCTGTCATTTGCAGTTATTCATACAGAGACAGAGGAAATCCCATCCATGACTGAGCCACTGATGATGACCTGACAAATCTTACTGATGCAGCCACACTGCAAGTCCATCGCCAGCTCTGGTTCTGTGCAGCTGTCTATTTGCACAAAGCCCAGCCTGTTAGGTAAGGAAGAGCCAGCAGGACTCGAATGTACCCCCCTCCAACACCCCTCCCTCACCCCTCGCCTCTCCCCCTCTGTCCCCTCATCTCTCTCTCTCTCTCTCTCTCTCTCTCTCTCTGCCCCCTCCACTCATTACCCACATGCCAAGCTACTTGCCAAGTGGGCAGCTGTCGGTATGGGTGGCGGAGAGTGATCGCTTGTGAGGGGCGAGAGAGTTGAGCTGGGTTCCTTTCTATTCTCGCATTCTCTTTTTCAGGCTTTTGTTTTCCCTAACACAAACCACAGGGCTTAGAAAGGAGTGAGAGGGACACTGACATGAGAATATCACAGTCATAATGTCAACGCTCAGAAAGACATAAAAGCATGCCATCTCTCTCTCTCTCTCTCTCTCTCTCTCTCTCTCTCTCTCTCTCTCTCTCTCTCTCTCTCTCTCTCTCTCTCTCTCTCTCTCTCTCTCTCTCTCTCTCTCTCTCTCTCTCTCTCTCTCTCTCTCTCTCTCTCTCTCTCTCTCTCTCTCTCTCTCTCTCTCTCTCTCTCTCTCTCTCTCTCTCTCTCTCTCTCTCTCTCTCTCTCTCTCTCTCTCTCAAGAAGGATCTAATTTATAGCACAATTATTCTTATTAGTTGGAATTATGAGATGTGTAAGGCACAGGCAGGCACTGTTAGTCTACTGTAGCAGTGCTGTAATGTAAACCCGGTACCTAATAAAATAACACATGCTTTTAACATGAACAGAAAATCTCATGCTACTCGTCAAATCTTTTCCTGTTCACTTTGATGTTGTCCGGGAGTGTTTTAATCAGACTATAAAAGTGTTTTAAGATATTAACAAGCATCTGTCACGTAATAAACTCGAGCCCTGACAAAGACACAGACCACATAAGAAGAGGAGTGTGGTGGTATTTCCTCCAGGCCTGGGCTACCCTGTCATATCATACAGTATTGTATACAGTACCAGTTAAAAGTTTGGACACACCTACTCACTCAAGGGTTTTTCTTTATTTTAAATATTTTCTACATTGTAGAATAATAGTGAAGACATTAAAAAACACATATGGAATCATGTAGTAACCAAAAAAGTGTTAAACAAATCAAAATATATTTTAGATTTTACATTCTTCAAAGTAGCCACCCTTTGCCTTGATGACAGCTTTGCACACTCTTGGCATCTCTCAACCCCCTTCACCTGGAATGCTTTTCCAACCGTCTTGAAGGAGTTCCCACATATGATGAGCACTTGTTGGCTGCTTTTCCAACTCATCCCAAACCATCTCAATAGGGTTGAGGTTGGGTGATTGTGGAGGCCAGGTCATCTGATGCAGCACTCCATCACTCTCCATCTTGGTCAAATAGCCCTTACACAGCTTGGAGGTGTGTTGGGTCATTGTCCTGTTGAAATATAAATTATAGTCCCACTAAGCGCAAACCAGATGGGATGGCGTATTGCTGCAGAATGTTGTGGTCGCCATGCTGGTTAAGTGTGCCTTGAATTTTAAATAAATCACAGCCATTGTCACCAGCAAAGCACCCCCACACTGTCAGGACCTGGTTACGAACTCGGGTCTCCGGTGTGAGAAACAGTCACTTAGTAAACTGAGCCACTAATAGTCGGCAGAACCCAGAAGATGAGGCAGACACAGCAGTACTTGAGACAGAGATTTAATAAAGAAAAAATCCACAACGTCAAATGTAATTCCAAGAGAAAAAATGTATATCCTCCAAGACACAAGGAAAATCCACAGTGGTAAGAACAGCAGGGAAAAAACAAACCTCAAAAGAATAATCAAAAATAAACAAGAACAAAACCAGAGCACCTCAAGAAAATCCAACTGGAGAAACAAATGTTCACAGCATGGCTGGGGCAGGGTGCTAACATTCAAACACAGAGCAAAGAACTGAGGAACACTAAGGGTTTAAATACATTCAAGGGAAATGAGGCACAGGTGCAAATAATAACTGGAACAAGGGAAAAAACAAAAGGGTCAAAAAAGCACAATGGGGGCATCTAGTGACCAAAACCTGAACAATCCTGGCCAAATCCTGACAGAATCCCCCCTAGGAACGGCTCCTGGCGTTCCTACCAGCCTTCTCAGGGTGGAGGGCCCTGAACTGAAGTATGAGGTCAGGGTCCAGTATGTCTTTGGCAGGAACCCAGGAGTGCTCCTCGGGACTGTAGCCTTCCCAGTCCACCAGATACTGCCAGGACCGCTGCACCCGGCGGGAATCCAGTATCTGATGACACGGGGCGGAGGGGGAGGTCTGCCTGCCGGGATAAGGGGAGAAAAAACAACAGGTTTTAATAAAGAAATGTGAAACGTGGGATTAATCTTAAGGGATCTGGGTAAGTGCAGGCGATAAGTAACGTGATTCACTCTCCTGGCAAACTTAAAGGGACCGATGTATTTCTGGGACAGCTTGCGAGACTCCACCCGTAGCGGTAAGTTCTTTGTTGAGAGCCAGACTCTCTGGCCGAGGCGCAGGGTAGGCCCGGGACGGCGACGTCTGTTGGCTTGTCGTTGCTACCGCTGTGAGGAACGCAGATGATTAAGACGGGTCTTCTTCCACTTAAGCCGACAGCGTCTGATGAACCTCAAGGCTGAAGGCACTCTGACTTCTGCCTCCTGGTCCGGGAACAATGGAGGGGCATAGCCAAACTGACACTCGTGCGGGGACATACCAGTGGAGGAGGAGCGCAAGGTGTTTTGCGCGTACTCGGCCCAAACAATGAAGGATGACCATGTGGACGGGTTGTTGGAGACCATACATCTGAGGGTGGTTTCCAGCTCTTGATTCATCCTCTCGGTTTGGCCGTTGGACTCCGGGTGGTACCCTGAAGATAGACTGGCAGTGGCCCCTATGAGTTGGCAGAAGGCCTTCCAAAACCTTGAGGCGAACTGGGGACCTCTGTCGGAAACCATATCTTGAGGAATGCCGAAGACTCGGAATGGTTATTCACCAACTCAGCCGTTTCCTTGGCAGAAGGTAACTTAGTCAAGGGGACGAACCTGGCCGCCTTAGAAAGCCTGTCGATGATGACTAGGATAGTAGTATTACCATGGGACGGAGGAAGGCCAGTAATAAAGTCCAACGAGATATGGGACCAGGGTCGGTGGGGAATAGATAAAGGGTGTCCTTGAGTCCTTGAAGACGGAGGTGAGAAGATTTGCCCTGGCAGCACACGGGACAGGCCTTGACGAAAGTGGCAACGTCTTCTTTTATGGTGGGCCACCAGAACTTTCGCTGGATGAACTCCAAGGTGCGACCTACGCCCGGGTGACAGGTGAGGCAAGAGGAGTGCCCCCACAGAAGGACCTGGGTCCTCGCTGCCTTGGGAACAAACAACCGATTGACAGGACCTCCTTTAGGACCCGGTTCGATGGCTTGAGCTCGTTTCACGGTATCCTCAACTTGCCACGAGATCGGAGCCACGATCTTAGCAGCAGGAAGGACAGGCATGTCAGTATCTTCTCGAATGGCAGGAGCGTAGACTCGTGACAAGGCGTCCGGTTTGAGATTCTTCGACCCGGGCCTATAGGTGAGGATAAACTGGAATCGATTGAAGAAAAGAGACCATCGAGCTTGTCTGGAGTTCAACCGCTTCGCCTGCTGGATATACTCCAGATTTTTGTGGTCCGTAAGCACTTGAAACGGTTGAGAAGCCCCCTCGAGCCAGTGTCTCCATTCCTTCAATGCCATCTTAACCGGTAGGAGTTCACGATCCCCCACATCGTAGTTCCTCTCGGCCGGGGTAAGCCGGTGAGAGAAGAAGGCGCAAGGGTGAAGCTTCTTGTCTTCACCCCTCTGAGACAGGACAGCTCCAACACCAACCTCTGATGCGTCTACCTCCACCACAAAAGGTTCATCCGCAGTCGGTAGTGTCAGGATGGGAGCAGAGAGGATGCGCTGCTTGAGTCCTTGGAAGGCCGTGTCAGCTTCTTTTCCCCACAGAAACCCTGCGTTGTGAGAAACAGTCACTCTCACATACGTTTACAGATGCACAATTGAGAGCATCCTGTCGGGCTGTTTCACCACCTGGTACGGCAAATGAAGTCCAGCATCCCAGATTCGCCTCTTCACTGCTGACGTTAAGACTGGTGTTTGGTGGGTACTATTTAATGAAGCTGCCAGTTGAGGAGTTGTGAGGCATCTGTTTCTCAAACTAGACAGTCTAATGTAACCGTCCTCTTGCTCAGTTGTGCACCGGGCCTCCCACTCGTCTTTCTTTTCTGGTTAGAGCCAGTTTGCACTATTCTGTGAAGGGAGTAGTACACAGCGTTGTACGAGATCTTCAGTTTTTTGAAAATTTCTCGCATGGAATAGCCTTCATTTTTCAGAACAAGAATAGGCTGACGAGTTTCAGAAGAAAGTACTTTGTTTATGGCCATTTTGAGCTTGTAATCGAACCCACAAATGCTGATGCTCCAGATACTCAACTAGTCTAAAGAAGTCCAGTTTTATTGCTTCTTTTAATCAGGACAACAGTTTTCAGCTGTGCTAACATAATTGCACAAGGGTTTTCTAATGATCAATTAGCCTTTTAAATTGATAACCTTGGATTAGCTAACACAACGTGCCATTGGAACACAGTAGTGATGTTTGCTGATAATGGACCTCTGTACGCCTAAGTAGATATTCCATTAAAAATCTGCCGTTTCCAGCTACAATAGTAATTTACAACATTAACAATGTCTACACTGTATTTCTGATCAATTTTATGTTATTTTAATGGACAAAAAATGTGCTTTTCTTTCAAAAACAAGGACATTTCTAAGTGACTCTAAACTTTTGAACAGTAGTGTATATCCATTGATTATTGAAGAATATAACTTATAAATGCCTCATGACCTTAGTTCAACTGTCACACTCCATGAGAACCCAAAATACAAGCTTGTTTTTCTCCAGTGTCTGTAAACATTGTAAACGTTTTTACATTGTAAATGTAAAAAGCCTCATAACATGCTCAAAACCATAATTTTGGCATTATGGATGGTCAGTCCTTGCATCCATAGCTCTGTCTATTAATCTGAGAGTGGTTACATTTCTCCAGGCCCATCCCTCAGCTTTTTACCAAAACAGAGGCGGGGTGTCCGTTTTGTTATTGTTTCATCTGTGGATCTACCCTTTAAACAGCTGCATATTATCAAGATATCAAAGTGTCAACAACAAAAGGTAAACAATAGGCCTATAGCAATGCAGCACATGGCATTCATTTTTCACATGTAAATAGCACTTTTCAGTAGGGCTCAAAGCATACAGTTCCATGAGCGCAGCATTTATTTTTCAACTCAAATCAATGAGCCCAATCAGTCCGCCATGACAACAGAATCATAAACAACAGAGCAAGGCTGGCTAATAAGTCCTTCGTTTTGGGGTTATGCTCAGGTCAAACAATTTGGCTAATCTATATTTCCATATTTCAAAGTCCTATTCTTGAAGATCAAGGGGTATAACATTTATTGGAATGACTGGAATTCTGATACTTTGGTTTTAATGTAAAGATATAATTTAAATCGTATTATTATATGTAGTACAAAGCGATGGGTTAGAAGAATCCTACATAACCAACCCATAAAGTAAAATTGAACATCCATATATGGCCAGCTATGTAAACTTTAACATTGATTTATCCTGCAAAAGATGTCGTTCAATTGGTAACTTACATTTTTGTCTTCTTCTAATGCCTATTAAGGTAAAAGTAACTGAATAAAATCCGATTACGTTACTGAGTTTGGGAAATCCAAAAGTTACGTTACTGATTACAATTTTGGACAGGTAACTAGTAACTGTAACGGATTCCTTTTAGAAAGTACCCTGCCCAAACCTGAGTACAGGTGCATCAAAGCTGGGACAGAGAGACTGAAAAACAGCTTCTATCTCAAGGCCATCAGACTGATAGCCATCACTAGCCGGCTACCACCCAGTCACTCAACCTTGCACCTTAGAGGATGCTGCCCTATATACATAGACATGGAATCACTGGCACTTTAATAATGTTTACATACCGCTTTTCTCATTTCATATGTATATACTGTATTCTACTGTATTTTAGTCAATTCCACTCCGACATCGCTCGTCCTAATATTTACATATTTCTTAATTCCATTCTTTTACTTTTAGATTTGTGTGTATTGTTGTGAATTGTTAGATACCACTGCACTGTTGGATCTAGGAACACAAGCACTTTGCTACATCCGCAGTATGTGTGAATCCGTTCTCAGTTTAATGGGCCAATCAGCAGTTAAAACAATAACAAGCATCGTCCCCACCAATGTTTCGGTAAATAGCTGGGGAGAAAAAGTCCATTCTTTATAATCCACACAATAATAACATTTCCTGTTCATGCACGATTAATATTCTGCTGTAGCAAACTGGCTCAAATGAAGATCCTACATCTGTATTTAAAGGAAATCAGATTCAATCGCGTGTGTCTGCAGGCATCCATGACTTTGTTGAACTGGTGAGCAAGCCGGGCTGAGGGGGTGAGTGCTTTCTATTTGATCACATGTTTCACTTAAGCCCCGCGTTCTGCTCCCCTAATAGGAAAAACAAGGTATCTGTAAACAGTGGTAGGTGGACTACTTGTTAAATGAGCATGTGCTCTCCTCTGCCCTGCTATGTTTGGACGACTGCCATGCCCCTAGTGAACCAACCAACCACTCTACCAGAGCCAAATTGGCACTCTGTCCAGTATGTGCACTGTTTGACTCTCCCTGTAGCCACAAAGATCCCTGAACACCACTGTTGCGACTGAATGAGGAGGATGATTGAGTGACTGAGACAAGGTACTAGCCTCATGATTCTGATAATGGAATGAAGGGCTCGATTCTGTTATTTGTTTTACCAAGTATGTTGGTGCATGGAGGTTGGTTTCTGTCGGGAGAGGTGACCTGACCTGAACAAGAGGAAGTATCTGTTAACAGGTATACAGAACATAACATCCCCTTGCACGGCACATGGTATGCAGAGTGCAAATCAAATCACTATTTCTATAGTATTTTTATTGTATGATACAGATATATTTAACACAGTGGGATATCTGTTACACAATGCTCTAAGAAATCAACAAAAACATTCCATCTGTTCTCTGGGTCCATTATTGTCAGTGTTGATTGACTCTGTCTGGACCATTGGCTGGGTGCAATATGTCTGCAGCCATTATGAAGCTATAAGGGCCTATTCTCTGAAACAATTAAGCTGTTCTGTTTCTCTCTTCCTGGGGAATGAGGACAAACTTCCTATTGCCTGAAGTCATGCTGCTAATTTTCAGTAGATTCCCAGTAGACCCTCTGCCAGTACTGTCACAATTCACTTTCTCACAGTCAATGGAGTGTCTCAGCTACAAATCAGGTTAAGTTGGATGTCTGACTGCTAATGGACCCTGGCCCTTCCCGCCCCCTTCGTCCTATTAGAATAACTTCCAATCCATTTCTGTCATTGCCAGACACGAGTTCAAAGGTCACCATTAAATGAATTAAGGACATATTTTGGTAGCCACTGGCTTTCTATCAGACTTTATGATCAATAGTATGTTGTGCGTCTTTCTGGGATCTCTTTCAAGAACAATATACATTCTTATACCCCTCAATACATCTAGCTCTACCAGGATATCGGACAACTTGCTTGGAAATCTGCATTGTTTACATTACAGAGGTTCATTCTCTGTCGTATATTGTAATGAAGAACGGAAAATCAAATAAAATCACACTTTATTAGTCACGTACAACAGGTGTAAACCTTACAGTGAAATGCTTACTTACAAGCCCCTAACCAATAATGCAGTTAAAAAAATACAAATAAGAATAAGAAATAAAAGTTACAAGTAGTTAAAGAGAAGTAGTAAAATAACAATAGCGAGACTACATACAGGGGGTACCGGTACAGAGTCAATGTGCGGGGGCACCAGTTAGTCGAGATAATTGAGGTAATATGTACATGTAGGTAAAGTTATTAAAGTGACATATTAAAGTGACATAGCACTTATTGATGAAGTCAATGACTGATGTGGTGTACTCCTCAATGTCCAAGGAAGAATCCA